>NC_139512.1:343526818-343674956 GCF_947247035.1 Vipera ursinii | reverse complement strand
TAACTAAAATGAAAACCAGGCAGAGCTTCAATCTCACCATCCCGGCTACCATCTTGATTTTTTTTAACCATAACTTGTAAATACCTTTGATGCTCATTCATCAGAATGCTTCTGGGTCATTTAGAAAGAAGAGAAAAAAAGAACAAAGAGGCTGTTTTTTTTTAATGGAAGGTGACTATAGCCCAGTGCTTTGTTGGAGTGCGCAGAGAAAAAAGAGAAAGGAAAGGTGTTGTTTTTTTTAAAAAAAGACAGTACAGAGGCAAGGTAGAGGGAAACAAAGGATAATAGGAAAAGCAGTGAGAGCTAGAAAAAGAACTCCAAAGTCTGTGGCTCAACCATAAGCATCTGGGACACGCCACAACGAAATAAGGTACATTATGATATTATGCAAATGATGTCAATTATGTAATTAGCATCATGTGTGATGACGGCATGATGCTTTCTCCTATTGCTTCTCCCCATCTATGGATGTCCATGGCCTCAGCAGTTCCAAATTCCTCTTTTGTAAAATAGACATCTTTCACACAAAATATAGCAATAATTCAGACCTGATCTAATCTTTGGACTTTGATCAAGAAATGATCAGAACTATACTTACCAAGGTCATTGAAGCTGGAAAGTTTTCTGCTTTTGCTAAAAAGGATAGATTTAGAAATGATTTTAAAATCTACTTCAACCCGGGTTCAGATCAAGACACGAGAAGGAAAATAAATGGATCACTCTTCAAGAGAAGGAGCCGTGGGCTAATGCCTCCTTAAGTAACACCAGCTCCCTGCATTTAGTGCAGGTTCGAGTCCCACCAGGCTCAAGGTTGACTCAGCCTTCCATCCTTCCGAGGTAGGTAAAATGAGGACCCAGATTGTTGGGGACAATTAAGCTGACTTTATAATAATGCTGCTGGGGGGGGCGAAAGCCCTAATAAGCAGGCATATGCATAGAATGAAGGCTATTGCTAAGCACATTGATTTTTGCTTTAAATTGTAAGCCGCCCTGAGTCTTTGGAGAAGGGCGGGATATAAATGGGATTTAAAAAAAAGAGAGAGAGAGAAGGAGCCCCTTCTTTCTGGTCCTACTGAATCTCAGTTGCATTCAGTACCTCTGTGAGGGCTGGAGTTTCAGTCTTGCTCATACCCAAAAAAAGGAAAATGTAGCCCAGCTGCTAGAAATACCTCTGTTTTGGCATTTTATTTCTGTCTCTGACACAGAGATGATCTCTGTGTTCTATCTCTGTTCTTTTTGTACAAAAAAGAACAAAAAGAATCACATATTTGATTGACAGTCTTTGGAAATTCACGTTCCAGCCAGGGACCTAGCAGTTATCCAAATAACATATTAAAATATAACAAAGGCCCAGCAAGGATGATTTTTTTTAAATTTTTTTGTAAATTCATAGTTGTTACAGCCAAAATATAGTTATTATAAAAATTGCTTATTTTTCTACCTAAGGCAGCCATAACCATAACAGTGACTTTGCACAATCTTTTCCATAATCTGCCTGTTTTGATGGTTACATTTCAATATTTTATTATTTTCTCCAGTTCAGTTTTCTTGATTCTGCTATCTTGGGGTATTATTAAGGTGCTGGTTCTTACCTACAGTATAAAGCCCTACATGGCCTAGGCCCGGGATATTTGCAGGACCGTCTGCTGCCAGGAACGTTTTCCCATCGGCCAGTACGCTCGCACAGAGAGGGCCTTCTCAGGGTGCCGTCAGCCAATGTCGACTGGCGACCCCCAGGGGGAGGGCCTTCTCTGTGGGAGCGCCAGCCCTGTGGAACCAACTCCCCCTTGAGCTCCGGATGGCCCCGGATCTCCGGTCCTTTCGCTGCGGCCTTAAAACTTTCCTTTTTCATCAGGCTGACCTGGACTGATGATAATGGGGTTTTTAATTATGATTTTAAATGTTTTTATTGGTTTTAGTGGGACTTTGACACAATTTAATATTTGTATTCATTTGTATTTTATTGTTGTTAGCCACCCTGAGTCCTTCAGGAGATAGGGCGGCATACAAGTCTCATTATAAATAAATAAATAAATAAATAAATTATTTGCTAACTACTCTGGATATTTAACAAAGACGTAGGGCCCCCATCTCCCCAAAAATCATGCCCCCTCTCCCCAAATTTGAACCCTACAATTATATTGGATTAACTGTAGAATATTTGACTTCTGTAATTTGATGGCACCGAAGTATTCTATGGCCACTGAGCAATCTACCTTTGTTTTGGCGTATGGCACGTCCCTTTCATTTGTGGCTGTCTTGACACTGAACCTGAGAAAAGAAATAATTTGTAAATATATTTAGAGGAAGGAGATTTCAAATTCCAACTGTTCAGCTTCTGATACAACAGAAACGAGGCAAATTACAATCTAAAAAGGTTGCTTCACTTAAGTGCAGTTCTGATGCTCTTTGCTTATCAGTCTGGGTAAATGCTTGATGCAAGCAGATTCATTTTTGTTACAGGTACAGATTTTCCTTCCTTCCACCAAGCTCCAGTTTGCATGGCCTGTGTCTTTCTTAGTCTCTGGCTTAATCCAACAAATCCTAATACAGAGATCAGGGATCAAAAGCTCACAGAATTCCAGCCTGGTTCTTCCTGCTTGTTATTGGTCCCTCCGATCACTGTTTTACCCCAGCCCTCACTGTTATTGAGGCCTTTGAACTATGGTGCTGGAGAAGACTCCTACGAGTCCCTTGGACTGCAAGGCGATCAAACCGGTCAGTCCTAGAGGAGATCAACCCTGACTGCTCTTTAGAAGGTCAGATCCTGAAGTTGAAACTCAAATACTTTGGCTACCTTATGAGAAGGAAGGACTCACTGGAGAAGAGCCTAATGCTGGGAAAGATTGAGGGCAAGAGAAGAAAGGGACGACAGAGAATGAGGTGGCTGAATGGAGTCACTGAAGCAGTAGGCGTGAGCCTAAATGGACTCCAGAAGATGGTAGAGGACAGGAAGGCCTGGAGGAACGTGGTCCCTGGGGTCGCAATGGTTCGAACATGACTTCGCAGCTAACAACAACTCACTGTTATTTCTGAACCTGGCCTCAACCGATGGCTGTGGTGTGCATTACTTTATATTCATAACTCCATTTTCTACTTGACCACAAAACCTCTGCTCTTCGCAAAACAAAATTGCAGCTGACAGAATACTTGCTCGCCTCCTCTAAGATGGGGTGAAGAGAGAGGACGAATAGACACTTACTTAAATAGGGACGTTCATCACAATCCTGCTGGTCTTCACATCTGGAAAAAAATCAGGGAAAATACTGTTAGCATCCAGGAGTCAAAAGAAGAATATGTTAATAAACAATGATTTTTAGCAATCCTATTTTTGGGCGGTTGTGCCTATAAAGAAATACCCAGGTTATAAAGAGAAACTGGGAGGACAACATCCCACTGAATCATGAGGATCTGATACTTCCTAGCAGTGAACTGAGCATTTATTGTCTCTTACAGGTAGACCTTGTTTAGCAACTGCCTCAGTTAGCAACCGTTCACCATTCCAAGGTTTCTCATGCCCCCAAAATTAGTTTATCATTTCATGGCTAAGACAAACTGAAGAGGGATTATCTTACAGTACAGCAGAAATGCCAAGGAAGATTCTTTCTGTCCAAAACATGCCATGGGAACGATTAGTTAGTAAACAGAAATGGTAAAAAAATAATAATAATTGTGGTTTTCAATGCACTCAAGGGCTGTTGATGTTTACCATTTATGTTTTCCAGTGGAGGAATCCCAGATTGGAGCCAATTCTTCAGATCAGGTTGCCAACCAAGCTTGGTCAAGGTTTAAGGACTGTAACATGAAAACTCCAGGGGCAATTGATGTTACAGGAAGGATAGATTAAAAAGACTAACGTGACAGGATAACTGAGTGCATTTGGGCTGGGTCTACGGCAACTTGCCACGTCCAATCCACTGTGGGACGACTCGCCAGAGGACAAGAGTTACACTAATATCAAAGAAACAGTGAAATTGAATCATTAAAGAAAGGATGCCAAAGAAGAGACAATGAAATGTGAAAGACAAACATTAAAATATTTTTAAATTATTTTAAATTGAATTGTTCCACAATGAGTTCTCCTGTGGCAAGTTGACTGTGGTGAGTTGGCTGCGGCAAGTTGTCCCATTCCATTTGGGGCAGACCACTCCTCTTTTCCACACTCTCTTTTTCCCTTCGCTCCTCGCTTGAGTGTTTGAAGTTAGGTTGAGGTGCTATAAGCTCCTATAGTCATACTGTGGCTCTCCATGGTTTTAGACAGCCTTTCTAATCTTCCAACTGTAGTCGTAAAATTTGACCTCCTGCACTAGGGTCAGGCACTACCCACAAGAGATTTGGAACAATGGAGTTCCTAAGAGCTCTCTGAGATTAGTTGTTTGCATGCAGACATTTCATTACCCAACTAAATAACTTTGTCAGTGTGTGTGGGGGGTTTGTTGCCTGTAGTTTGCCCCGCCAGTTTTGGTGAGGGTGTGTGTGGGAATGGCCAGAATTTGGTCTCCCAAGAATTTGGTTTTTCACCTTTCAGCCTTTCCGTTCTTCCCTAGTTGGGCCTCTCTGTAGTTTCAGTGCAGAGCACACTCTCCTGGCTGGGAGGGGGGCCTGGCATGTGGGAGGTTTGGGAAACGCTATGATAAAGACTTCACATACATCTTATGCTACCTTGTTTTTGTGTGATCTCATAGGCACCTGAGTATCCAATTATTTCTGTGTATCCTATTTGGTATGAGACTGATGTAGTTTTTTGTAAGATTGGAGGTGAATAAAAGTTCAGCGGGCAGTGCTCGGGGGAGTTCTTTTTCTGGAGATGAGGCTGCCTGGCTGGTTCAAAGCTCTCTATCGACTCAGGTCTGAATTCTTTTTCCTTCGCCTGAATTCCTGTCCCTACATCTGAATTTCTTTCCCCTTCAGGTGTGCTTCCTCCTTGGTGGTTCATTGACTAAAGTCTTGTTTTCTGTCTGATTGTTTGTCTGATTTTGATCGCTGCTTATCTGCTTAAGAAGAGATTGGACAAGCATTTGTCTGAAATGCTACAGGGTTTCCTACTTGAGCAGGGGATTAGACTAGAAGACCTCCAAGGTCCCTTCCAACTCTACTATTATGTTATCTGAATGTTGGTTGCTGAAGGAGATGTGTTCTAGTCTTTTTGTTTCCAAGGTTTTTTTAAATTTTCTCTCAAATGGTGTGTAAATGTGATTTATTTCTGCGTCTACTAATAGCTGATTTGTCTGAATGCCAAACTTCCAGGAATTCTCTAGTATATTTGGATCTGGCAAAGTCTAAATTGCTAATAGTTTCCAAGCTGAACCTCTGATTGAATCTGACCATGTGTTGTGAGAGGAAGGATTTATTGTGATGTCTTCTGATATCTAGTTGGTGTTCATGGATACACTTTGTACTGGTAGCTTTGTACTGATCCCTCAAAGCGTTGAGCATCCCCATAACTAACTGCTTTGAGATTTAGCTCATTCCATTGGGACTGTAATACAGGAAAGACAGTAGAAATGATCCCTACTTACTGAGTTCTTTGACTGTGCACATTTGCCTTCTCCTCTTTACTCCCTGAAGATGGAGAAGAAACAAAAACATGGGAGAGTTTTGAGAACTAAAACGTAGTTATAAGAAGGAAAGGAACAATTACCACTAAAGAAATAATAGGGGGAGATGAAAAGGGAAAACCAATTCAGTCAAGTATATTTGCAGAGTTGGGAACTGGAGAAGATCATCGTACCATTTTACAGATGGGCAATACGTTGCTTTAATATCCATGTTTTTATAACACGGCTTAGTGAACTTATGCACAGAAATTTGAATTCTTCTCCACTGCTTTGTCTGTGTAAGAGATAATTGTGATTTGTTGTTGTTAGCTGCAAAGTCGTGTCCAACCCATTGCAACCCCATGGACAATGTTCCTCCAGGCCTTTCTGTCCTCTACCATCTTCTGGAGTCCATTTAAGTTCATGCCTACTGCTTCAGTGACTCCATCCAGCCACCTCATTCTCTGTCGTCCCATTCTTCTCTTGCCCTCAATCTTTCCCAGCATTAGACTCTTCTCCAGTGAGTCCTTCATTCTCATTACGTGACCAAAGTATTTGAGTTTCAATTTCAGGATCTGGCCTTCTAAAGAGCAGTCAGGGTTGATCTCCTCTAGGACTGACAGGTTTGAATGCCTTGCAGTCCAACGCCTTGTGATTTGTACTATGTATTAAAGATTGGTTGCAATTTATTATTTCTATGAACAAATATATGTAAGGCAGGGGTTAAGAAGCTAGGCTTGTCAGCTGGAAAGCCAGCAGCCCACATTCAAGATCCGAGCTCCACATGACAGGGTGAGCTCCTGTCCTCGCCTCAGCCTCCTGCCAACCTAGCAGCTCAAAAGCATGCAAATGCAAGTAGATAAATAGATATCACTACAATGGGAAGATAACAGCGCTCCGTGACATACTGTTGGCCACATGACTGAAGAAATGTCCTCAGACAATGCTGGCTCAATGGTCTTGAAACAGAGATGAGCACTGCCCCCTATAGTAGGCAACTAGTGGAGTGAAATCCACAGGGATTCCTTTACCTTACCTTTATCAACAAATATATGGCGTTTCAGCCACAGAATTATGTCTAATCTGTGTTTCAGATCTCAGCTAATCAAAGTAAGGGATTAAGACCTTACCAGTTTGTTGACATTTCATACACATGCTGATAAGGGCCCCGAGAATCATCAAGGAGAAGGCACCCCAAATCAGTTCCACTTGGCCCATAGTTGGATCTTAGTGTAGTTCCAGCCTTAAAAAGAAAAAAAAGCAACATAGGTGAGACAAGGAAAGTGAGGAACACAATCTTCAATAGTACAAGAGCCTTAATTCAAAAACTGGGGAAGAATCAATTGAAATGGTGAGCAGGTAACTCTAACTTTTGGTTTATATGTTTATAACTAGATTTATATCTTGTCTTTCCTCTGGAGCTCAGCAGATAATACATAGAATATCCTTCTCCCAGGTTCCATCCAGATGTAATTCAAGATGCTAAAGTGAACTGATGGACTGAATTGAATGCATTCAGATTGATTGATGACGCTCCAAATTGTTTAGGAAATCCATCTTCCGACTTACCCTGGCTATAATTATTTAATTTGGTGCAGAATAAGCTGCTAAAACAGGGTTTTTACATTTGTTTATCGATTCTCAAGTTTCCTACCTAAAAGCCCTTCAAATATTTGGGATGAATCCCCAGAATTCTTAGTTATCGCCAGATGGGATGGAGAAAATTAAGAGGGTGCCCAGGTTGATCTAGTCTGATATTATTGACACTGATTGACAGCACCTTCAGAGGTTTTCAGCCGTATTTAGATATGGAAACCTCTGCAGTCAAAGCATATGCTTTACAAATTATCTATGGCTTCTGCCCACCAGCTCAAGAGGAACAAAGGGAGTCAGAAACAAAGAATCATACCCAGTGAGGAAAAAAATCTAGGGGACTTTTGCTATGACAGTTTTGATCTGGAAATTGTGCATCTCATGATCAGGGAGGGCAACCAGAAACCCTTCCCACTGTAAGTAAAGACAGACAGCCCAGCCCTTGTGTTGTTGTTGTTGTTTTTTTGTGTGTGGGGGGAACTGCAGACATTTGTCCAGGTAGTTGCCAGGAGTCAACAATGACTCAAAGGAAACCTACCCCCCCTAAATTTCCAGGGCCCATCCAAATTAAAAGTTCAGTATTTAAATTATGATCAGATTGATCAATTTTTTCTCTTGCAAGACAGTTTAAGAAAGCAGTTAAACATAAGCTTAGGAATTATTTGAAAGTTTGGGAATTTTCTCACAATCCTCTCTTTACAGTACTGCATTATGGATTATAGAGCCATGGTGGTGCAGTGGTTAGAATGCAGTATTGCAGGATAATTTTGCTGACTGCCGACTGCCGGCAGTTCGATTCTCACCGGCTTAAGGTTGACTCAACCTTCCATCCTTCCGAGGTCAGTAAGGCCTCATTGTTGGGGGCAATATTAGAGGGGCTGTAAAGCACTATGAAGAGGTCTATAAGTCTAAGTGCTATTTCAAGGGAGAGAAAGGAATGGAGAAAAAAATATTTCAGTATAGGATAAAGTGAGAAGATGCTGTTGATTAACTAAGCCATGATTGTTGATGTATTCAATTATTTGCATGTAAAAGATCCAGGTGTAGCATCATGTTTGAACCTGGGAAACCATGATTTCTAGTTCTGTCCTAGGTATGAAGCCCTCTGGATGACTTTGGACCGGTCACATCTCTTGGCCCTTGGAAGAAGGAAGCAAGGACAAAGGGCAAGGGAGCTTTCTCTGCCATTGACCCCGTCTTATATACAACACGTTGCCCTCAGAAATGAGGTTGGCCTTCCAGAAGAGCATGAAGACCTGGCTTCACACAGGAAAGGGCATCCATGAATGATATGCAACCTTGGGGATGGTTGGTAGATTGAGGGCGCTCTTTCTGCATTTTGAACTCTGTTTTTGAACTATTTTTTGTATGTATTTATGGTTATCTGTAAATTGCCCAGAGTCAATTAGTGAGATGGGCAATGTATAAATCCAAAGTCCTGCCAAGGCATTCTCCAGACAAATCTTCAGGAGTCAATAGTGACTCAAAGATGCATGCACACACAAATTCTATGCAGTGACTACCACCAAGACCATGTACCAATTCTGTTTTGCTGCTCTAGTGTTTTCAGTTTCACAAATTATCCGAAAAAAGGGTAATAATTGTTATTTCTTAGGAACCAGAATTGTAACCCAATTTTTGTTCTAGATCCCCAAAATAATAATACTGGCCCTTAATGTGAATGGTAGAGATGTCTGGGAAGGGGAGATGTTTTTGACATCCTGCCGGCAAGTGGTTTTTAACTGAAGTGCAGGAGATCCCATCTACGTCTCCACTAACTAACGAACAACAGTTTTTGATGGACCAGGACTTTTTACATTAAATTCACGTACTTTATTGGAAAAAAATAGCATAAAGCCTGGGGTGGGTGGGTGTCTGCAGGCATATGTGTATCTATATATATATCCCAAAATATTACACCTCTGATTTAATATTTTCCAATAAATGAAGCCACTACCAGCTATCAAGAATTGCTCATCATGGCTATAAAAAAAAGAATAAAGTAAGAAGGCTGAGAAATAACAGCACGACAATTTTTCACTGCTAAAGGAGCCATACTTTTTTATTTTTTTATTTTGGGTGATTAAGAGCTAGGAAGAAGCGACAGCACTATGATAGCCATAAGTGGAGCACATACCAATTATTTGATGGCAAGCAAGCGGGCCTAGCAGACCTTCTATGTAAAGTTTAAAACAAGAGATCAGCAAGAAGTCCCAGCATCCATTTTTGACAATTTCTTACTTATAGAATTACAATCCAGATACAGAAAGACCCGACATGTTGGTCTACTCCAGAAAAACAGATCTCTTCAAAAAAGGGCACACAGCTATGACTGCTAATTCTCCTACAGCCACCAACCCTGTCTGTTGCTCATTAAAATAGCTTTTTAAAAGTGTGTTTTTCACACAGTTGGTGTCTGCTGACTGCAAAACTAATGAGGCAGTCAGTGGAAACAGAAGGCAACTCACCCAAAAGTTGAAAAAAAGGATATAATAGTGAGGAAAAATTTCATTCCCAGTGTGACAGGTCAGTTGTTCCTAATGGAAATACTGTTATATATGGCAGAGTTACAAAACTTCTTAGAATATGTGGCACCTTGCAATTGGGGAGTTTGTGGATTAAAACAAAAGGCAAATGAGATTTTATCCACACTAATTTGCATCGCTGTGCACTGTTATGGACTATTTGTTTATAAAGAAGTTTGGTTTTCAAAGGAGCAACCCAGACAGAACGCAGAATTGCAACCGTTCAGGGAAATAACTTACGAGAAAGTGCACAAGCATAAAATAAATACCCCAATGCATGTGTGCATTTGACAGGTTCATCTGAGGGTTACAACCCAGAGAGATCTTGCTTTCAGCTCAAGCCTAGTTGCCTACTCCTTCATTACACATTGTAAGAAAGCTGAGTTAGTCTATGGTAGCCAAGAATCAGGAGTGGGGTAGCTTTTCAGATTAACAAGTTATTAAAAGGAATTAAGGTTTTGTGAGCTACTGCTCACTTCATCAGATGCCTAAAATGTGAACAGCTGTTATCAGACCCCTTGAGTATTCACAAGGTTCTCGCGCTTGATTTTTTTACTTAAAATATTTTTAACACGAGAAACAGAGAGCATACTGAAAAACAAGGAATGGCCTCTACCATTTAAAAATGAAAATGCAAATAAGCAGATTGCAGGTTATCACTTTTAAGAAATTTGCACATCTGCTTAGAAAAACAAAACTAAGAAAAGGTTATCAAAGACATCCTGGAACAGCTGGACCATGTTTAATTAAAATGAAAACATAGGTTTTACAGGCGTTCCAAACTGTTATTTAAATCTATACCAAGCATCTTGACATTTTCTGAAGTTTTTTGTTATGTCTGTAATTTGGGGACCTACTTTTGTTCCCTGTTCAATTTTTACAAAGGAAAAAAGAGTGACCTAGAGGGAAACTGAACCAAGTTACAGTCTGTCAGAAAAAAGGTAGGCTGGCATAAAATCCAGAAGGCAAAAATGGAGGGTCAACAGAAGCTTGTAATACCATACCTTGTAAAGTTTAGGTTTCCTAAGATGCAGAAGTTGCTGATCCTTTACTCTCTGGTCATTTTCTTACTCAGCGTGTCAGAGTCAAAGCTGTATGTGGCTACTTGCTCTCCGCAACAGCGAGCTGGCCTCTAGCTTCCTGTTACATGTGACTCACTCAACCCAACATCTGCGGTTCCAGTTTGGACGAAAGTTTTCTCATGAACCACAAGGCACAGGGTAACGAAACTGGAACATGAACTTGTCTCGACCACTTTTCACACAGACTGGGTAGCTTAGCCCAAGTGATTGGGGAAACATTAACTTAGTGTGTTAATAAACGTAATGCGCAACTATTGTGGGTCCATCAAGCTTCTAAAAGAAGGGCTGAGTCAAAAGGTTCTTCAAGATTTAGGACTTTTGGGGGCGGGGGTGGGATTTTCAACAAATTCAACTTTCAGGAAAAATACACCCAAACACACACGTTAATAAAATGGATTTTCCAAAAACATTATGGAAAATAAGAGGGAGAATGGTTAATTTTTGCTGCAAAACAATGCACCACGGCATCAAAGCCAAAAACAAAGTGTCATAGACCTGAGGATGCCATAAAGAACAAAATAAGTGACCATAACTAGCTGCAACAGATCATGTCACTGACTCACGAACCACATTTTGTGGTAGACTGAGATCCTATCTCTATCTCCGTTCTGTATCTAATCTGGGAACTTTATTACAAGATCTCATGTCGCTCAGGGCCCTCAGGGAAGTGCACATTTCATCCATCTGCATATTATTTATTTAGCATATGATGAGGACATGACAGAATAAATATATACATAAGGAAGCCACCCGTGTCCATAGCATCCCTTAAGTTACGTGTGTTCCCTGGGCGGGTGCTAAATGGGTGAAAGAGATCAGATGCAGCCACACTGCCCTTCTGGGCTTCTTGCCATCTTTCAGTAATGCCCCGTTATATTCTACGTCAGATAAACTGCCAATCTGCAAATAAGATACATGAACAGAAATTGGACATCAGCAAAGGTTAATATTTTTTTAAAAAAAATGAATAGGAGATTTTTTCAGTTCTCCAAGAGATGCCGCCACTGACAATCTTCGAGAAAATCAGAGACCAATTTCCACACTAGACTTAAAATTTCTCACAAAAATACCGAAAACCAAGACTTTTAGGATACTAGATGTTTGGTGCAAGAATGCATACTTAATCTCTGCTTTATGGACACTATGAATCATTCACGTGCTCACCTCTCCTTCCTTTTCATCCATTTTTCTCTTTACCCAGAATATATTCCAGCTACCCATGGTCCACACCTTACACTGCAATTTTCTTTTTCAAGCAATATGACACAATTTGTTTATCTTATAGAAGGCGGCAAAATATTTAAAAATATATATCTTAGGAACTGCCCCATACTGAATTTATCTACTGGATAATGGTGTCTCTCCTGCCCAAATCTGTTCAACCATCCCACAACCATCCACATCTGTTTAGATTATCCCTCTGCCTTGGATGAAATAGAAATCTTGGAGTGTTTTCTTGAAAAGTCCAGATTTTACAAAGAATTGTGTTCCCTATTAATCCAACCCTTAACAGGTAGGATGGCTGGCTGCCGTTCTGACCAGTGGTGCTTGAGACTTCTTCCTGAAAGAGATGACTTATAGAGATATCAATACATGTGTAAGCCTGACCATTAGGCACTGGTACGTTCAGAATTGACAACCGAACTACGTTGCTCATTACAAGACTTTTGCATTTTTTGGTTTGCCCTTTCATATTGCATTTGGTTGAACCTTTCACAATCTCGTTTTGCAGTACAATAATTTGTTGTTGTTTTCAGAACTGGGGGCATGCAGGTAGCCTTTGACTTACAACAGTTCATTTAATGAACTGCTCTGCTCTAAATGGCTCTGAAAAAAGGGACTTATGGCTATTTTTCACACTTACAACCATTGCAGCATTCCTATGGTCACGTGATCAGAATTCAGACACTTTTAACAACTGTTCATATTTATGACGATTGTGGTGTCCCAGAGTCACGTGACCCACCCTGTGTCCTTCTGACAAGCAAAACCAATGGGGAAGCCAGATTCACTGAACAACTGCAGTGATTCACTTAACAATTCTGGAAAGGTTGTAAAATGGGGCAAAACTCACTTAACAAATGCCTCACTTAGCAACAGAAATTTTGGACTCAATAGTGCTTGTAAGTAGAGCACTACCTGTATATGGTGGAATCCATACAAGATACAGCCATCAAATTGATAGGATCCAAACAATTGCCCTGAAAATTTATACCAAGGAAAAAACAAAACATAAATAAAACATAATCCTGTTCTCTCTTTTGAACAGATTTTACTTTAAAATCTTGTATTAGTCTCATAATAAAAATTATTTGCTCCTTTCCCAGTGTATCAGGGTCTCCCTATACTCCCATATAACACCTCTGCTCCGCAAGCTGCATTGGCTTCAAGTTGCCCGCCGGGTGAGATTCAAGGTGCTGGTGATGACCTATAAAGTCCTAAATGGCATGCGTCCGGATTATTTACGGGAGCACCTTCTGCCGGCGTTAACTTCCCATCGTCCTGTGCGCTCGCACAGAGAGGGCCTCCTCAGGGTGCCGTCGGCTAAGGAATGCCGACTGGCAGCCCCCAGGGGGAGAGCATTCTCTGTGGGCGCGCCTGCCCTCTGGAACCAGCTCCCTGTTGAGCTCCGGACGGCTCCTGACCTTCGCTCGTTTCACCGCGACCTGAAAACATGGTTATTTGAGCTTGCCGGCCTGGACTGAGGGATTGGAATTTTAAATTTTTAGAATGTGATTTATTTGTTGGGGCTAATTTAATTTAATTTATTTTTAACTTTGTATATTGTGTTTTAACTGCCCTGTACACCGCCCCGAGTCCTTCGGGAGAAGGGCGGTATATAAATCCAATAAAATAAATAAATAAATATAGAAGATACACATGTAGAGACTGCAGGAGTGAACACTTCACAAAAATACCTTGAGTTCAGAAGCCAGCAAAAGAACTCCTGGCATCCTTATGCAACTCTCCAAAGCGCTCCACATTACCCCAGTCTAAAAACTGGAAAAAAAATTGCTAGCTCTTATGTCCCCAAATTGCCAACAAGCGTCAACACAGAACAGCCTTGAATATTACTTAATGTTTTCTTTATTTAAAAGATCATTCACAAAATACAATATCCATAAATTTACTTTGTCATGAAGCAGAATGTGTTAAGTGTTTGGAAATTTTTCTTTACACATTTAAAAATCAAATGGATCAACTGAGTGAGCCTTGCATGGAGAAATCTTGTTTTTCGCTCTTAAAATCTTGGTTCTTCCTTACTTACAGCGGAAGAGAGATTATTGGGTGAATTTTGTTTAGAACACAACCACACAGTGCATGTCTTAAAGAAAGTTTAGTGTTAAACAAATGGTTCTTATTCTCAAAAATATGCTCAGATTACAAGGTGGTCAGGAAAAGAAACACTTGCTCTTTTGTAAATCATGAAGATCTTTTGCTAATCATTTCATTTTTTCAAATAAAAGCTGCTCTTGGAAGTTTGTTAATTAGTTTTGCAAATTGAAAGACCTGTTTTTAGAAATTGGACAAGATTTAGCATTTAAAAGGAGGGGAAGCCCCAGGCAAGAGAAAAGAAAGCCTCCAATGCCTGCCAGTTTCTATCCTGTTATTTGTATCAAAGCTACAAATAAGATACGTTAGCACTGAAGTCAGCCACTGCAGGTGCTCCTGTTCTGCCCAGACTGAGCCACAAATCCTACAAACTGTGCAGCTGACAAACTTTTCTTCAAGTTCAAATCATTGTTTAGTGCTTCTTTCCTTCTAGTTTACTTGCTGCATTCAGCTTTTTCCAGCAGAATTTATTCACACACAGAGACAACAAGGGGAACGAACATTTGTCAGCTACCTCAGTTTGCTAGGCTTCCGTGCTCTTAAGATGCCACTGAAACGGTATAATGTAGTGCTCTCCCCTCTGCTTATTGGAAGAGCTGAACAGGAAAAGCAAAACATACCGAAAGGATCAAAATGCTGGCATGGCGGAATTAAAACACCACTTCATTCAAAACAAAGCGCCTCCAACCACCCAAAAAGGGGAGGGGGAAAAAAACACCACCTTTATTTAAGAAATTAGTCAGAAAGCCATTAGCAATTCTGTGGGGAAAAAAATGGAGAATACGTTGGAAGAAAGTCCTGGGTCCTTAAGAGTTGGCACAAATGTCAACAGCACCAACCTCTAAGCACTAGTGGGAATGACAAAAGGCCAAGCCAAGAGTGCATCAAACTGCATTTTTCACGCCAGAATCAGATGCGGACACATAACTTCTGCTCCAGGCAGAGCCCTGCGCAGTGCCGGTGGGGCCGAGGGCAGACGGCATCTTTTGCTCTTGCTGCAGTTTACATTTTAAACTATCCCGGGGAAAAACTGATTTTGGATCTATTCCAAAGCGTCCAGTGGCTTAACTGTGTCGCAGGAGCTTTTTTTTGGGGGGGGGGGCAATGTTTTCACTTGGGCAGGACATGCTGTGGACAGAGAAGCACTGCGGAAGGCAGAGGGGAAACGAGGCAAGCAGGACCGGAGTCTGACTCTGATGTCTGGGAAGAAGAGAGAGTCAGAAAAAGAAGAAAAAGGCGAAGCAGCACCTTGGATTAAAGCCACACCTGTGGAAGTGGTGCCCTGTTGGCTGGAAGCCAGCCCTGAGCCTGGAACGAGGGAAATCTGGGGCCGGGGAACTTAAAGAGAATGCAGGCACTACATACAGCAAAGCCAAAAATGTGCTAAAAACCACTTGTTAACAGCTGACATGCATTCACAAGCTCTGGTTTGTTTTTTTGTTTTTGTTTTTCCATTTCGGTTTCAAGGAGGACAAGTGTCAGATGGTAGGAATGGTGGCTGCGGGGTGAATGTTCTGAGCTCAGTGAGACACTCTGGGCTGCCTTGCGTTTCCTCCCACCCCCACCCAGCCCCTCCCTCAATCCCGTTTCCCCCACTCTCGCCCTCTCTGAGTGCCCTCAGTCATGCTCCTTTACTACTTCCTCCCTTGGCTTGGCTCCACCAAAGATGGCAGAATTGGGATTGGCTACTTGATTGAGGGGCGTAGCGACTGTCCGGGGCTTGAGCTGAAGTCTGGGCCTCTGGGCTCTTTCCTCTGCCAAAAGAAAAAGAAAGAAGAGGAGGAGGAGATTAAGCGGAGAGGCGATACGACTATTTTCTCAACCGGAGTTACGGATGAACTACAGTCCTTATTTTTATTTTTATTTTATTTTAATCCCATTTATATCCCACCTTTCTCCGAAGACTCAGGGCGGCTTACAATTTAAGCACAAACCAATGTGCTTAGCAATAGCCTTCATTCTATGTATATGCCTGCTTATTAGGGCTTTCACACACACCCCAAGGGGCATTATTACAAAGTCAGCTTATTGCCCCCAACAATCTGGGTCCTCATTTTACCTACCTGGGAAGGATGGAAGGCTGAGTCAACCTTGAGCCTGGTGGGATGCGAACCTGCACTAATTGCAGGCAGCTGGTGTTACTTAAGGAGGCATTAGCCCACTGCTCCACCAAGGCTCCTTGTTGTGGCTATCCTGTACCTCTGGATGTGCTCTCATGCTTCATGCAACAGGGCTCAGTTTGCCTATTCCACTGCAAGTGGGATCAGGAAAACATAGCTGCCGCCCTAAAACCAAACCACTTTCCAAACTATAGCGGTATGAAAGCACAAAGTGTCATCCACAGGGGCAATCATCCATGTAATCCATCCTCCTCTCTTACGGTATCTTGCTGTCTAGCTGTTTAGATTACATCTCATCACAGTCTGGAGGACCTCTGGTTAAACAAAATTTCCCTCACTCATTATTGCTCAACAGGGCGCCCTCCAGATGTACTGGACCAATTCTCAGAACTCTTAGTCAGAATGAGAGTCCAGAGAATGATCCAGAATATTTGGAGGACTCCAGGCTGGGAAAGGCAGCATTACTTGGGTTACAACACTCTCTGAATGGCAGAGTTATATATTGGCATCACTAGAGGGCAATATTGCAGTTTCAACATGACAGATCTGTTCAGGCCCAAGACAATATGGGGAGCATCAAATTTTAGGGGAATTGACTTTTTTCTTCCCTCTATAAATCCTCAAAATGATCCCAGAATATCCCTCAATCTACTGGAATGGATCTGGGGTGCACAAAAAGTGAAACAAGGGACAGTAAAGCAATCAGAGTCACTCTGAGAGTGATATGGACAGTATCTAAAGTTGTTCAAAATCTATCTATCTATCTATCTATCTATCTATCTATCTATCTATCTATCTATCTATCTATCTATCTATCACCCATCCTCCAACTACCTTATGGCTTCTACCATGAGTTAACTATTAGAAGAGTCACATAACATGGCCCAAGGTACATAAACCTATAATGGAAACCATAAGGGGTGCTTCCCTGCCGCCTTGAAGGATGCAGTGGTGAGGCCCCTCCTTAAGAAACCTGCCTTGGATCCAGCTATTTTAAATAACTTTCATCCTGTCTCCAACCTTCGCTTTCTTGTGAAGGTCGTTGAGAGCGTGGTGGCACGGCAGCTCCCTTTGGTCCTGGAGGAAACTGAGTATCTGGATCCGTACCAATCGGGTTTCAGGCCCAAGTACAGCACGGAGACGGCATTGGTCGCGCTGGTGGATGATCTCTGGCGGGCCCGAGATAGGGGTTATTCCACTGTCCTGGTCCTATTAGACCTCTCAGCGGCTTTTGATACCATCGACCATGGTATCTTGCTGCGACGTCTTGAGGGGTTGGGAGTAGGAGGCACTGTTTTACGGTGGTTCTCCTCCTACCTCTCGGGCCGTTCGCAGACGGTGTTGGCAGGGGGGCAGAGGTCTACCCCTAGGCCCCTTAGTTGTGGGGTGCCTCAGGGGTTGGTACTCTCGCCCCTTCTGTTCAACATCTATATGAAGCCCCTGGGTGACATCATCTGTGGTTTCGGGGTGAGGTATCATCAATATGCTGATGATACCCAGTTTTTCATCTCCACCCCGAACCAACCCAGCGATGTCCTCTACGTGATGTCCCGTTGCCTGGAAGCGGTACGGATTTGGATGGGAAAGAACAGGCTCCAGCTCAACCCGGCCAAGATTGAGTGGCTTTACGTACCGGCATCTCGTTTAGTCCAAGAGGTTCCATCTTTGGTTATGGGAGGAGAGATGTTACCTCCTGTTGATAGGGCACGCAACATAGGCGTCCTCCTGGATTCACGGCTCAGTTTTGAAGATCATATAGGAGTTGTGGCCAGGGGGGCATTTGCCCAGGTTTGCCTGGTGCGCCAGTTGCGCCCCTATCTGAACTACGATGCCTTATATACAGTCACTCACGCACTCGTTACCTCCCGTATAGACTACTGCAATGCTCTCTACATGGGGCTGCCCTTGAAGACCACCCGGAGGCTCCAGCTGGTGCAGAATACGGCCGCGCGGGTAGTGATGGGAACATCCCAATACTCCCATAATACACCCCTCCTGCATGAGCTGCATTGGTTACCGGTTGTCCTCCGGGTGTGACTTAAGGTGCTGGTACTTACCTTTAAAGCCTTACATGGCCTAGGCCCGGGATATCTGCAGGACCGCCTGCTGCCGGGAACGACTTCCCATTGCCCAGTGCGCTCACACAGAGAGGGCCTCCTCAGGGTGCCGTCGGCTAGACAATGTCGGCTGGTGACCCCCAGGGGGAGGGCCTTCTCTGTGGGAGCGCCAGCCCTGTGGAACCAACTTCCCCTTGAGCTTCGGACGGCCCCGGATCTCGAGTCCTTTCACCGCGGCCTTAAAACATTCCTTTTCCATAGGCTGACCTGGACTGACTAATTCTTTTTAACTTTTGCATTGCTGTATTTTTGTTGTTAGCCGCCCTGAGTCCTTCGGGAGATAGGACGGCATATAAGTCCCAAAAATAAATAAATAAATAAATAATAAATAAATAAATAAGCAAGCCTCATAATATCTTTTCTGACTAACACCTTTTATTAAAAGGCATAATTTTATAGCTTCACCTCATTAGATATCTGGCCGAACATACATCAAAAGGCCTCAGGCAATGTCAGAAAATTTTCCCCAGCTCGTGACTTTTCGCTATCAAAGATAGCGGTTATCCTCCTGTAATATCTAAAAACTGTAATTGAAGTTGGAAGTGGGTCTCATATTTGGCTTCCTTTTGAGTACTCAAAATGGAGTGCATGCACAGTCCTGTACTGTACTACAGCACCTAAGTAATGTAAGTTACAAAATTGGGCTGAGAATAGCTATTTCATTTTGCCACAATACAGGGCAAGAGCAAGAAACCTGTGTGGTGCTCCAGATATTGTGCTATAAAACCCAGCATCTGGCACCACTAGCCACATTGCCTGGGGTGTTACAATCTATAGCTCAGCAATATCTGAACAACTGCTGGTTCTTTACCTGGGACAGGGGAGAAAGGAAGACAGCCTACCTTCTGTTGGCTCTCTGAAATCCATAGAAGACCCACGCATTGGTGGACCATCCCTGAAACGACCTGTGCCCCCCATGGGTGGGCCACCTCCTCGTCGGTCTCCAGGACGCGTTCTACCTCTGCCTCCTAGGAAGTCATCATCTCTGAAACCTATCAAAGACAATATAGCATCTAGTATCAGCTCTATTGATATCTTTGCCCCAGGGAAAACTTTGCTCATGAAGGATTTTTCCAGGCCATCCAAACATCCTGAAGAGCAGCATTCTAAAAGTCAGCTACTTTTTAACTTCCTAAGATACAGACATTTGTTAACAACCCACCTGAAAGAGAGAGTGAACCAAGGCCTATATAAATTTCTATCAGTTCGATGAGGGGATGTCCACAATACAAGCAGAGTATGAACATCTTCCCCCCCCCCCAATTCTTCCACTTCTGGCAGCTCCTCCATTATTTGTTCTATAAGATCCCATCACTGCTTATCTTTTGCTGTGCGAGATGCGGCTTTTCTGGCATCAGGACCATTGTACAATAAGATGTATTAGATGTTGTTGATGTATTAGTATTGCTATTTTTCTTAGGTGTACCATACAATTTTATTACTAGTTTTGCTTTTATGATTATCAGTACTGATCCGCTAAATTTCCTGATAAAAGAAAGGACGTGCTTAGAATATAGATGTTGTGAGGTTGAATATAGCAAGGGGAGCAGAAGTCCACGCTTTGCACCTGCAATACAAATTGAAGATTATTATTTCTGACTGCAACAATCGAACTAGGATTCCCCCCTTTTGATAAATTTCAAGGATGAAAGCTTCCTTTCTGGTAACAATCCATCTCTTGGTGCCATTTCGTTATATGCATTTTTAACTGAAGAAATGTCCAGTGAACTACTAGTGGCCAGCCCTTATTCTAGCTAAATCTTATTTTGGATGCAAGGGTAACCAGCAATACACTGATGACATTGAAAATCTCAATCTGACTTGAAGAAGAGTTAAAATTAATATAAGTGAGGATAAAAAAAGAAAATAGATGGGGAAGGGAAAAAAAACCCAAGTTCATCAGGACTGAGAGAATGAAACATCTGAATGCACAATCTGTACAGGTCTACTTATTAGGAAATACTTTCAGCCTCTTATTGCTCTGCTGTATAGCCCATTTTCTAGATTCCTGCCACCTCTTTCACAAACATGAAAAAATTAGCATAAGAACAAGGCCTACAGCCTTAAATTCCCCATCTGTAAAATGGGAACAATTAGAGTTTGCATTATATGAAAACACTTCCTATGTTCCTTTTACATAATGATAAAGAGGATAAAGTAAAGGTAAAGGTTCCCCCACACATGCATGCTAGTCGTTTCCGACTCTAGGGGCCGGTGCTCATCTCCGTTTCAAAGCCGAAGAGCCAGCGCTTGTCCGAGGACGTCTCCATGGACATGTGGCCGGCATGACTAGACACCAAAGGAGCACGGAACGCTGTTACCTTCCCACCGGAGTGGTCCCTATTTTTCTACTTGCATTTTTACGTGCTTTCGAACTGCTAGGTTGGCAGAAGCTGGGACGAGTAACAGGCGCTCACTCTGCTACACGGCACTCGGGATTCGACCCGCCAAACTGCTGACCTTCTGATCGACAAGCTCAGCGCCCTAACCCACTGAGCTACCGCGTCCCTTGATAAAGAGGATAAAGATACACAACTCCTTCTTGAGGATGTTTCTGCTTGGTTGATGGAGCATACCCAGCTGAAGCAGTTCTGTACATCAGACCTAAATAAATGTACGATACGTGCGCCTTCCCTCCCTGTTGCCAACACGTATTGCTAGAGGAAGAAAACAGTGGTATTACCACATTTAGTTAAAATGGCAAGAACTGTATGCCACCCGGAGTCACTTGGCTGAGATGGGCAACTATAGAAATTGACTAAGTAAGTAAAGACCAGCTGGAGGAGAAGGTGAGCATGCTTTCAAAAGGGGGTGGCCAAAGAAGCTATCTTGGTGAACTTTAGGTACAGGACTGGGAACTGCTGACATTTCCTAAGGAAAGGAAGACAGATGAACTACCTGTTCTGCTAATGGTAAAATGGAATAATTTAAAGCTTTATTATCCAAATCAAGCCAGGTTCTTTCGAAAACAATTCAGGATACAAGAAACCACACTTGCATTCATCAAACCCAATGTATTCATATACTTAGCCTTCAAGGATTCCAACTCCTATATTCCTAGATCTCTGTGCCTAGCTCACGGGTTGGCAACCCGCGGCTCCCAGCCGCCCGGTGCGCGCGCATCTCTTCGAATGGGCAGTGGTGCGCGCGCACCTCTCCGAATGGAGAGTGGCACCGCCTGTTTGGAGAGGTGCGCACGCACCTCTCCGAATGGGCGGAGGTGCGCGCGCACCTCCGCGCGAACGGGCAGCGGCGCCGCTCTTTGGGAAAGCTGCTGCGGCACGTTTGCAGGCTGCCGAAAGCGACAGCTTTGCAGACGGGCCATCGCCGTCGCGCAACCGGGAACCGGTTCCATCACACATAAAAAAAATGGCAACCGCCTGCGTCTGTGCAACAAAAAAACCGTTTTGCGCATGCGCAAAACATTTTTTGCACATGCGCGTTCATGTACGCACGCACACGGCTCCCACTTTTTTTTATGTGTGATGGAACCGGTTCCCAGTGGCTCTTTTCCTTTTTCAGGTTGCCGACCCCTGGCCTAGCTATATACTCCAAATGTTTCCACAAAAGTTGAATACATACAAGAGAGATGACGGCCATATTCTTAAAAAAAATGGAAGCGATATTTTAAATCCCACCCTATTGGCCTTAACGTCTGAAGACAAAAACAGGAGGTAACAGGATCTCAAGAAAAAAAAAAGTCAGGAGGTTTGGGGAAAAAAATTCAGTAACATTTTTTTAAAAAAAGAGAGAGAAATACTGCTACCGGAACTGAAGTCATCTCTGGAATCCCATCCGCCTCCTCTCGATTCCCGCAGACTTCCGCCCATGCCTAAAAAGAAAGCCACATTGCAAGCACGGGTCAATGGGGAAGTCGGGAAGTTCTAGAAGGTTTCACATCTAACGGTCAGAAATCCCCCTTATTTTAAGTCAGCAGAATCCTTGCATTCATTTAAATCTGGCAATTGTATACTGTGGAAGAACTTGGCTAGATCAGAGGTGGAACTGATATCTGAAAATCTGGGAAAGGATAACGGTTGTCAAAGAAGGGGAAATATCCAGGCGTAATCCAAGCCACAATTAAGAAAATGTGTGTTGAGCCAGCATCCCCAGAAAAATCAAAGTTTAAAGCAAGGTTCCCTCATGTTTTGCAAGTTAAGCTGCAACAATTTACATACAATCATTCAAAACACTACATTGTGAAGATGGTTTATCAAGTCTAAGAAAGTGAGGCCTTTTTCTGCAAAACTCACAGCCAGTTAATCAGCCACTGTTGTGGTATTTTGGAGTATTAAGCCTCATGATCAATGTTACCTACTTACGTTATGGAGTATTAGCAAGTCCAAGAAATGAGCACCTTGCCAAAATAAACCCATTCCCTTCTGTTTGACAGTGCTATCAACCACAAATAGTTCAGTGCTGCACTGAATCCATGATCTCAAGAACATGGTAATGCAACTGATCACTTACTACAGACAGCTTTGGAATTCATGTTGCTGTCTCCTTTTTACTATAAGACCACAGACTTGGACACCTGTTAGAAAAGCCCAACCTTGTAGTTGTTTTCCCATCTGGCAGAACCCACACAGATTTGATTAATAGGTGGAGTCTTCTAAATTTGGAGGTGTAGGATTGCAGCTCGTTAGAACAAGGAAAGAACGGTTTGCCTAAGTAAGATCAGGATTTTCTTTTTTTATTCTTCTTAAGAGGAAAATTGAGGGGAAATTTATTTATTTATTTTCTTAAAAACCTCCCCTGGGTTAAACTATTTTAGAGTTATAACAAAATAACAGAGTTGGAAGGAACCTTGGAGGTGCTCTAGCCAACTAATCACTCAATTTATGTTTCCCACTTCACAGTGGTGTAGAGAAATGCCACCAATGTTTGGCAGTTGTGCTAGAGTTGATTCCAGGGGGCACATGCTGCTCTGGGATCTCAAGCTGCCTTGGAACAAAAGAGGCAAGGGCATTAGCAGACTATTTTGGAACAGCTTGACAATTGTTCAAGGAAGTTCAGAGGTTAATTTATTCACTCAGGAGATCATTTACCTGCTAATTTCTATTTTAGAATCTCAATATATGCCTTGTCTTCAAAAGTAATTATCCTGTATATACAACTGACACTTGTATGTACTATCTATTAGACCCAAGAAATGCTTTTGATAATCAGCACGTCTACAAGTACTATTAAACAGTAACATACTTATATTTGTTTTACAGCCAAAGCAAGCACATAAAGAGAAAGAAACATTCAATCCTCTTCTGTGAAGAGAAAATAGAGGTAAATCTACATCCAGATCTTCAAAGGGGGCGGGGGGGTTCCATAGGTTCCCAAGTTAATTTCAATAGAGAAATGAGCTTGAACAGACAGGCGAACAACCAGGCTACAATTCATAGCACTGTCCACTTCCAAGTGATTCCAAAAAGATGCTTCAGTGTACGCAGGCTGTGAATATAGCATGTCTACAACTTCATAAAGAATCTGTGTCTTTTACCAGCATGTCTGCAGTGCCTTTTTGGAACGCAAGCTGAAGCACAGCACAAACTCCAAAGAGTCACAGATCAGAAAGGGACCTCAAAAGCTACTCAGTCCAAGTCTAGACATAGGAAACTGATTGTGCCCACATATCTAGGGGATGTCTGAGCATGTACAAAAACCTACAATTTCAGGAACAGAATGTTCTGGAAAACTTGGGATATTTTTTCTTCTTCTCTGAATTTTACATCCAAATTGGCATGGACTGGAGGAAAAAGAATTTTCAGCACTTTTGGAAAGTTCTGTTACTGCAATTATAGCTTTTGCTTAAGGACCTCCAACAATCTCTAGCAATTTTTCCACTGTTCAAAATACAATGTATGTTTTTCTTTTTAACGTCTAGCTAGGATTACATTTAAAGTAACTGAAGCATATTAATTAGTATTCCAAAACAGATAGTCTTCCACTTAGTGACTATCTGAAGTTATGACAGACCTATGGGGGGGCACTTGTGACCTAGATCCAAGGTTCTGATGGACCCTCCCGTATGGTCACATAACCAAACTTAGAGCACTTGGGAACCAGTCCACACTGACTGTTTTGCAGCATTCTGCAGTCACTTGACCGTGTTTTGTAACGGTTCTGCCAAAAAAAGCGACATTTCCTTCCAGTTCTAAGCAAAACTGTGCCCATGGTGAGACCTGGCTTATGACCATGATGGGCAGGCTCCATTATGGTTGTACGCCAAGGACTATCTGAATCCATGATGACTGAGAACAAAATATTACTGATTTGACAGTGCTTTGCTATCACATTCTATAACTTGCCTCCTTTATTGCTACCGGGCTAAAGGTAACAGTGAACCTCTTAGTAATGTAATTTTAATTTAATTAATTTACACTATGTTCACTTTGCTACTTCTTTCAGTCTGCTTGGAAGTTCTTCCCTTGAAATTAGCAATAAAATATTCCTAGATTCCAGGATGTTCATCATCCTTTTAACCAGTGCTGAGGGGAAGCACTGTATTTTTTAAAAAACAACTGCTTATGTATCCAAGATTTCCATTTAAAGATATCCAATTGTCTTGTAAAGGGCAGGGATGGTTGAAATTTCATGACATTATTTTTTGTAGGGCATCCAGTTGCTAATATTTCCTTAATGGTATGAAGTTATCTGCCTGGCTCTGAGGCTGCATTTTAGATCATTGCCTGTATTCTACTAGAAGGCACTTAAATCTTCCACAAATGCCTGAAGATTGCCAGCGTGCACTGCTGACACTTAATGCTACACACAAAGACATCCCTGGTTTGGGTGGCATTAATACAGTCATTCCAATTTGCAGGGTGTAAGAACAGCCATGTAGGACGTCACCTCTGTCATCTGGACCACCACCTTTTCTGAAACCGAAGCCACCTTTGTCTTGTTTCCTGCCTTCAGCTATGTCCACTCGGATCGTCCGTTCGCCCAAAAGCTGTTGGGTTGAATAAAAAAAAGAAACTGTTTCTGAAGTAGATTACAGATAAAAGCTGATACCTCTGTTCAAATTACATTTCACAAGAGTATTATACTTACTGCTCCATCATACGTCAGAGCACGTCTAAGTGATTCAACCTCATCAAACTCTACATAACAAAATCCTGAAATGTAATAAATAAATAAATAAATATATGTGAGAGCCAGTCTGGTGTAGATGAGGTGCCAGGCTAGAAACTGTAAGACCATGAGTTGTAGACCCACCTTAGGCACAAAGCTAGCTGAGTAAATTTGAACCAGTCACTCCCCAGTCTAGAAAGAAGGCTATGATTAATTACTTTGGAAATGTTCTCAAGAAAACTGTGTGGAATTATCTAGGCAGTCAAGAGAATTCAAGACTGATTCAAAAGGGTGTGAATGAAAGCATATAAACATAAATAAAATTAGAAAACTGCTCTCATGTTGGCACTGGAACCTGGGTGTGCATAAATGATCATCGCTTTACCATTCTCATAAAACTGATTTAGCTCCTTGAGTTCTGTCACCCAACAATTTAAACTTTCTGATTTGAAATACAGATTATAGAAAAAAGAAACATAAAAGCATTTGTTCTACAGGGATACAAAATGTTTTATATTTGGAATGTTTCAAGCTCAGGTTCTGAACAGCTTATACAAAACAAAAATAGGATACATTTATTAAGACCAAACAGCTGTTTTGTTTTTGAAACAGCTATTTTAAGATCAAAAAATTCTGCGTACTTTAAATTTGTTCCTTGAATAATTTTTTCTGACAGGTAACGTGAGAAGCCCTTTGCTAAATCTTCTTACATAAATGAGATAAGTAGCTACTAATGAAAGCTTGTGTAGTTGCAGTTAAATTTAAAAGTACGAATTTAGGGATCTTAGGCTAAAACTGTTAGGCTGTTTATGTTCTCTGAGCTTATTTTCCTGCAGGTGTTTTTATTGTGTCCCCACAACAATCCTGTGATGTAGGTTGGTCAAAGCGACATCTGAGTAACCAAAAGTCACCCAGTGAGCTTGTGCCTAACAAGTAGCCAAAGAACCCATGTCTCCTTGCTCTTAGACCAACACCTTCACCAAAAAACATAATAAAATACATTTTATTAGCAAGTACAGATGGTTGGACATGCAGGAAAACCTTATGTTGCTTGTTCTTCTTAAAGGTTTCAGCTGGTCACACCTTTACACATGCCCTTCTCCTGGGCCTCCTTCCCTCTTGCAGTAGGCATTTTCTGTGATCAGTCAGCATCTTTATCTTCAATGGGTTATTTTGGGAAGAGCTAAACTGCTGCATGAAGTTCTCCCCCTGAAGGTCACAGTCTATGCTACCAGCATTAAGGTTTTCCCTGGAGGTGCTCACTACAAGATCACACATCTCCATGGTCCAACTTGAGTTATGTAGCTACCACAATGTACAATTATCTGTGTCATTCAATTATGAAATACTTAAAGTAACAAGTACCGCAAAGGTTGGCATAATTCTAGCGCTATGGTGGTGGCCCTAGAATCCTTTTAAAGATACATACAATTGTACTCTTTAATTTGGCCAAAAGATGGAATAATTAAATACATGGGAGTGACTTTATTTTCTGTATCTACCATTATAACTTAACATTATTATGAACTTAAGACTTTGACTTCTCCCTGTCCACTCTTTGGAATGTACTTTCTGACTTACCCCAGAAAACCAAAAGAGGGTCCTCGGGCCAAACACAAGTGCACATAGGCACACTCAATCTTACATCTTTGCTCTACAAAGAAACAACTATCATAATCCCCAAAGTGTATGATAAAGGGGAGATACAAAATGACCTACCTTTAAATTTATCTGTCTCTTTGTCTCTGACTAGTCGCACGCTTCTTATACTGAGGTTTGTGAAGATCTTATCAATGTCTCCTTGAACTATGTCGAAGGGGAGGTTGCCAACGTATGCTGTAAAGGGGGGCTCTGTTGGAAGCTCTTTCTGTTTACGTGCACCAATGGCGGAACTGCCACGAGACCTGTTGACAAGGGTAGGATTATAATTCACACCTGACTGCTCCCTGTGGAAGTGGCAGCCATGGCACACCCAGAAAACTCAGATATGGAGAAGCACTTTTGCAACAAAGCGGCTAACCTTGAAGCCAGGTATAGGTAATCTGTGGCTTGCAGGACTACCCAGCATCTCATTAACAATTCCTGAAGTCTCAAAATGTACATCAGGATAAAGTCAGACCACTTATTTTGGTAGGGGTTTTTAAGGAGCAAAGTCATTACCTTAAACTTTGCAGGGGGTTATAGCCCATGCACTGCCCCAAACACCTCGCCCAAGCAGATAATTTCCCCTGTTTTCCCCCTTGTTTTAGGAATGAAATCACGATAGAGGCTGAAGGCATTGTTTTTGCCACTTAACCTCCCTTTCCAAAAAATGGGAATGTTAACTTCAACAATTTTCAGCCTTGACTATTTGGCAGCATCGTGACACCAGCCGTCCAAGTAGGAATCAATGAGGAAAAAGTAGCTTTCCCTATCCTGGCTATAAATAGAGATCTCCAAACTTCCATCAGCCCCTTTGCGTAGTTTCAGATTGCTCATTGACCCCCTAAACATTATATGTAAAGGATTTATTTTAACATAGTACTACAGATAACAACACCACCGACCCCTTGGAGAGCCCCACTGACTGCTTACAAGAACCCAGCTTTAAAACACACAAAGGCAAAAAATGTTTAGCCCAGAACAAGAGAACTGAGACATCAAGCAGAGGAAAGATCAATCAATTCCAACTTGGCAAGATCTTTTTTTTCGCAAGTTGGAATTGATTGACACCCCCCCCCCCAAAAAACCTTCTTTTGTGTCCCTGCACGTGGCAACGAATGGTGAAGGAGAAATGGCACGTGGCTGGATTCAGGTCAGGAAAGGCATGGGTGCCAGCCTGCTTCACCACCCTCCATCCCTGAGCCTCCGGCGCTTCACCTGCCGCTTTGTTCGGCCTGCCCAACACCTCAACACCCTTCTCGCTGCCGCCAGGAGCTGCAGAGGCAGGCCTAGCACGGGAAGGGCACGCACCCCGCCCACCCCATACCATACCTGGTCTGCCACCACTCTCGCCACTGCGTTGCTCCTCCACCCCATGGACAGGCACCGCCCCACCCCCACGCGTGGCCTACTGGTACTGGCAAAATGTAAGCCCTCCCCGAAAGTAAATCCTAGTGCTTACTTCCGAGCCCAAAAGAAAGTAAGACCAGGTCTTACTTTGGGGGAAACACAGTAGTGTGCCAACATCTTTTCTTCATTCATTGGTGGCTACTTTGTTTCGCCAATGAAACGGAACGGATTCAAAATCCACAATAACAGACTGGGATGTTGGGAGCAGCTTGGAGAAAAATAAGTTTCTCGAGGAACACGAGATTCCACGTATATAATTTAAGGAACATGTGTTTATATTACACCTCCTCTTGCTTTCACTCGTTCATATTTTAGTCACTTCTGGATTGGATTACTGAAATGCACTTTACCTAAGGCAGTCCTTCAAGATGATCAGGAAACTGCAATCGGTCCAGAATGCAGTGTAGCACACAAAGGACTAGGACAGGACTAAGTCTGATGGTTAGCTGTATAGATCAGGGCTTTTCAACTGGTGGTACGCGAGCCCTAGCGAACTGGAGTGGGGAGGGAACCTACTATCTGTGGCAACATACTAATTGGAGCTTCTGGTGCACCCAGAAGAGAAAAGGAGGGCAGAGAGAAGAAAAGGTATAAAAGGGGCAGACCGGCCTGTTTTCGGAGGAGCGGTGAGCGAGGAAGGGTGAGTGAGCAAGTAGCGTGTTTTGGGGGTAAGGGCTAGCAAGCGAACAGCTCCTGCCCAGCTTGCTTGCGGAAAACATGCTGCTTGCTAAGTGAAGCCCCAGGATCAGCAGGCTACGGCTCATCCGTGCTTCGGCTGTATCAGCTGTAGCCAACTGATCCTGGGGCTTCACTTAGTAAGCAACATGTTTTCCGCAAGCAAGTGAGCTTGGCAGGAGCCCAGGATCGGTGTGTGCAGCTACACGCTTCTGAACGCAGGTGGGGATGGCTTCTGAGCACCAGGCAGCTTCTGAGCACTGAGCGCAGGCGGCTTCTGAGCGCAGCTCAGCTGTACCTGCACACACCGAGCCTGGTTTTGGCAGGCAGTGGCGCATTCTCCGTACCACACGGAGTGGCCGGCGAGGTGAACTGGTGACATCCTGGCCCTGCCTGTGTGCGCACAGAGGCTGAGGTGCATGCGCTCTCCTCTGCCTCTGCGTATGCACAAGCAGGGCCATGATGTCACCGGCTCACCTTGCTGGCTGCTCCGTGCAGTGAGACTGTGCTGCTGCCTGCCAAAACCAGGCTGGGGTCTGGGCGGTGTAGTGCAAGACAAGGCAAGGGAGGGAGGGAGAGAAGGAAGGGACAAAGAGAGAAGGAAGGAAAGAAGGAAAGGACAATGAGAGGGAGGCACAATGGAAGGGAAGGAGGGAGGGAAGGAAGGAAGGGAAGGACAATAAAAGGGAGAGAGGGAAGGAGGAAGGGACAAAGGGGGAGGGAAGGAAAGGACAATGGGAGAGAGGGAGGGAAGGAAGGCACCCACCCACCCCAGTCCCACCCCCCTCCACCAGAGACCCATGGATCCCCCCCCACAGGCACCCCGCAACCTGAATGATGAGCTGGCAACACACCCCCGGCCGTTGATCACATGACCCTGGGACACTGTGAACATCATAAGTATGAATCAGTTGCCAAGCATCCGATTGTAAATCACATGACCCTGGGGATGCTGCAACAGTCACAAGTGTAAAAAATGGCCGTCACTTTTTTCCATGCCATTGTAACTTCGAACAGTTACTAAGCAAATTGTTGTAAGTTGAGGACTACCTGTACTTTTTTTCCCCTTTTTTGCGCAAGTTTTTGACACCTTGCTGGGCGACTGGTCACACTCAGATACTGCCTTATCCTAAAAGTGGTACAATGGGCGAAAAGGCTGAAAAGCCCTAGTATAGGTGGTTATGGCCCCTTGGTAGGAAGGTATGATGTTTTTTATGTTCTTGCTTTTTTTGGTTTTGCATTAAACTGCCTAGGATTATTGTGTGCTATATAGGCAGCGATAGAAGTCTTTAAACACATAATTAGAATCTAGGAAGTTATCTGTCTCCTTTTCACCAATGGAGATGAAATAAAATATATTTTATTGCTAGACATAAACCAGTTACGGTATGTGAAAGTAGACATTTAGTTTTCTTTAGCTGTTTTCCATGATTGTTTTAATGACAGAACTTTTCATGAGAGTTTAAAGGGAACTATTCCTATAAAACACCAATATCTGGTTGTGTTTCTTATATTCATTGGCCAAGGCCAATGTGAAATATTAAATTTTTGTGATATGCATCTTCTTCTCACCCTTGGAATTAAATATAGCCTTAACACTATCACCTTCTTGCCTACAGCTGTGGTCAAAGCAAATGATAGCACTTTCTACAACATTTGGAAAATATAACTTCATGAGCAGTGTATGGAACAATAGTTCTATAGCAACTACAGTAAAATGCAGCCTCAGAGATTTTCTGAGGAAGATTAAATGTCATGATAGAATACTGTGATTCCTGAAAAGTTTCTCAAATAAATTTCCTGAACTTCCAATAAAGATCAGCAACTGTGAACAGCTTTTATGATAGTTTTTAAGTTTCTACTTGCTATATTAGTCAGAGAAAAAAGCACAGCACATTTCAGAATGCACTCTGGAGTGATTTATGCAAAGGATTATATTTACAGATGCATTTATTTCCAGGACCTTAGAGCACAGAAAGGACCTCCAAAGCAGCTCACATTCATGTACAAACATATAACACCCCCCCTCTCTCTCTCTCACACACACACACACTTAGTAAGGCCACTTGTCTCAGGTTTAAGAACTTGAGCAGTTATTTCTAACACCAAGTGCAATCACTGAAAGAAAACAAAATTCAGAATCTACAACAAAGTTCCTGCAATGGATGAACATCTTAAAAGTATCCCTAAGTTTTGAAAGTATTCTTCTATGCATACTGATTAACTGTTATGTGTGTTTACTGAATTAATTCAGTTAAGCATGAAAAGGACTGATACTAAAATATTATTTCCAATTTTGGTGGTCATGAAAAGAAGTCTGATAAATCTAGCACACACAGAACAGGTTGTCAGTGAAGAGTCTAAATCAGTGATCCCCAACCCTCAGTCTGTAGACCGCGAAGCCCCATCTGCAGGATGCAGGAAGTATGCAAAACCATACCCCCTCTGGTCCATGGAAAACCCTTTCTCCGCAGCATCAATCCCTGGTGCTCAAAAGGTTGGGGGGCCCCCTCTGCTCTAAATAGCTGAAATCATGTAAAAAAACTGAAACAGCTTTTATGTTTAGAGTAATGTAGTTTAAAGGTCTCCAAATGGCCTCCAAATACCCGAATGGTTGTCATTAACATTAATATATAGGGAAGACTATTCTAGGAGTTTGGGTTGCATTTCTTCCAAGGATCTTTCCAGTTTTAAAGTTTAAATTAAAGCATTAGAGCCTTGGTGGAGCAGTGGGCTAATGCCTGCTTAAGTAACACCAGCTGCCTGCAACTAGTGCAGGTTCGCATCCCACCAGGCTCAAGGTTGACTCAGCCTTCCATCCTTCCGAGGTAGGTAAAATGAGGACCCAGATTGTTGGGGGCAATTAAGCTGACTTTGTAATAATGCCGCTTGGGGTGTGTGTGAAAGCCCTAATAAGCAGGCATATACATAGAATGAAGGCTACTGCTAAGCTTGTAAGCTGCCCTGAGTCTTCGGAGAAGGGCAGGATATAAATGGAATAAAAATAAAATAAATAAAATTCATTTCCTACTAATTTTTCATGCAGGAAAAAAAAGACTTGAGAAAATAGAGCTACTGATAAACAATGCCACTGTGGAGATAAAATTCTTTGAAGTATGCATATTTATGACAGTTGCCCCCCAAATCCAAGATGCTTTATGCATTTTCAACTAAGCTGATTCCAAAGTGGCTCAAAAACATATGGGATGCTCAACAAAATGGGACTGGTATAAATCATCACAGAATGATTTTATTCTGAAACAAAGTGACAGCATTCATTTTATTAACTAACCCAATAGGCTATTAGTTAGGAATGAAGAATGCAGAAACCCATCGTTATGAAAGGTATTTGGAATGACAAGGTAGACCGACCATCTGGCTCTGTCAGTTGGGAGTTCATGACCAAGTTGTTGACAGGCAAGTTAAAACATGACACGCTAGCTACATGTTATTATATATATATTTTAGAACAGAAACAGTCAAAGCTACTGGTACACTTCCAGGTGGCCTGTGATTACATCACCAAGGATTTCTGATTCCCAAAAGAATAAAAGAAATACAAGAACTTCTATCATGGCCACTTCTGTACTAATGGTTCTATTTGAATACTGAATAGACTCAATATTCCTCAAAACATAAAAGAAAGACATATTAACATGGCTGCCTTTGATCAAATGTTTGTGATCTCTGCTAGGCTAGGCAGTTTGTTAACTATATCTGAATTACTATAAATAGAACTCTATAATATATAACCTGAGAGATCTGTACTTGTATACGTATACCCCTTCTCCAGTCTCTATAAAAGATTCTAGAACCACAACAGATAACCAAATTCCAAAAATAATTATAGGATATAATGTTCCTATGATATTCTGCCACTGCAAAAGCTACTTCGATTTTTAAGAAAAAGTACATGAGGAGAAAATTAATGTTTTGTAACAATGTTGGATGAAGGTAAAGAAGGAAATTTCTCTACCTACCGTAGCATCTGAACATAAACTAATAAAACACAACAATAAAATAATAAATCATTTGATCATTCCTGCTAATAGTGTGCATCCTAGTTTTCTTCTTACCTGCATCAAAATGATTAAGTTGTCTAGAAAATCAGTCAAGATTTCAGACATGAAGCAAAAACACCTGGACTCCTTCAACTATTCATCACTTGTCATGAACAGTTAATATAGAAAATATGCAAAAATCTACCCAGAAAGATCCTTTTACCAAAAGAATTTATAAAGTTCCATATGTCTATAGTTAATATGAATTTAATATTAATGATAGAGTGCATATATTCATGAACAAAATTATAACCCAGAAATGGTTTCCAAATAATTGACTTGTGTGCCAGTTTATTTCAGAAGGTATGAAGTTACTCTTGATACTTGGGCGTCCTCCTTGACTCCCGGCTCAATTTTGAAGACCATATAGGAGCTGTGACCAGGGGGGCTTTTGCCCAGGTTCGCCTGGTGCGCCACGTGCGACCCTACCTGGACTGAGATGCCCTACGCACAGTCACTCATGCGCTCGTGACCTCCCGTTTAGACTACTGCAACGCTCTCTACATGGGGCTGCCCTTGAGGACCACTCGGAGGCTTCAGCTGGTGCAGAATGCAGCCGCACGAGTTGTGATGGGGGTTTCCCGATACTCCCATGTAACACCTCTACTCTGCGAGCTGCATTGGCTTCCAGTTGCCCTCCGGGTGAGATTCAAGGTGCTGGTAATGACCTATAAAGCCCTAAATGGCTTGGGTCCGGGATATCTGAGGGAACACCTGCTGCCAGCATCAAGTTCCCTTCGTCCAGTGTGCTCCCACAGGGAGGGTCTTCTCAGGGTGCCGCCGGTAAAAGATTGCCGGCGGGTAACGCCCAGGGGAAAGGCCTTCTCAGTGGGTGCGCCTGCCCTCTGGAACCAGCTGCCCGTGGAGCTGAGGACTGCCCCCGACCTTCGTTCATTCCGCCGGGACCTGAAGACCTGGCTCTTCGAGCTCTCTGGCCCAGACTGAGAATTTTAATTTTAATTTTAATTGGGGTTTTTACTCTTTCAGAGACTGTTATAATCTTTTTAATTGTTTTTAAATTTTTGTATTTCTTGTTTTAATTCCCTGTAAACCGCCCTGAGTCCTTCGGGAAAGGGCAGTATACAAATCCAATAAAATAAAATAAAATAAAATAAAATAAATAAATAAATAAATAAATAAAATATATATCTATACTGCCTCAATTGAATATTGTCAGCACTGTACGTGGAAAGATGAAATTATAAAGCATCTATTGTGAAAGATGGGTCGCGATGGGTCGGACACGACTTGGCAGCTAACAACAACATTGTGAAAGATAAAAACATAAACAACAATTAACTATGAAACAATACAAATCATAAAAATTATTAAAATCACATTAAATCAATGGATGGTTGTCACAAAAAACTCATTCTTATCTCAGTCTTCCATATGGAGACTGTTCCAAACCCTTGGAGCTGCTACAGAAAAGCAGTGTCTCCTTGCTTCAGTCTCCTCCCCAAACTGTAGGATTTGTAGCAGTTTCTCACTGATAGGGAGAAAGCAGAACTATTTAATTCGTTTTTTGCATTTGTCTTTACACAAAGGGAAAAAACAGTCCGACGTACCCAAACCAGTGCCATAAAAAACAGAATAGAAACGCAAGTTAAGATAGGCAAGACGAGTTCAAATCACCAGGACCAGATGGATTACACCCCAAGGTTCTCAAGGAACTGGCAGATGTGATCTCAGAACCACTGAACTATATTTTTCAAAGATCCTGGAGCACTGGGGAACTACCAGAGGACTGGAAGAGAGCTGATGTAGTTCCCATCTTCAAAAAAGGGAAAAAAATAGATCCAGGAAACTACAGACCCATCAGCCTGACCTCAATACCTGGGAAGATTCTGGAAAAGATAATCAAACAACAAATCAGCGAACACCTTGATGCAAACAAAGTCGTCACTAAAAGTCAACATGGGTTTGTCAAAAACAGATCATGCCAGACAAATCTTATTACATTCTTTGACCAAGTGACAAAACTAGTGGACCAGTGGAATGCTGTAGATATAATTTACTTGGACTTCAGTAAGGCATTCGATAAAGTAGATCACAACCTACTACTTGATAAGATAGAAAAATGTGGGTTAGATAGCATCACCACCAGATGGATTCGTAGCTGGCTGACAGGCCGTACTCAGCGTGTGGTCCTCAATGGAACTGCATCTACATGGAAGGAAGTGTGTAGTGGGGTGCCCCAGGGCTCTGTTATGGGCCCAGTGCTCTTCAACATCTTCATCAATGATTTGGATGAGGGGATAGATGGGAAACTCATCAAATTTGCAGACGGCACCAAGCTGGCAGGAATAGTCAATACTCCAGAAGATAGGCTTAAGATACAGGAGGATCTGGACAGACTCGAACACTGGGCACTATCTAACAAAATGAAATTCAATGGTGAAAAAAGTAAGGTTCTACATTTAGGCAGGAAAAATCAAATGCATAGGTATAGTATAGGTGGTACCTTGCTCAATGGTAGTAACTGTGACAGGGATCTCGGAGTCTTAGTAGACAATCACTTCAATATGTGCCAGCAGTGTGCTGCAGCTGCCAAAAAAGCCAACACAGTGCTAGGCTGCATTAACAGAGGGATAGAATCAAGATCAAGTGAAGTACTAATACCACTTTACAATGCTTTGGTAAGGCCACACCTGGAATACTGCATCCAGTTTTGGTCACCACGATGTAAAAAAGATGTCGAGACTCTAAAAAGGGTACAGAGAAGAGCAACAAAGATGATTAGGGGGCTGGAGGCTAAAACATATAGGGAACGGTTGCTGGAATTGGGTATGTGTAGTTTAATGAAGAGAAGGGTGAGGACTGACATGATAGCAGTGTTCCAATATCTCAGGGGCTGCCACAAAGAAGAGGGAGTCAAGCTATTCTCCAAAGCACCTGAAAGCAGGACTAGAAGCAACGGATGGAAACTAGTCAAGGAGAGAAGCAACCTAGAACTAAGGAGAAACTTCCTGACAGTTAGAACAACTAACCAGTGGAACAACCTGCCTCCAGAGGTGGTGAATGCTCCAACACTGGAGGTTTTTAAGAAGAGACTGGACAGCCATTTGCCTGAAATGGTATAAGGTTTCCTGCCTGAGCAGGGGGTTGGACTAGATGACCTCCAAGGTCCCTTCCAACATCATCATCATCATCATTATTATTATTATAGATGTTATTCGTCAGGCTGACTGAAGTAGGCAATCCTGTAGTCATATGGGTACCAAGCCATAAAGAGCTTTAGAGATCAAAACACACATTAATCAGACCCAGAAATCAAATGGCAACCAATGCAGAATCTACAGAATATGTGCTATAGGCTCCCAAACCTGGATTATGTGGGCTGCTGCATTTTAGATTAAATGTATTTTCCAAATACTCCTCAAGGGCAGCCTCAAATACAGTGGATGACAATAATTTAATTAGCTGGTAATCAGGACATGTTACTTTAGTCAAATCCTTCTGCTGTAGGTAAAGATGCAACCTGCACACTAGCTAAAGCTGGGCAGAGACCCCCTATGGCCATGACTTCCACCTGCTGATCCAACAGATGTAACTTTAGAAGGACCTACCAAATCACAAACCAAGGGGTAGTTCTTGCCTCACAAAAGGTAACCCTGGCAGCAACAAAGGTTCACAAAGAATCAATATCAACTCCAACCTACTAAGCTGTGTGTCCTCTTCTATCTACACTCTACAACCAAAGTGCCTCAAAGTATTGGGAAAAGGTGTCAACAGTATTTCACTCACAGCCCAGTGTAGCAATGTACAATTGAATATGATTACCATTTCCTTATTTCCCTACAGGCAAGAAGTCCCACAGTAGTCTGGTGTTTTTCAGGAAGAAAAGACAAGAAAATGTCAAGTTATGTGATGCTGGCCCATGAGAATTAATGTTTGCAGAATAACATGTTTTATTATTTGAATGAAAATTTTAAAACTTATTCTGAAGAAATGTGAACATAAGTCATTGCTAGGCAGAATCAAGCAGAGTTGATTCCAAAGAGTTGAAAGACTACATCTCATAACTCTGCCTAAATTCAAGAACTAATATTGGCTGGAGAAAACTTGCTTGCAAACCATACCTATGGGTTATTTATAATGTGTTAGCCACCAATGGGGCCTTGTTAGTGGTGGCATATTGATTATGGAATCACCACCCAGAAACAGTGCTCATGACACTTGGTTTCCAATCAGTTTGTGATATGCTTGTTCAGTAGGGTAAATGCTTTTTTTCAGGCCCAAATTATATGGAAATGTATACCGATTAAAAAGAAGCAAAGGTAACTCTCTCCAAATCTCATACCAACACTCATATAAGTAGTCCATGCTTAACAACTTGAACTGAAACCAGAATTTTTATCAGTAAAAGTAGCCAGTAGGAAACATGGTGTAACCTCACCACTTAGTGACAGCAATTCTGCTAGGCCCAGGTGTGCTCATTAGGTAAAAACATGCTTTTTCTGCCCTGCCACACATGCCTCCACTTCAACTCCCCCCCACCCCATCTCTATCCTTTTGGGTGTTCTGTCCTTTGTTGCCTCATATCACTGCTGTCCCAGATGATCTTCACCATCTTCTTCCTCCACTGCTGATGTGCTCCCAGAACTGCTACAGATGCCTCAGGAAGGACCAGGCCAGGTGTGTCTCATCAGCAGTGGGAAGAAGACAACAGCAAATTTCAGCTGGTTCAGGATGACCCAAAGATCAGGGGTATAGGATGGCATAGGACACAGATGGGGGCAAGATAGATAGGTGGGAAAAGCTGAAGCACACTCTGGTCCTTAAGCAAGAACTACTTCTATGCCCTATCTCCCAAAGAAATAAGATGGCTGAAATATACTTGCAGCTCCCAATACAATTTTGGCACCAGTAATAAAAACATTATGAATACAGTTGACTATATGAACTCGCATTAATAATAAAGATGAGTACCTCTGAAATTCTCTTATATTAATTGTGAAATAACAACATGGTAATGTGGATGTTAATTTTGTTTGTTCCCAGGAATTGTTAAGAAAAATATGGAATAGGTACTGCAGCCCATTGGATTTGGCCTATAATGGCAAATTTTACCTTACACAGTATATCTGAGGAACAAATGACCTAGCTTAAATTATTATATTTTGGGTTCATTATAATAGTGAAAAGATAGAAGGAAAGAGAAAAAGAAAATAACCAGCACAAAATGTATGGACATATATATGGCGGTGATGGATGCCCTGTTGCAAGATGGGAAGGACCACATTAGAGCAGATCATCCTGGAGAATATCTACGTGGTCACTAAGAACTGACACTAACTTTAGGATACATAATCAAACAATCATGTTTAATTTACCAGGCTTTATCACAATGATCAATTCCTTACTTATCATTTGATAAAGTAAACTTAAAAGACAAATAATTATTTCTACTCCATTATTCAACAAAAACAACATTCTGAAATTGTATCACTTTTTTTGAATAAAACATAAACTTGCCACTCTATTCTCACAGGAAAATTTTTCACTCTTCTCTAATTTCATTTTCTTTCCTTATAAATGACCAGGTGCTGTGGGAAAATAATTTTTGAGAAATCACTTTTAATACTGATTTTCACTCTAAATCAGACATGTCAAACTCGTGATGTCGCGAGACATATCGGGACTCTTTTGCCATTGCCGGCAATGGGGTGGACACAGCTTCTGTATGATGCGTCCGGCCTCAGGGCCAGCATTTTGATACCCCTGCTCTAAATGATCAGGCCAGTTAGACCTGGCAACGATTGGGAGAAAAGTATAAGTAGCAAAAATCCAGGGGTGAGAATCTTTTTTATTTTCTCTATTTTTTTTAGTAAAACACAGCCATCTGAGTCATTGAAGAGTTGATTTTTGGATCCATACTCACAACATCATGCAATGTATCTAACACTCATTTCAATTAATTCAGGTCCTCAGCCAACAACACAGCATCATCTGCATATAAATTTGCATTCACACCCTAACCAAAAGACCTTTAATGACATCACAAGTATTCCTTATACACGTATTCATAGAGATGTTAAGACAGGGAGATACCATACTTCTTTTTCTTATTATACTCTGCTCAATGTCGAACCGTTCACTAAATATCCCATTTACTCTTATGCTCTTTGTTGCTCTTATTGCATGTAGCAACTAATGTTCAATTCAACATTCATGCAAAAGATTGCATAACTCATTTTATCATCTACATTCATTCTTATTACCACTGGAAGACCTGAAAAGAACAGGGATAGATTATGGAAAAAATCTGTGTGACTGCTAAGAGTTGACACCGATTTGATGGCACATAATCATTTCACTCTAGCTTTTCCTATTACCAGGCACAGATATAGTCCTCAAAACACACTTAAATAAGTTTCATATCCAATCTATAAACAGAGCTCATCTATTTCTTCAATTACATCACCAACTTTAATATTCTCAGATATTACTGAGAATTGGATTTAATTCAATTCACTCTGCTATGAGCTCCTTCTATTTTCAAAAAAAATATTCTCCAAACCCTGGTCTGTGAACCAGTACCGGCCACAGCATGCCAGCAACTGCTTCACACAAACAAACAAAGCCCCAATCTGCGGGATGCAGGCAGCACACAAAACCATGCACCCTCTGCTCCACAGAAAAACCTCTCTTCAAAAAGCCGGTCTCCAGTGCCCAAAAGGTTGGGGACCTCTGTTTTAATACAAACCCCTTAATTCTAGTTACTTACCAAATAATAAATATTCTCATTTAATCTTGGAACATTTTCTAAACTTTCTCCAGTCTATTCAAGACACCTAGTAGAATAATTTTCCCCTTTGAATTGCATTAATTCAGAATGGCATACCTTTTTTCAAAAACTTTTTGATCGTCAATATCATTGGTCACTAGAATGTAATATGCAACTGCCACTAGCATATAGATTTTTATTTTCAAATGCACCAACAATATAGCGCCGAATGACATGTTCTTATCCCTTTCATTTAAAATTAAATCTACATGTTAATTTTTTTATTAAAGAGTTTTACAAAAAAAGTTTTTACAATACATATCCCCAAAACCCACCCACCCCAAACCACCCCCCTTCCCCCCCCACTTCCCAGAGCTGAATACAGGGTTATAGATATAATAATCATATTCTAACTAAAATTATCCATTATTAAATTAACTAAATTCATGTGCTTTAACTCCTTTAACACAGATACATTCAAATTATTAAAAACCTAATAATAACTTAAACAAAAATATAATCAATACTAATACTAAAATTAATAACAATATCCCTCTAAAATCTACTCATAAGCTAAGTGGAACTTTTTAGTCCCATATTTGTTCTGAATATAATCTATCCATCTTCTCCAAACTGAAATATATCTTTCTTGTGAATGATCCTTCAAATAAGCAGAAATCTTAGACATTTCTGCAAGATTCGATACTTTAAGTACCCATTCTTCTATAGTAGGCAAACTATCCTTCTTCCAATATTGTCCCACCAGTAACTGTGCTGCTGTTATCAAATTCAACATCAGATTGGTTTCTTTAGAATCACAATCTACAACAATACCCAATAAAAACAATTGTGGAGAAAACTTTATCTTTCTCTTAAAAATCTTTTGAATGTTCCACCAAATTTTAATCCAAAAAGCTTATATATTTCTACAAGTCCACCACATATGAAAATAGGTGGCATCTAAACTACCACATCTCCAGCATTTAGACTGTAAGTTAGGATACATGTTAGACAACTTTTTGGGCTCCAAATGCCATCTATAAAGCATTTCATAAAAATTTTCTCTTAAATTTTGAGCCTGAGTAAATTTAATATTTCTAACCCAGATTATCTCCCAAGTATCCAACAGAATTGGTTCCTGGATATTTTGTGCTCACTTTATCATACAATCTTTAACTAATTCAGTTTCTGAATCCAATTCAATTAAAACATTATATATCCTCTTTATATGCGCACGATTTAAATCTCTAATTTGTTTTACTAAATTTTCATCTGTAGTTGTGATGCCAACCTTCTGATCCAGCTTCCACCTAGCTTTCAATTGGGTATATTGAAACCAAGAGTAACTTATGTTTTCTTGTTTTAACTCATCTAATGATTTAAGTTGCCAATTATTTCCTTCCAATCTAAGTAATTCCTTATAGGAAATCTACATGTTAATTTTGTTGTATTAATTAACTATGTATTACAAGTTCAAATCCTTTTCAGTAACTTCCCACTTTTCTCTTTCACACACATACAACACGTTTTCCTTTCTTTCATTTGTCTTTTACTTCTCTTACCTTCCAATCTTCTATATATCAGTCATTACCAAATGGGTTTACAGATATTGCCTCTGCTCATAATGGCATATTATTTCCCACCTTTATTTTTATAAATAACTCAAGATGGCTAACATATCTAATATTCTTTCTTCTTATTTTTCCCACAACCAACACCCTGTCAGGTAGGTTGGGATGTGAGAGGGACTTGCCTATTGTCACCTATTACCTGACTTTCGTGCCTAAGGCAAGAGTAGAATTTACAATCTCCTGGTGTATAGCCTGGTGCCTTAATTTGGTAACATCACAAGCATTTTCCATTATGCATTTTAATTCTGTTCAGATTCACAATCAAGACTGAGTTATACACCACTGTATTAATAACCCTTCTCACTCAAAGGCCCCAAATTATTTCTCTTCCCTTATTCAGCTTCCCACCACACTCCTCTTAATGACTAGAAAGATGAGGTCCCATTCCTTTGAGCACAAGGTTGTCTATCCATACTTCCTAATTCTTACTTTCTAATTAAGGAATGGGGATTAAAAGAACAAATGAATGGATATTCACTTCCTAACACTATTCAAACCCTTTGAAAACGAGCCTCTTTCTTTTTATTACAACCTTCTAATCAATGTTCGATATCACACTAAGATGTTTGAAATGAACTTCTGCACGGACATCCTCTCTTTAGTCTAAAGAACCACGCATCCAAATGGTTGCTCCCCAGGAAGGCTGGTTTTTAATTGCCATAATCCCATAAAGCAGCGTTTCCCAACCTTAGGAACTTGAAGATGCGTGGACTTCAACTCCCAGAATTCCCCAGCCAGCTGGCTGGGGAATTCTGGGAGTTGAAGTCCACGCATCTTCAAGTTCCTAAGGTTGGGAAACACTGCCATAAAGCATAGACACGTTAGGTGTCGATTATGTGAGTTGAAAGCAATAACACAACTAGAGGCGTTGGGATAGATCAAGACTGCCTTACACACACCGTTCCTTCTATCCTTAAATTTACCTTTTTGTCAAGCGAACGATAATCCACAATAAAAGCTACTGTTAAAGACTATCGCCACCGTTCCCCCGCACATTACCAAGTTTTCCTTCTCAGGACCCTCTTCCAAACCCTTGTTCGTAAACTTCAAAAGCCGAAGGATTTTTCCGCTTGCCTTGTATTTTTAATCTTCCGGTCTTTGCAGAGGTTACTCGTTCCTAATCAAAACACATACTAGTCTTCCCAACAAATCTGCTCGGCCTTGTCCCTTTTCTCCTCACATCACAATCCCTACTCCCCACGTCGCTCCCTCCCCGCTTGGGGGCGAGGTCGCCCATGTCTCCCCCTCAGCCTCGGGGTCTGAGGAAAGTACATCTTCTCATCCTCTGGCCGGAAGAATGCCCGTCTTCTACGTTTCCCCGTTGCCAGCCCCAGTCCCTCTCACCCGCGGCCGCCCCCGAAGCTACTATAGGCCTGGTCGTCATAAGTATCGAAATCCGCCATTGCTGCCGCTCCTGCCGCCTCAGCCTCCACCGAGCGCGAGCGAGCACTGGAGGACCCCGCGCCGCTTATATAGCGGGCCAAACAGAGGGGCTGCCCGTCGTGCAGCCTGAAATCGAAGGTCTTCCTGCGCCTGCGTGTTGCGGATGGCGGCGAGAGTGCCCTCGGCGTTGCCTGATTGAAAAGAGATGGGGAAAGAGAGTGAGACATAATAACCTCATGAGACAGGAAGAGGTTTTCATTTTGAAAATCACCCAAGGCGTGGAGAGATAGAGCACATGTTGGGGCTTGAGGTCTAATATAAGCTTTTCCCAGTTACCTGATCTAATTTAGAAAGCGGTGTAGACGGGGAGGAGGAGGGGAAGGAAACAACGTATTATTATTATTATTTTTGCCAATCAAGGGCCAATAAAACACATTTTCCATAAAGTGTCTCGTTTCCCAGTTTAAAATGCACAGGCACAAGATCAAGAAATAGGAATGTGTATGTTACTGAACTGTCTCTGATTATATCTACTTATGTCTTACCATTGTTCTCTGCTAATTTGTTGCCTTCTCTTATTTGTTCATAAAACATACCTCCTGTTTTCATCGTTAAAAACGAGGTAAATTCAATACAGGAATAAGTTCAATACTGTAGAGGAATAACTGTACAGTGACTGAAAAGAGAAAAGGAAAGGAAAATATCACCACCAAAATTATACACAAAAAAGCTGAAGATGTTACCCTCTTGGCTTGAAAAAATGTGGTCTCACTGTGTCACTGTATTTTGTGTTATTATATTTGTGCTTTTGCCTCATTATCAGTTAATTAGGTTTGAGGGTATACTTAGTTTTGCATATAAAGTGACATCTAAAGTTCAGAAGGATGAGAAAAATATCTTAGTCCCTGAAATTCTGCTGTCAGTCAAAGTAAACAATAGCTAGACTTAAAATGTATTCTTTTTCTACTGGAATGTTTCTCAGGATTGTGGCACAGAAGTATTGTCCTTTTCTAACAAATGTTAGGATTTCTTCTCATGCAGGCTAATTCTATGTTTGTTTTCAGCATGATCCCCTGGGGCTGTTTTTGCCCATTGCTCAGGTTTTCAAAAGTTGGGCAGCCATTTATCTTGGATGATCTGAGGATTGTTCTATTGTTTTGGAAGTCCCTCAAGACCTGGTTATGTCAGCAGGCTTGGGCATCCCATGGAATCGGAGGCATTCTAAGATGGCTCCACTATGATATTATTACACTTTCAGTGTGGTTTGTATACAATATTTTAATGTTTTAAATAATATTTTCCTTTTTAATAATGATTTTAAAATATTTTTGTTATTGTTTTTATGGTTTTATTCAATTGTTGTATGCCACCCAGAGTCCATTTTTATGCGATGGATGGCTGTATAAATGTAATTAATATATTACCAAAAATAAATACCTGCCTGGGGTTGGGGGTTGGATTAAAAAAAATCTCCAAGGCACTTCCCAACCTTGTGATTTCATGAGGTAATGCTTCTTTGGCGTATATATAGGTAATACTGGACTTACAATAGTTTATTTAGTGACAGTTCAAAGTTACAACAGCACTGAAAAAGTGACTTATGACTGCTTTGGAGGCAGTAAACATTCATATAGAGCAGTCTGAATGGAGCACTAAATTTCCTTTTATATAACACATTTGTTAGGGTCTTGAGGCTGAATTAAATGATGAATGGCTAAGAGAGCTAGGTATGTGTAGCCTAATAAACAGAAGGCTCAGAGAGGACGTGATCGTAGTCTTCCAATAGTTGAAGGAAGAGGATGTCAATTCTCCAGACTAGGAGACCTCCAAGGTCCCTTCCAGCCCTAAGATTCCATGAAATTTTCTAAGAAGCAAAGTCATGAATTCTCTAGAATCTAGATATCACATCTGTATGCTATATGGGCAAAACATCACATTATAGAACTTTTGGTCCTTTTAATTACCTTTATCTCACATCCTGGAATTAGACAGTGAATGTCAGGTAAGGCATACTTCCTGGGAGATAGCAGGTTGCAGGATGAATTATCAAGTCATATCCCAAAGCAAGAGGTGAGATTGGATGTGAAGACTGTTTTTAGAGAAGAGCTTTGGGTTCTTTAGCTTTTCACCTTATAGGTTCAGCCATCTGCTACACATCCTAAACAAACCCTAACACAGGTCATGATTGTCCCAAAGGTGCTTTTTCAAGAGGCAACTGGACTTTGTTTTTGCTTGAAGACATTTCAAGAAGTTCAAGAAACTGAAGAAGCTTCTTGGATGAGAACTGAAATGTCTTCAAAGAAAAAACAAACAAAATTGAGTTGCCTTTTGGAAAAGCACCTTTGGGACAACCATGACCCGGATGATTGAGAATCTCCATAGACACTAATCCTAATGTATGTTGAACCAATAGATCTGCACTGTTGCTGAAACAGCAGCTGTTTCGAGCTTGTCTATGGAGGAAGGAATAATAATAATAATAATAATAATAATAATAATAATAATAATAATAATAATAATAATTGGAAGGAACCTTGGAGGTCAACTAGTCCAACCCTCTGCTCAGGCAGGAAACCCTATACCATTTCAGACAAATGGCTGTCCAGTCTCTTCTTAAAAACTTCCAGTGTTGGAGCATTCACTGCTTCTGGAGGCAGATTGTTCCACTGTCAGGTTGCTGACAGTTCTAGGTTATAACTGTTCTAGGTTGCTTCTCTCCTTGACTAGTTTCCATCCGTTGCTTCTTGTCCTGCTTTCAGGTGCTTTGGAGAATAGCTTGACTCCCTCTTCTTTGTGGCAGCCCCTGAGATATTGGAACACTGCTATCATGTCACCCCTCGTCCTTCTCTTCATTAAACTAGACATACCCAATTCCAGCAACCTTTTCTTATATGTTTTAGCCTCCATCATCTTTGTTGCTCTTCTCTATATTCTTTCTAGAGTCTCAATATCTTTTTTACATCGTGGTGACCAAAACTGGATGCAGTATTCCAAGTGTGGCCTTATCAAGGCATTGTAAAGTGGTTATTAATACTTCACGTGATCTTGATTCTATCCCTCTGTTAATGCAGCCTAGCACTGTGTTGGCTTTTTTGGCAGCTGCAGCACACTGCTGGCTCATATTGAAGTGATTGTCCACTAGGACTCCGAGATCCCTGTCACAGTTGCTACTATTGATCAAGGTACCACCTATACTATGCCTGTATGTTTGGTTTTTCTTGCCTAAGTGTAGAACCTTACTATTTTCACCATTGAATTTCATTTTGTTAGTGTTCAAGTGTTCAGGTCTGTCCAGATCATCCTGTATCTTAAGCCTATCTTCTGGAACATTGGCTATTCCTGCTATTCCTATGAGTCACACTGTGCTGGTGATGGCTTGTTTAATTATTGTTTATTTAATAAACTACAATTTGTGAATTCATGTACACTAACACCTTAAAAAAGCCTATACAAATTGCAAAAAACGTGTTTATTTCTCCCATCATGGTGAGACGAATAATTTAACTGCTTAATAAGTTATATAATGACTATTTAAAATAAGACAGATTTTTAAGCTTCTTGGAGAAGGGTTGACAGGAAAGCATCCTTGAGACGGTTTCATTAGCCCTCTACCCTAAAGAACTGGGTACCTTTAAATTCTTTCTCCTTTGGATTTTACTCACGGCTTTTAACTCCTTCAGCAGTTTCTTCGTTTTCCTCTATCATAAACCAGGTATATGTATAAACAGATGCTGAAATAGCCTGGAAACCAGGAGACTGTGAGTTCCAGGTGGCATGAATGCTTGTTGGATGGCCTGGGGCCAGTCCCTCTCTCATTTCAACCCTTCTTACCGGGTTGTTTGTAGGGAAAAAAATAGGAGGAGGAAGGAGTATTGGGGTGTGCTTGTTGCCTTGAATTAAATATAAAAAGTTAGGATAAAAACATTTAATATTAATAATAGGAATTACCTTGCGGGATTTGCATGTTCTGAGGAGGATGCCAGATGTTCACCATACCAGACAGGTCTCATCAGAGAAGACAGATGAAGAATCTCTCTCCCGTAAATATAGTGAGACAATATGCAGAAACCAGATTGGTCATTGCTGAGGTCAGCAAAGTACTGAAGAAGCTGTCATGCTTCCGATAGATCAGGGGTGTCAAACTGCCAGCCCACGGGCCGGATGCGTCACAATAAACTGCGCCCACCCCATTGCCGGCAATGGGAAAAAAACTCCGATACATCGTGCAATGTCACATGATGTTGCGAGTTTGACATGTCTGCGATAGATGAAATCCAGTAAAGAACTTCAAGGCAAGAATTCTTTCTTAAAGAACATTTTATTCACGAAACAAAGTATCGGCACTACATAGTTGTACCCAAAACTAAATTCCCTTCCCCCAGATACAAAGTAACCAATTGCAATTCCCCACCACCCCCCCATCTTGTAAGGCAGTCATAAATCACATTCCCCAGTTAGCAAGAAGCACAGGCTCTCATCCAACTCCTCAGCCCACCAAAACACGAATCAGGTTTGTGTCCTTCAGTTCCCAACAAGCTGCATTATTGTTATGGCTAGCTAAACTCAAGCATTCACCCCATCCCTCCCTCTACATCTAACTTCTAAACAGCAGAGAAGCAAGAGAAAAGTAAAGCAAAAATGGCTGCAATTTCCATCAATTGTCAGAGGGGGAACATTGACATCAGCTTCTTGGATGAGAAGTGAAACCTTTTCAAGGAACCCCCCCCCAAAAAAAAGTCCAGTTGCCTTTTGAAAAGCAGCAGCAGCAGCAACAACAACAGTGTTGGAAGGGACCTTGGAGATCATCTAGTCCAACCCTCTGCTCAGGCAGGAAAACATACCAGTGATGGCAAACCTTTTAGAGACTGAGTGCCCAAACTGCAACCCAAAATCCACTTATGTATCGTCAGGTGCCGAGTGGCTGTGGTGGTAATGGCAGACTGGGTGGGATTAAAAAGTTCAATCAATCAATTCCAACTTTGCAAGATTTCCCCCCCTCCCCAGAAGTAGAAATTGATTGAACCTTTTTTTTATGCACACGGCGGTGGAGGCCTAAAGCGAAAAGGTTTTATAAAACCCAGCTGAAAGCCTAGGACTGGGATGACGGCACGCGTGCCCACAGAGAGAGCTCTGCGTGCCACTTGTGGCACGCGTGCCATAGGTTCACCACCATGGCCCTATACCATTTCAGACAAATGGCTGTCCAGTCTCTTCTTAAAAACTTCCAGTGTTGGAGCATTCACTACTTCTGGAGGTAGGTTGTTCCACTGGTTAATTGTTCTAACTGTCAAGAAGTTTCTCCTTACTTCTAGGTTGCTTCTCTCTTTGATTAGTTTCCATCCATTGCTTCTTGTCCTGCCTTAAGGTGCTTTGGAGAATAGCTTGATTCCCTCTTTTTGTGGCAATCGCTGAGATATTGGAACACTGCTATCATGTCACCCCTCACCCTTCTCTTCATTAAACTACACATACCCAGTTCTAGCAACCGTTGTTTATATGTTTTAGCCTCCAGTCCCCTAATCATCTTTGTTGCTCTTCTCTGTACTTTTTCTAGAGCAGACATGTCAAACTTGCAACATCACATGACGTCACGCAACATATCGGGCTGGTTTTACCATTGCCGGGAATGGGGTGGGTGCAGCTTCCGGATGATGTGTCTGGCCTGCGGGCTAGCAGTTTCACACCTCTGTTCTAGAGTCTCAACAACTTTTTTCATTGTGGTGACCAAAACTGGATGCAGTATTCCAAGTGTGGCCTTACGAAGGCATTATAAAGTGGTATTAACACTTCATATGATCTTGATTCTATCCCTCTGTTAATGCAGCCTAGCACTGTATAGGCTTTTTTTGCAGCTGCAGCATACTGCTGGCTCATATTTAGGTGATTGTCCACTAGGACTCCGAGATCCCTCTCAACAGTTATTACTATTGATCAAGGTACCACATATATTGTACCTATGTGTTTGGTTTTTCTTGCCTAATTTAGAACCTTACTTTTTGGGACAATAAGCCATAATAATAATCTGGAGAAAATCATAAAAGACCTGCAAGTAAAATTTGGCAAAAGAAAACAAATATAGTAGCAATAATATTAATAAGAGCCCTTGGTGCAATCCCAAAACATCTGGAGCAGAACTTGAATATCATCAACACTGACAAAATCATCACCCTTCAGGAACTGATGTTACTTAGTCGGATAATGAAATATCTGCAAGAAAACAACCAAGCTCAGAGAGCACCAGGGACCCCACAGGTGAATAAAAATGCCAAATCCAGTCTAAACATCTAGCTGTCTATGCAACCAATCATAATAATTTCAAGCATTTATTCATCCACAGTGAGCCAACAGCAGTGCTTTTTTTTTGTAAAAGAAAAAGGTGCCGGAACTCACACGTCATACAACCCGCCTTACCTACCCTACAAGGTTCCATCCAAAAAAGGTGCCGGAACTCCGTTCTGAGCGTTCTATGAGGAAAAAAAGCCCTGGCTAACAGAAAGGTCATTCTCTGTGTCTTGTAAATACAGCCACTACAACCAAAAGCAGCCAAGTTTTTTTTTAGCTGGCCCTAGGGATCTGTGTCTATTCCCTTAATCCACCATGCCTTTATCTCAAGAGCCTTTAAGACGCTCTTGAAACTTGGCCCTTTTATGACTTGTGGACTTCAACTCCCAGAATTCCTCAGCCAGGCAGACTGGCTGAGGAATTTTGGGAGTTGAAGTCCGCAAGTCATAAAAGGGCCAAGTTTCAAGACTTCTTTCTTTAAGATGTGTGGACTTCCAATTCCCATTGGCTGGGGAATTCTGGGAGTTGAAGGCCACACAACTTAAAAACACTAAGCTAAAACCGCTGAAAGTCTGTTTCTCGAAATAACTACCGCTGAGGACCATAGGAGTTGGAGTTCCCGGCATCTTGAGGGTATGGATTTGGGGAAGGGTGAAACAGAGGCCAAAGATCAGGCTCATTGATGCCAATCTCGCCTCCGAGGGAAAATTTCTACTACGTGAGAAGGCGGGAGCAATCCTTTTCCGATCCCGGAAGGGGAGGTTTTCACGTGCTTCCTCTGGTGCATCACGGGGGCTTTTCCACGTGCGTCTCTGCTACCAACATGGCTGGTGATTGTAGCCCGAAGAGCGGGCAAGTGGCAGATCGCCTCGCTCCGGCCTCGCTCCCGCAGCCGGGCAGGGTCTTGGGGCAGAGTCGGCAGTTTCTGGACTATTTCTGGGACATCGCCAAGCCTGACCAGGCGATCCGTTTGAAGGCCACGGAAGGGCTGCTGAATTATTTGCAGGAAAATAAGAAAGTAAGGCATTGCAGTTGCTCGTGGGGTGTGCGGGCGGATGAAGGGGAGAGCTTCACTCCTCCTCCGGAGTCGCTTTAGAGTTAGACCTTTCCCTACGATCTTTAGGTCTGAGATCTTTAACCTTTTAGGTTGCACTTTGGACGCGCTCAGAAGCACGCTTGTTTGTGTCGGCTTTCTTGCCGGAAATGGAAAAATGGCAGGGAGCGTCAGAAGAAACGATCTATTTTGTTAGATTAATATTGTAACTTTTGTACAGGAGCGCAAAGAATAGCACGTAGCTGATTGATGATATGCCATCAAATAATATGCGATTCCTAATGATCACACGGATAGGATTTTCTCCATAACGATCTATCCCTGAGGCAACTTTAGGATATTTGGACTTATACTTCCAGCTGCCTGGAGAAGTCCAAATACTTTAAAGTTTGCCAAGGTTGACATTTATGATCATAACTTGTTCTTTCAATTCTTCCAATGGTCCCCTCCGCCACTATAGTAGTCCACCCATCTTGCTCACACATACCGCTCCCTTCTGTTTGTCCCCACAACAACAACAACCCTGTGAGGTAGATGGGGTAAGAGAATGCAAATGGCCCCAAGCCACCCTAGGAACTACAGTGGCTGAGGGTGGACTACAACCTGTCTCTCCCTACTCCTGTCCAGCACCTTCACCATTGCCCCAGGTCAGATCTAGGCTTTAGAAGGCCTGACATAAACCAATCCAGGGAGCACTCCTGGTGGAGACTAGATTAATATTTGGATTTACCCCCCCCCCCACTGCTAGTCCAGTACGCCTGTCTGTCGGTCGGTCTATCAAATTTATATTGCCACCCATCTTGCTTTGAAGCAACTACCGGTATATGGAATTTCTCCTTTTGCATGGTTGTCATGGATCTAGTGGGGAAATCATCCTTCCAAAAAGTTTCTTTTTCATACTCTTGGGTTCAGTGCCCACTGCTTGGTTTAGTAAAATATAAGGAACATTGTCATACTGCTAAGCTTGTAAGCCGCCGTGAGTCTTCGGAGAAGGGCGGGATATAAATGGAATTAAAATAAAAAAAATAAAATAAATCTTCAGTGCATCCTTATATCAATCCTAGAATCAGATAAGCTGTCCAGTATAAACAGCATCAAAAACTTTTAGCAATATCAGAATAAAAAAGTGTTTAAAAGTTGTTTCAATTTAAACAATTCATGTGATCAGGAAAATTAAAAATGGACTGTGGTACAGGTACTTACCTTTAAAGCCCTACATGGCCTAGGCCCGGGATATTTGCAGGACCGTCTGCTGCCGGGAACAACTTCCCATCGCCCAGTGCGCTCACACAGAGAGGGCCTTCTCAGGGTGCCGTCGGCCAGACAATGTTGGCTGGTGACCCCCAAGGGGAGGGCCTTCTCTGTGGGAGCGCCTGCCCTGTGGAACCAACTCCCCCTTGAGCTCCGGATGGCCTCGGATCTCCGGTCCTTTCGCCGTGACCTCAAAACTTTCCCTTTTCATCAGGCTGACCTGGACTGACAACGGAGATTTAAAATGTTTTAATTTTTAATTGTTTAGTTAATCTATTTTGGGGCTGTTTATTTAATTTCTCTTAACTTTTGTATTGTTGTTTTTATTGTTGTTAGCTGCCCTGAGTCCTTTGGGAGATAGGGCGGCATATAAGTCCCAAAAATAAATAAATAAATAAATAATCCTTGACGTAATGACCACAGTTGAGCCCCAAATTTTTGTTGCTAAGTGAAACATTTGTAAAAGTGAGTTTTGCCCCATTTTATGACTCTGCAGTTCTTAAGTTAGTAACATGGCTGGTAAGTGAATCTAGCTTCCCCCATTGACTTTGCTTGTCAAAAGGTCACAAAAGATGATCATATGACTCAGAGACACTGCAACCATCATAAATATGAGTTTATTTTATTTATTTATTTATTTATTTATTTGTTTTTATAAACCGCCCTTCTCCCCAGGGACTCGGGGCGGTGTACAGAGTAAGGTTGGTATACAGATTGAACAATAAAAAACAATAGTAAAAACAAACTGGGACCCCAATTAAAGCTATCACGACAGGCCGGACTGCTGGAACAGGAGGGTTTTTAAGTCGCGCCGCAAGGTGCGGAGGTCGGGGGCCATCCGGATTTCGGTTGGTAAGCTGTTCCAGAGGGCCGGCGCACCCACTGAGAATGCCCTCCCCCTGGGGGCCACCAGCCGACATTCCTTGAGCGGTGGCACCCTGAGGAGGCCCTCTCTGGGAGCGCACAGGACGGTGGGGTGCTGACATTGGCAGAAGGTGCTCCCGTAGGTAGTCCGGACCCATGCCATGTAGGGCTTTGTATGTCATTGTTAGCACCTTGAACTTCACACGGAAGGCATATGACTCAGTTGCCAAACATCTGGATTTTGATCACTTGACCATGGGAAGGCTGCAACAGTCATAAGTGAGAAAAATTGTCATAGGTCAATTTTTTCAGTGCTGTTGTAAGTTCGAACGGAGCCTAAATGAATTATTGTAAGATGAGGGCTACATGTATTAGTTGAACTGGTACTTAATTCTCCTTCAGTCTGAGCTATATAATTTCATTTGGAGGTTTAAAAAAACTTTTATGAACCAATATTTTAAACTGTCCTTAGAAATTTCAGTAAGATGGAAATATGGTTGGTCTCTAATCTGCATGTCATCCACCATTCTGGTATGAGAATAAGTTTGCTCAGTTTAAGGAATGGAAGATAGAAGAGTTACAGAGAATAAAGTTTATCAGCCCTGAACTTTATTGTATTTAGCATTGATTATTCTCTATATTTATATTAGTAATTAAGTTATGATAAAGGAATAGGAAAAAGTTCAAACTCCTTTTCAACTAAACCCAATATTATGCTTTTTAAAGAATCATATAGGTCAGGGGTCGGCAACCGGAAAAAGGCAAAGAGCCACTCAGAACCGGTTCCGTCACAAACACAAAAAAGTGGGAGCCGCAAAATGTGCGCGCGCGTGCATGCACGCACGCGCATGCGCAAAACAAGGCAAAACGTGCACCAGCCCTGCCCCCCATCCACCTCCAGTATGGATGGCTCTGCCAAAAGAAAAGCAGCCGAAGCAAGCCTCCTATTGAGAGAATGGGGCGGCGGAGGCTTGCAAAACGGCGGATCCAGCCTCTGCCGGCGGCTTGCAAAACGGCGGATTGAGCCTCTGCCGGCAGACACGCTTGCAGAACGGCGGATCGAGCCTCTGCCTTCTATTCAGCTCTGGGAAGTGAGGGGGAGGGAGGGGGAGTTTGGGGGGGAGGGGGAGCTCCACGGTGCAAAAATAAAGCCCTGCCGCTCTTTGCGTTGCTTGCCCGACTGGCTGTCACGGGACCACACGGATCGCCTCGCTCCCACCGGCAGCTGATTCCTTCGAGTTTGGTCTCGAGCGATTTTGCATTTTCTCCAGTGCTGAAAGCCACTCGGGGAACTTGAGTTACCAGCTCCCCGATCGCTCCACCCTCATCTTCTCTTCGTTCCCGCTTCCCCTTCCGAAGGTTCCTCTCGCCGTCCGTGACTAAAGTCCCACTCCCACGCCCCGCGGCAGGTTGGATCCCCCCCAACTATCTTGAGTACCTACAGCCCCGCGCTGCCCTCCCCCGGGCCACCGCAGCTGGAGAGGATGGCTCTGAAGTTAGATATTTCGCCCGTAAGTCGCAGAGGGACCCCGGGTGTTCATAATTGATCCATAAAAACCTAATACCAAATAAAAGTAGGATACATCAATAAAAAGATCCAATTTGATTTTCCCCCCCGCCACACACACACACACACACACACACACACACACACACACACACATGTTGGAGATCCTCCGGCGTGGCTTGGGCACCCAGAGGCTCCCGCTGCCCCCTTTTCTCCACCGGGCGAGAGAGGCAAAACGTGCACCAGCGGATCCAGCCTCTGCCAGCGGCTTGCAAAACGGCGGATCGAGCCTCTGCCGGCAGACACGCTTGGAGAATGGCGGATCGAGCCTCTGCTGGCGGCAGAGGCTCGATCCGCCGTTCTGCAAGCGTGTCTGCCGGCAGAGGCTCGATCCGCCGTTTTGCAAGCCGCCGGCAGAGGCTGGATCCGCCGTTTTCCAAGCCGCCGGCAGAGGCTGGATCCGCCGTTTTGCAAGCCCCGGCGACGAGAGGGAAGGTGGGGAAGCGCGCACAGCCCCGGCGACAAGGAGCCAACGGGGGGCGGGCGGGCGAAGCGCGGCTTTCGCTTGCCGGGGCTCTCAGCCCCGGCGACGAGGAGCCAACGGGGGGGGGGGCGGGCGGGCGAAGCGCGGCTTTCGCTTGCCGGGGCTCTCAGCCCCGGCGACGAGGAGCCAACGGGGGAGGCGGGCGGGCGGGCGAAGCGCGGCTTTCGCTCGGCGGGGCTCTCAGCCCCGGCGACGAGGAGCCAAAGGGGGAGGCGGGCGGGCGAAGTGTGGCTTTCGCTTGCCGGGGCTCTCAGCCCCGGCGACGAGGAGCCAATGGGGGAGGCGGGCGGGCGGGCGAAGCGCGGCTTTCGCTTGCCGGGGCTCTCAGCCCCGGCGACGAGGAGCCAACGGGGAGGGCGGGCGGGCGAAGTGCGGCTTTCGCTCGGCGGGGCTCTCAGCCCCGGCGACGAGGAGCCAAAGGGGGAGGCGGGCGGGCGAAGTGTGGCTTTCGCTTGCCGGGGCTCTCAGCCCCGGCGACGAGGAGACAATGGGGGAGGCGGGCGGGCGGGCGAAGCGCGGCTTTCGCTCGGCGGGGCTCTCAGCCCCGGCGACGAGGAGCCAACGGGGGGCGGGCGGGCGAAGCGCGGCTTTCGCTTGCCGGGGCTCTCAGCCCCGGCGACGAGGAGCCAACGGGGGAGGCGGGCGGGCGGGCGAAGCGCGGCTTTCGCTCGGCGGGGCTCTCAGCCCCGGCGACGAGGAGCCAACGGGGGGCGGGCGGGCGAAGCGCGGCTTTCGCTTGCTGGGGCTCTCAGCCCCGGCGACGAGGAGCCAACGGGGAGGGCGGGCGGGCGAAGTGCGGCTTTCGCTCGGCGGGGCTCTCAGCCCCGGCGACGAGGAGCCAAAGGGGGAGGCGGGCGGGCGAAGTGTGGCTTTCGCTTGCCGGGGCTCTCAGCCCCGGCGACGAGGAGCCAACGGGGAGGGCGGGCGGGCGAAGTGCGGCTTTCGCTCGGCGGGGCTCTCAGCCCCGGCGACGAGGAGCCAAAGGGGGAGGCGGGCGGGCGAAGTGTGGCTTTCGCTTGCCGGGGCTCTCAGCCCCGGCGACGAGGAGCCAATGGGGGAGGCGGGCGGGCGGGCGAAGCGCGGCTTTCGCTCGGCGGGGCTCTCAGCCCCGGCGACGAGGAGCCAACGGGGGAGGCGGGCGGGCGGGCGAAGCGCGGCTTTCGCTCGGCGGGGCTCTCAGCCCCGGCGACGAGGAGCCAACGGGGGGCGGGCGGGCGAAGCGCGGCTTTCGCTTGCCGGGGCTCTCAGCCCCGGCGACGAGGAGCCAACGGGGGAGGCGGGCGGGCGGGCGAAGCGCGGCTTTCGCTTGCCGGGGCTCTCAGCCCCGGCGACGAGGAGCCAACGGGGGAGGCGGGCGGGCGAAGCGCGGCTTTCGCTCGGCGGGGCTCTCAGCCCCGGCGACGAGGAGCCAACGGGGGACGGGCGGGCGAAGCGCGGCTTTCGCTTGCTGGGGCTCTCAGCCCCGGCGACGAGGAGCCAACGGGGAGGGCGGGCGGGCGGAGTGCGGCTTTCGCTCGGCGGGGCTCTCAGCCCCGGCGACGAGGAGCCAAAGGGGGAGGCGGGCGGGCGAAGTGTGGCTTTCGCTTGCTGGGGCTCTCAGCCCCGGCGACGAGGAGCCAACGGGGGGGCGGGCGGGCGAAGCGTGCCTTCTTGCTCGTCGGGGCTGCTAGCCCCGGCGACGAGAGGGAACGGGGGGGGGGGGAAGAAGCAGATCTACTTACGTTTTACTTCTTCCTCTCTTCCTCCACTCTGCCAGTAAAAAAACAAAGGTTTGTGGGCGGTCCCACAAACCAACCAATCAATTTAAACTTTTCAAGTTTTTTTGTGAGAAGTTTAAATTGATTAAGTTTTTTTAGTACCATTTTTTTTTTCAAGAGGGAGGAGGCCTGGGAGCCGCATGGGCCGGCTCAAAGAGCCGCATGCGGCTCCGGAGCCGCGGGTTGCCGACCTGTGATATAGGTGATCTTAGTTCATCTCAGGTCATTAAAAGTGTTGGAGAAATGGTGCGTCTCTAATTTGTTTAATAATAAAAGAATCTCAACCACTTCATATAAATGCATTCGCCTAGCCAGATCCAGCCCATTTTCTTTGTTAAGTTTTTGTCCCCAACTCTTACCACAACTGGTCAGTTCTGTTCAGCTTTTGGAGTTACTGCACTGACAGAAAAACAGTTGGGAGTCCTGACCCTGTTTACATAATTTATTTCTAATACTCCACTGTATTGAAAAGAATAAAGAAAGAGTTATGTGATTAAAAAAAAGGTTAACTTATTTTTTTCTCAAGGTCTTTCGTTTCTACCCATATTTTGCAAACATTACTGGGGAGAAGCAGTGGCAAACTAAGCCACTGCAATGCAGCATTTGTAAAACTTGTTTTTGGTATTAAAATAGAATCTTTTGATCTTTTACATAAATCTTCCTCCTGCATGGTTTCCCTTACAGTGATTTATTGGATGAGCTGTAACATTAAAAGCCAAAAAACTGTTATGGTGTTGCATGGTCTGTAAACCCAGTTTATGTGCCAGTTTATTCTGTATCGTTAAAATAACTTCAATCTGTAGAACGTCTATTGCATATAGTATTGGAATTTACTGTGTCATCTGTTCTTGTTTACTTTGCTGCCAGAGTGTGACTCCATCAAGCCAGAATAAAAATAAAATAGTATTTCTTGATTTCAGAATTTATGTTCTTTTTTATTTAAAATATTCAACGCAATTGCTAGAAATCATAATGGTAATAAAATATAAATGGTAGATGTTAAGGTTAAAGGGTAACACAGAAGTTTGTAGGATGCAAGTTGGTAACCATTCCCACCTCATTCGCCTTGGATATCTTTGTAATTTCTTTTAGGATGAAGATTTTTTAAAGTATACCTTAAAACGTTTGATTGATGGATTGGGAGCAACTCGAGAAGTGGCCCGTCCAGGATTCAGTTTGGCATTGGCGCAGGTTGGTGTCCCTTGATGTAGAAAATACACAGACAGACAGACAGACGCACACACACACACACACACAAATTAAATTTTATTGACTTTTTTTTAGTAAATTTAGTAAAAGCTAATATAAACTAAACTAGAAGGAAAAAGAAAGCATAAGCTACTACAGTAACTTTTCACCCTCTTTTAAAATTACAAATCCTCTTCTTTCCATAACCTCACCTCATAGACATAATGCACAAATCGTCATCTTTCCAGTCCTGTTTCAGCAAAAAGTCCATTATGAGTTATCAGAAATATCAAACAGATCATTTATCCCTGATCAAATAATTCAACTTTATATTCATTCTTTTGGCTCTTCACAGTTTAGACCTTTAAATCATTTCAGTGGCATCATAGGATTTGATCTGTCATCAATCATTGACATTCAGAAGCAGTCTTCAAAGTTTTCACCAGTCTACTTTGTAAATCCTATAGAAAGGCATCATCCACGATTTCTTGTCATAGCTATTCTATGTCCATATAGTTTTCTTGATGTCTTCTGTACAGTTGCAAGAAAAAGTATGTGAACCCTTTGGGATTACGTGGAGTTTTGCATGAATTGGCCATAAAATGCACTCTAAACGTCATGTAAGTCACAACAATAGAAAAACACAGTCTGCTTAAAATAATACTACACAAACATTAGCTGTTGTCATGTTTTAATTGAACATAACATGTAAACATTCACAGTGCAGGGTGGAAAAAGTATGTGAACCCCTAGCCTAATGACTTCTCCAAGAGCTAATTGGAGCCAGGAGTGAGCCAACCTTGACTCCAATCAGTGTGATGATATTGGATGTGTTGCTGACAGCCGTCCTGCCCTTTAAAAACACACACCTGTTTTGGGTTTACTGGTGTGAAGAAGCACTCTCTGATGTGAACCATGCCTCGCAGAAAAGAGCTCTCAGAAGACCTACGATCAAGAATTGTTGACTTGCATGAAGCTGGAAAGGGTTACAAAAGTATCTCCAAAAGCCTTGATGTTCATGTGTCCACGGTAAGACAGACTGTCTACAAATGGAGAAAGTTTAGCACTGTTGCTACTCTCCCTAGGCGTGGTCGTCCTGTAAAAATGACTGTAAGAGCACAGCGCATAATGCTTAATGAGGTAAAGAAGAATCCTAGAGTGTCAGCTAAAGACCTACAGAAATCTCTGGCACATGCTAACATTTTTGTTGACACATCTACAATAAGGAAAACATTAAACAAGAATGGAGTACATGGGAGGACACCACGGAGGAAGCCATTGCTGTCCAAAAAAAATATTGCAGCACGTTTGAAGTTTGCAAAAGAGCACCTGGATGTTCCACAGCACTACTGGCAAAATATACTGTGGACAGATGAAACCAAAATTGAGGAGTTTGGGAAAAACACACAACACTGTGTGGAGAAAAAAAGGCACAGCACACCAACATCAAAACCTCATCCCCACTGTAAAACATGGCGGTTTGGGGCTGCTTTGCTGCCTCAGGGCCTGGACGGATTGTTGTCATTGATGGGAAAATGAATTCCAGAGTTTATCAGGACATTTTGCAGGAAAACATATGACCATCTGTCCGCCAACTGAAGCTCCGCAGAGGATGGGTGATGCAACAGGACAATGACCCAAAGCATACAAGTAATTCAACAAAACAATGGCTTTAACAGAACAGAATACGCCTTCTGGAGTGGCCCAGTCAGAGTCCTGACCTCAACCCGATTGAAATGCTGTGGCATGACCTTAAGAGAGCGATTCACACCAGACATCCCAAGAATATTGCTACACTGAAACAGTTTTGTGCAGAGGAGTGGTCCAAAATTACTCCAGATCGTTGTGCAGGTCTGATCTGCAACTACAGGAAACGTTTGGTTGAGGTTATTGCTGCCAAAGGAGGGTCAACCAGTTATTAAGTCCAAAGGTTCACATACTTTTTCCACCCTGCACTGTGAATGTTTCCATCTTATGTTCAATTAAAACATGACAACAGCTAATGTTTGTGTAGTATTATTTTAAGCAGACTGTGTTTTTCTATTGTTGTGACTTACATGACATTTAGAGCGCATTTTATGGCCAATTCATGCAAAACTCCACATAATCCCAAAGGGTTCACATACTTTTTCTTGCAACTGTATTCCCATTTTGATAATCTCTGTTTTGTTGTCTTCTATCTATGCCTAAAAGTTATTTTTTAAAATTTTTCTCATCAGATGTTTACCCATTGAAATTTGTATAATTTCTGAGATATTAGTTATTCATATCTTAGTCCATTTTTAAGGATTCTTTGAGACAAGTAAAAGTTACAATTAACCTTAGCAATTGTAATTGTTTTGCTGCTTAGTCCTTTAGTTCCCTCTAGTGTCCATTTGCAAATTTCATCAAGCCTCGGTTTCTGATATGGGTTTACAGTTCCATTTCAGTCATTTCCTACATATGTATATAGTTACTAAATTATATACTTGTTTTTTTTCATATCCCACAGCACAAATAACCGATATTCCAAATCTCTCTGATCTCCCAGGTCATTTGAAATTTTCTTAAAATCTTTTTTTCTTTTTTGCCAATTTTATATTAAACTCTTTAGTATCTGTTTAAAATTCCTTAAATCCAAAGAAGATAAAGCTCATCAGGTGTCAAATTGAGCTTCTTCTTTTGAATGTCTCTAATAGCCATAAAAAAGTTCAATTGAACTTTTTCAAATTTGATTAGAAAGTGAGTTCAGCTGGCATAGTGTCCTTATGAAAGGCTCCAATGTTATTAAAGCAAAGATGTCATTTCCCTTGGCTTTTAGTGCTCAAGACCAGGGGTCTTCAAACTTGGTCCTTTATGACTTGTGGACTTAAACTCCCAGAATTCCTCAGCCAGGCACACTGGCTGAGGAATTCTGGGAGTTGAAGTCCACAAGTCATAAAAGCGCCAAGTTTGAAGACCCCTGCTCAACCAAGACCATGGGACCCAGCTGTTTTATCGTTCCCTTGTGAGCAGCTGTCATTCAGAGTGCTTGTGGGGATCTCCCATTCTGTCCTTCTCCAAAGGTTAATTCTTTATTCTTCACAGCCGTTGTCATCTCTGCTGTTCTGGAGACATTTTCAGTCAGTCATGAGTCACTCAACTAGCCAACAAGTTACCAAGCCAGTTGCTTGCTGTAATCTACTGATATGTGAGCTCAGACAGAACTTTTAGAAGAAAAGAACTCTTTTTACCAAAAAAGATGGGAACAGTAAATGTAATCACAGGTTTGGCACAGGTCAAGAGTAGGAATCAAAAAACATTTTGCCCTTTCAAGACTGGCCCTGTAACTTACTTTGAATGTTCTGTAGCTTTCTCTCATTATATTTTTTTTTCTTTCCAAGGTATTGCAAGTGTTTGAAGAGCTGACTCTCTTGGCAGTTCTGCAACAGATTAAGGAAAAATATGATCTTGGTAGAGTGAAGAAGGTAAGAATGTTGATTTGTTTATAATTTCAGTTTTTAAAAATGTCCACTCGCCAAAACTCAAGGAGGCTTAGTGAAGGCAATAATAATAATAATAATAATAATAATAATAATAATAATAATAATAATAATAATAATAATAATAATAATAATAATAAATAAATAAATATAAAAATAAAAAAGGGTCGGCATGGCACTTCAGATTTTAGGTTGGGTGAGTCATCTACAAACAGATGCAGAGACTGCGGCCATTCTACTTAACCTATCTCTGCCATGACAGAGAGTCTGAGGGAAGGCCCAAATTTGTAGAAGCTTTTTTAAAAAGTTTTTTTTAAGGAATTCCCCCTCTCAGAATTTGGGGAATCAATTATCTAATCTAACAAGACCGAAGTTTGCTTATTGGCCACAGAATAATCACTAGTTGAAGGGTTGTACCAATTCATGGAGGTTATGGAGATCAGTGGCTCTTAGTTTCGAGGAAAATTATGCTGCCTCTGATGGCTATCTGCTGAGAGACTAGCTGGCTTCCATGTGCAGTTGGTTGGCCACTGCGAGAATAGGCTGCTGGAGAACATGGGCCAAAGGTCCAATCCAGCTGAGCACTGTTTATAGTCTTCTGTTCCTATAGTTATATCCCTGTTCAGTGTGGCTTGCCAAAATTTGTCTCCCTTTGTTGCAAATTCTATGGTACTATTTTCAGATGTTTTAAAGTGAAACCTATCCTTTTAAAGTATTGCTTTATTCAACCCACAAAAAGTAGTAGAAGTAACACCTCTCAGAAACATCTATAATCCAAATGCAGCATTTTTAGAGATACTATATCATCTGAGAAGTCCAGAAAAAATGTTGCTTTGTTTAAGGTATGGCTGTTGCTGTTAATTTTTGTTGCAATTGTACATATCTGCATAAGTGTTATGTGTTTCAGAAAGTGTAAAATAAGAAACAAACTGGGTTCTTAAGGCAGCACCCGCCAACCTTTTGGGAACCAGGGACCGGTTCCGTGGAGAGAGGTTTTTCTGTGGACCAGAGAGGGCGTGATTTTGTGTGCTGCCTGCATCCCTGTAATACTAATTTTTAACTCCACATTTTGCAGCCACAGTTTATATTGAAGATCAGAAGTAGGTTGAGAATCTTGGAGAAACTCCAGCTAAAGCATTTGAGCATTTTAGAATAGATGTTATCTTAAGGTCAGATGCTGCCAAGCATTTGTGGCTTAACCTGTGTTAAAATGTCAGACCCTCCCCCTCCAATTCATCACACTTCTGACTATGTTTGTAACCAATATTCCTGGTGTGCTGGCTTTCTGTCATTTCAGAAACTTTTCAGGAATGCTCTGTTTGGAAACTTTTTTGGAGTGCTAGCTCTCTTCCAATCCAGGCGCCTGTCAAAGGTAATGTTATAGAATTATTCCAGGTCTCTCCACATCTTCCCTTCTTGCACTGCTTCTTTGAGTTTTTCTATGCTCTGGCTGGCGTAGTGTCCAGCCACCGTGTTCTTTGATGCCTGGTTTTCTTTTACCACTAACTATTCCAAACACAATTGCTTTCTCCATTGAATTCCCCTCGCATAACATGGCCAAAGTAAGTGAGGTGCAGTTTTGTGATTTTGCCTTCTAGTGACATGTCTGATGTTATCATGATTTGCTAAACAAGTTGGGGTTGGCTAGGTTCAACAGGATACACTATAAAGCCTGATTTTTGATCTCCTTAGGATTCCAAGGCTCTCCTTGAGTGCGTCCAGCTTCTACAGACCCTTTCTGAACACTATGCCCATCTTAAGGACCTCCCAAGAAAGACATTAGTTGACATTGTTTCCGAGGTAAGGAAGACTGAGCAAAAAAGGGGAACTTGTTAAAAGTATTAGCTTTTGTAAATGATCTATTTTTAAGGTAAGAAGGTGGAGAATGACCAATGATATGCACACATCATTGCTGCTTCTATTTACAGCAGGCAAATAATTTTGTAACTGCTGTGACCTTAGCCACCAATGATAGAGAGGTACCAATAGACCGAAGAAGAAAAAGGTTCAGACTCTTGATCGTTATGTAAGAATACATGATTCCCTTGTTACAGTTTAATCTGTTCTTCCAGATCACAAAACTGTATGCAGTTTAAGCTTGGGATATTTAAAAGGCTGTTTTCCCTCTTACATGTCTGCCTGCCTTTAACGATCTTTGGCAAGAGATCCTTTAGTCTTGCCATTGTTAACTTTAAAAACCTCCTGGATCAGACCAACTCCCATTTTAGTTAAACATTTTGTTTCACGTACTGTAGTTCCCAGCTTATACTACTAGGATGCTAATAGACAAGAGTAACAGAATTAACAGATTTGGAAGGGACCTTGGAGATCTTCTAGTCCAACTTCGGCTCAAGCAGAAAAGCAGAAAACCCTATACCATTTCACATAAATGGTTGTCCAATCTCTTCTTAAAAATATCCAGTGTTGGAGCACCCAAACCTCTGGAGACAAGTTGTTCCACCAATTAATTGTTCTGACTGTCAGGAAATTTCTCTTTAGTTCTAGGTTGGTTCTCTCCTTGATTAGTTTCCGTCCGTTGCTTCTTGTCCTGCCTTCAGATTCTTTGGAGAATTGGTTGACCCCCTCTTCTTTGTGGTAGCCCCTGAGATATTGGAAGGCTTCTTTTTATTAGGGCTGAAAACCTATTCCTGTCCCATCAGTGACTGCTGACTAGTGAAGTAGCTGATTTCTACTGCATAACTTCATTGATGTAAAGCCAAAATATAACTCTACATAGATAAAAAAAACAACTGCTGATATGTATTGTTCATACTGCAATGTTTCTCCCCTGGGGCATTGTTGTTTCCAGATCCCAGAGACTGTATTTGAAAAGGTGCTTTACAATATCTTGGAGGATGAACTTACTGCAGCTTTCAGCACTCCTGGTCAATTGTACCTCCTGTTGGTGGGCATCCAAAAATTCCCCAAAGTTCTCGGACCAGAGAAGCTGAAGGCCCTCTTGGGCACAACAGCTGTTGTGACGGCACAAAACATCCCCAGGTCAGTAAAACTAATGAAGCATCCAGGAAAACCCTTTCTCTCTCACTCCAAGTATAGCAGATACCCATCTTCCTATTGAAAATAACTTTTTAACTAGAAATGGACTGCAGTACAGTTAGTCCTCGACTAACAACCATTCATTTAACAACGATTTAGAGTTTACAAGGGCATGTGAAAAGTGACTTACGACTCGTCCTTGACGTTATAGTTGTTGCATCGTGGTCATATCTGGCAGTTTGAGCACTTGGCAGCTGGCTCACCTATATGACCAGTTGCAGAATCCTGGGCTCATATGATTACCCTTTACGATCTTCCCAGCCTGACCTCTGAGAAGCAAAATCATTGGGGAAAGTCAGGTTGGCTTAACAATCATGTGATTCACTTGACTGTATGATTCACTTAATAAATATGGTTTTTAAAAACTCATAAATTGGGTTGTTACATGATTTGCTTTATGGCCCTCTCTCTTAGCAACCAAAATTCCAGTCCCAATTGTGTTTGTAAGGCAAAGACTACCTGTACTGTACTTCTGTTTCCAGGAAAAGGGCAATAAGAGAGAAATAGAGCATATATTTTATGTTTAAATTATCCCAAGTAGGGGTAAGAAATATTCCAGTGTTGGGAAAAATTTCTGCTAATCTCTGATTGGGCTTGCACATTGTAGCAAATTATGGCTTCTTTAGCTGGTTTGCCTAAGTAATGTACATTTGACTGGATTTGCACATTTTGACTTGGCTCTGTGTGTAAACCACTTAGCTGAATCAGGGGTTTTGTTTAGCAGATGCCTGTTTTCTAAATTCTTCTTTGTTGTTTTGCTAGTTCTTCTTCCCAGCAATAATGAAGATAGTGTAGGAGATGACCAGGCTGAGCTTGAGGGTGGGGTCAAATGCGTCATCAATCAGTAGTCCTTTCATGCCCACAAGAGATGTAAGTCCAACCCACCTTGAATTCCTTCTATTCTTAATTCCCGCTAATTTCCCTTGGCTGTTAGTAGTTCAGATTAATGTCAAGCACCAAGGAGATTAGGAGATCCAGACAGTTCAAATGAGTATAGAGATTTATCGCAAGCTTAAGCACTCTACAAGAATCTGAACTACTAACAGCCAAAGGAAATTTGCGGTAGATAACGGCAGAAGGAATTCAAGATGGGCTGGACTTAGATCTTTTGTGGGCATGAAGGGACTCATGACTGATTACGCATTTGACCCCTCCCTCGGCTCGGCCTGCTCATCTCCTGCGGATAGATTCCTTCGGAACAATGACAACAAAAAAGAATAATGAAGATTCTGTTGTTTTCTTCATTAGGATTGTGGAAGTTTTGAAAATGGCAGCCAAATCAGAGAGGAAGGACAAAATTCTTCCAGCTGTAGGACTGGACCTGATAAAAGTGGCGTTGAAAGAAGGAACTTTTGAACTGTTCTGGAAAGAAGCTGTAGAAAATGGGCTACTTAAAGAAAATGTTGGACCCTGCAGGTATGTTGAAAGAACTTGAAATTATCTTTCAGCCTGAAATTATCTCTGCCCGTTGGTTATTTCTCCTGGAGAATGCTGAGTCTCTGAGTAACATAATGAATGGGCATAATACAGGTAAGTCCTCAAGTGACGTCCACAATTGAACCTAAAATTTCTCTTGCTAAACTTCTATTTTGTCCCGTTTTATGATGCTTCTTGCCGCAGTTGTTAAATGAATCTCTGCAGTTGTTAAATTAGTAACACAATTGTTAAGTGAATCTGGCTTCTGTATTGACTTGGCTTGTCAAAAGGTCGCAAAAGGTGGTCACATGGCCCCAAGATACTGCAACCACCATAAATATGAGCCAAGTGCCTGAATTTTGAACATGTGATCATGAGGATGCTGCAGTGGTCATAAGTGTCAAAAACAGTCATAGATTAAGTACGAAATTAGAGTTACTCTTTTAAATTCTGTAACTAGTTATGACAGGTAGTCCTTGAGTTAAGACTTAATGGAGCCTGCTTATTGCAGTTGTAAGTTGTAATGGTTGTAGTGTGGGTGGTCAGACGCATTTTAAAATTGAAGACCGGTTTTAAAAATTGCTTTAGTCATTAAGCAAACTTATTGTTCATTATGTATAGCTCAGTTTTGTCAAGAATGAAAGTGCCGGTTTTTGGCAAGACATTAAAAAACTTGTTCACATGACTGCGGGATGCTACAAACAACTATAAGTGCAATCATGTTGGCAAGCACCTGAAGTCATTAGTTCCCTCTTTCAGATACGTCATAACTTTGAACAGTTGCTAAATGACCAGTCATAGATTGAGGACTGCCTGTAGATACTGTATGTTACAGCATCAGACATACTAAAATTAATATGTTAACAGTTCCATGCCTTCATTTACATGCTCATATCCCTATTTTAGGGATGCGGTGGCTCAGTGGGTTAGGACGCTGAGCTTGTCGATCAGAAGGTCGGCAGTTTGGTGGGTCGAATCCCGAGTGCCGCGTAACAGAGTTGTCCCAGCTTCTGCCAACCTAGCAGGTTGAAAGCACGTAAAAATGCAAGTAGAAAAATAGGGACCACTACGGTGGGAAGGTAACAGCGTTCCGTGCGCCTTTGGTGTCTAGTCATGCCGGTCACATGACCATGGAGACGTCCTTGGACAAGCGCTGGCTCTTCGGCTTTGAAACGGAGATGAGCACCGGCCACTAGAGTTGGAAATGACTAGCACGCATGTGCGGGGGAACCTTTAACTTTATCCCTATTTTAACAATAACATTTATGTTATCCAAGAAATGGATATTGATTCAATTGCAATAGTAACTCAAGGGTTTTATAAAATATGAATAAAGAAGAGAAACAAGTAACAAAAAATAATGTTATTATGATTCATGTCAAGAGAACAACACAAACAATTACAAACCATATCAAGTATGTAACAGAGAATGGGATGATTAATGAACTTGCTATAGGGCCTGCTTAAAAAATAAAAATGAGATCTTTATGGATTTATGAGTGTATAATGATATTGGGGGCCATGTAGACATCAAGGAAATGTTCCAGAGGACAGGAACAAAATCTAACTATAGTTTTGAAATTACAGTCCTTAGATATTTAGTTGGAAATAAACCTTTTTGAATTTGCTGAATACTTTTTAAAATGTACATAAATTTTCTTGTGCAGCTTCAGTGGTTTTGTACAGCATGTTCAGTCTGGCGTTTGCTCCAGAATCAGTGCAGAACACCTTATTTACTTGTCCCACATTTCTGTTGTGGAGTTTTGATTTCCTTTTGACCCAAATGTCTGTTTTCCTTCAGCTACATGTGTTTCCGATTGCTGGGCAGTGTCTTCCCACTTCTTTCTCTCAGCCAGCTAAAGATGGTTCTTCAAGGTGAAACTATGCGTCAGTATGGCTTCCACGTTGTCACAAGTAAGGTAAATACATTGCTGCAAGATCTCAGTGAGATTTAAAATTGTAGGTAGAATATCCCAGGTTCAGTCCTCAGCATTTCCCATTCACAGAATCTCAGCAAGACGAACAGAGATTGTGATGGACAACTGACCACAAGTTGGTACCCAGAAATTTGAGATCAGTGGCAAAATTTCTGACTTTCAATGGAAAGACCTAGAAAAATAAAGATTGAAAAATAAAGATTGACTGTTCTGTACCAGCCTGCTACTGGCCCTGCAGAAAAGGCAGGGACAACCCCTGTACAAACGGCAAGAGGCTGGAATTAAGCCTGCCAAATTTATTAACATAAAACAGAGCAAAACAAGACACGGACCATGAAACAGGAGCTATGAAACAGGAACTATTCAAGCGGTTGCCTTCAGCAAACCAGCCCTCCCACGCATTCCCCTTTTATACAGTTCAGGGCGTGGCTTCTCTCTGCCTCCTTCCGAGGTGCCCCATTGCCTTCCTCTGTTTACTCCTGATTGACTGCCTCCTGCGTCGGGCGTCCTTGAACAGGGCCAGCTGTGGGTCATCTTCATCCACGCTGTCAGGCTCACACAGCTGGGTCTCCGTCGTGACCAGGTGGGAGGGGCCTGGCTGAGGGCTCTCATCAGCAAGCTCTCCAACCCCCTCAGCAAGCTCTTCAACACCCCCCTCCTCCTCGGAGTCGTCCGACCCAACTGCTGAACCCACAGGCTGACCCTGAATCACAACACTGACATTCAGTTTTCGAGTGAGGCAGATTTGTTTCCACCTTTCCCTGCCACAAATCCTGCTCAAAAGGGTCAAATGTTCCTCCTGCTAATGACATCATTGTGTCACTGAACAGGTTCCTGTGGTCTTTGTAAACCAAATAGATAAAAATCTGCTCCTGACTGGCAACTACTTCCATTCCCTGGCTGTAAAAATTCCTAGCTTGGGACTGTAGATTCTCTTCTATAATTGGCTGGTTTTCATGAATATTTTCAGGAAGGAACTAACAACTTAAAACTGAAATCAACCTGTTCCCATTGCTATTTAGAAAACCTAAATAGCGATGAGTTTGATGTGGGAACTGTTTTTTCATTTTATAAAAATTGGCCTTTTGTTCAATGGGCTTCAGTTTTTATGATAAGAAGTTTCCTTTATACTCAGCCAGGCCATTGGTCTGACTGGCTATTGTCTGTGAACAGCTGCTCTTTTAGTTTCCATTAGATGTGTCCTTTTTTTGGTGTGCCTGAGGGTCAAACATAGCACCTTGGCAAGAGCTATGCATCTTGCCTAAGGGAACTGCCTTAGGTCACTTTAGTCAGAGTTGCTTTACTAGCCAGCTTTGTTGGAATGTATGTTTGTAATTCCCATAATTGTCAGCTAGCGTGATCAGAGATTATAAGAATTATAGTCTAAAATATTTGGGGACCAGATGATATTTAGGGCATATTTCTACTTGTTTTGACAATGGTTCTCTCCTTCCTTTTAGAAAAACTGTTAGGATATCTTTTCCCACAGCATTCAGGTCCACTTGAGTGAAGTCCCCTTTTAGTTGTTCATTTATCCTGTTTATTCACCATTACAAACACACTCGTGTCTGTGTGTGTCTCTGTGTTTCAATGATATGGAGTTATTTTTGTCATTGTTTATTTTTGTTATACGTTGCCCAATGTGTAACCCTGCTTGAGTTGGGTAGCCTTATAAATGAATGAATGAATGAATGAATGAATGTGCATATTGGAAGATGCCACAATCTTTAGTCATTAAGCCATAGCCCTCTTGGTAGTCCTCACCCATCTGTGTATTTCAGCTGCCTACGAGGTTTAAATTTGCCCCAGAGATGGACTTCTACGTTGACTTGTTCTTAGAGGGATGCACCAGCCCTGAGAAGCAGCTGGCAGTGATGGTTGCCTTCTCTACCCTCACCAACAAAGGTTATCCAGTTGTGCCCTCATTCTGGAAAGTGGTGAGGCATCTTCTTCCCACTGCTCTGCTAAAGTACATTGACTGGCTGAAGAACATGTTTCTCAATCCAGACCTGGACTGCTGTGTGGATTTTGTCACCAAAAGGCAGAACGAGAAGAAAATGAGTGGGTGAGTCTCTTTTTCCCTTTGGAATGGTTGGAGAGTACTCATTGCAGAATAGGCAGCATTTGGAAAGCTTGGCTGAATGCTGTAGCTTTATCTAGCATGCTGTGCCCCAGTTTCAATACAGTTGCCTGAATTGTATCCCTCTTAGCATTTGATATAAAGTAATAAAATCTCAATTTACAGACTTCCAGTTAGTAGACTCTGGATATAGTGAGCTATATTTCTCTCCAGGTATCCTCCAAACTAATGGACAATTCAGTTGCATCTGAAATAACCTAACTGAGCAGTTAAATGTACATTACCGGTAATTTAATTTTAATTTTACAGTTGTCATATTTGCATCAGTTGTGTAAGGACACTATTATGCAAATTAGGTAAGATGATGAAAATATTGTAAATCACTGTGATGAACATTTGAGAGTACCAGATGCCCCTTTCCCCAAATGGTTCATTAAAAACAAGTCCCATTATACTGGCCCATTATTAATAGTTACTCTTTTGTATAATTAAAGGAGATAATAGATGTTAGCTTCATTACTGTCCTGCAGGCTTTATCATCTTTTTCATGGTATCAAATTATTTTAAAGTGTTAAAATTGCCTAGACAGGTGCTCGAGGATGGACAATATATTTAAGATTTTTAAAGAAATACATGATAATATTGAAGAGCTGTTAATGTCATTGTGCTACTCTCTTTTGATTGATCAGCGTAACTGACCACAGCATCACACGCCTAAGGAAATGGATCATCGGCCGCCTCATCGGAATTGCCGAACACCCGCAAGTCAACAAGGAGGATGAGCTTGTCATGGACATTTCCAGGTAAAGGAAACAACATGAGTGGCTAGGTGCATTTAGAGGAGTTGAGTAGAGGTCAAAAAAGTAACAATGGTAACCCTGTAGATCAGGGGGTCTTCAAATTTGGCCCTTTTATTCCTTGTGGACTTCAACTCCCAGAATTCCTCAGCCAGGCACGCTGTTTAAGGAATTCTGGGAGTTGAAGTCATAAAAGGGCCAGGTTTGAAGACCCCTGCTGTAGATACAACATCTCATACAGTAGGACAAGTTAAGACACTTAGAACACTGTTTTTGAAGAAAAAGAGAAACAGTTTAAAAATAATCAAAACAATATCAATGGATGAGTAATAATCATAATATGATATTATTATACAGTATATATATTAATTAGCATTAATTATTATTATTATAATGAATAAAATAATGAGAGGCTATGAATTCTAGTCCTGCCAGGCATAAAAGACAGACTGCTTGGGTCAGTCACTTTTTCTCATCCCAACTTGCCTTGCAGGATTGTTGTGGGAGAAAGAGGAGGAGAACTGCTATACATATTATGTATTCTATTTCCCATCTTCTTTGTTTGGTTTAATATCTTGCTTTTTACTTAGTAAAAATATAAAACTATTTGGGGAAAAAGGCAGCAATATGACTGAATCAATCAGTCAATCAGAAAAGACCTGGAAGGGGCCTTGGAGGTCTTCTAGTCCAACCCCCTGCTCAAGCAGGAGATAGTGCCCTTTCAGATAGGTGGCTGTCCAATCTTTTCTTAAAAACCTCCAGTGATGGAGCACCCACAACATCTGAAGGCAAGCTGTTCCATTGTTTAATTGACCTCCCTGTTAGAAAGTTTTTCCTTAGTTCTAGGTTGCTTCTCTCCTTGATTAGTTTCCATCCATTGTTTCTTGTCCTGCCTTCAGGTGCTTTGGAAAATAAGTTAACCTCTTCTTCTTTGTGGCAGCCTTGCAAATACTGGAATACTACTATTATGTCACTCTTAGTCTTTTTTCCCCTCTAGACTGGCCATACCCAATTCCTGCAACTGTTCTTCATATGTTTTTGTCTCCAGGCCTTTAATCATCTTAGTTCCTCTTCTTTGCACTTTTTCCAAAATCTCAACATATTTTTTGTAAAGTGGTGGATGCATTATTCCAGGTGTGGATCTTACTAAGGATTTATAAAGTGATACTAATCCTTCGTGTGATTTTGATTTTATGCCTCTGATTATGCAATCAATTGTATTAGTTTATTTGGCGGCTGATGCACAGTGCTGGCTCATGTTTAAGTGTTCATCCTCTAGGACTCTAAGGTCCCTCTTACAGTTACTGTTTTTGAGCCAGGTTTCGCCTAATCCTGGGGTCGGCAACCTAAAAAAGGAAAAGAGCCACTGGGAACCGGTTCCATCACAAATTAAAAAAAGTGGGAGCCGTGTGCGTGTGTCCATGCACGCGCATGCGCAAAAACATTGTGCGCATGCGCAAAACGGTTTTTTGCACATGCGCGGACGCACGCGGTTGCCATTTTTTAAAATAGTGAAATGGAGCCGGTTCCCGGTTGCCCGACAGCGACGGCCTGTCTGCAAAGCTGCCGCTTTCGGCAGCTTTGCAGACGGGCCGCAGCAGCTTCCTCAAAGAGCGGCGCCCCTGCCCGTTCGCGCGGAGGTACGCGCGCACCTCTCCTAAGATTTGGGGAGGTGCGTGCACACCTCCGGTCGTTTGGAGAGGTGCGCGCGCACCTCTCGGAATGGGCAGGGGTGCCGCTCTTTGAGGAAGCTGCCGCGGCCCGTCTGCGAAGCTGCCGAAAGCGACAGCTTCGCAGACAGGCCGCGGCAGCTTCCTCAAAGAGCAGTGCCCCTGCCCGTTCGCGCGGAGGTACGCGCGCACCTCTCCAAAGGTTTGGGGAGGTGTGCGCGCACCTCCGGTCGTTCGGAGAGGTGCACGCGCACCTCTTGGAATGGGCAGGGGCGCCACTCTTTGAGGAAGCTGCCGCGGCCTGTGGCGCACGCACCTCTCCAAACGGGCAGTGCCACTCCATTTGGAGAGGTGCCCGTGCACCACTGCCCGTTCGAAGAGGTGCACGCGCACCGGGCGGCTGGGAGCCGCAGGAGACGTCTCAAAGAGCCGCATGTGGCTCCGGAGCCGCGGGTTGCCGACCCGTGGCCTAATCTCTACTTGTACCTTTGTTTTTTTCTGCCTAAGTGTAAGACCTTGCATTTCTCCACATTAAATTTCATGTTGTTGAATGGGACCCATTGTTCAAGTCTCTCAAGATCTTTTTAGATCCTGAGCTTGTCTTCTTGGGGTGCTGGCTATTCCTGCCAGCTTAGTGTCATCTGCAGATTTAATGATTTCTGCTTCTGTTCCCTTATCTAAGTCATTTAGGAAGATATTGAAGAGTACTGGGCCTAAGACGGAACCTTGTGGTACCCCACTGCTCATGTGCATTAACTCTATGAAGGGGCTGGCTTTTTATTGCTCAGAGCTGGCTGCCATCTTGATTGCTTTTACTTCTCTCTCAAATAGTGGGCAGTGACTGCTTCCACACGCTTGCTGTGGGAGCAGTTGGTGCTTTGTCTAAAGCAGTATATCTTGACTTTGGCATTGCTGGTTGGGGAATTCTGGGAGTTGAAGTCCACACATCTGCAAGCTGCCAAGGTCAAGAAGCACTGGTCTAAAGTTGTGTTGGCAAGAAACAGAACCTGGTTAGTTGGCTAGCATCTTTTCCAAAGCATCCATTGAAGTTCTCTCTGGCCTGAAGAAAAGCAAATTGATCTTAACCAGCTAGCTGTTCATAGCCTGTGAATCCTTGTCCAGAATCTTTGTATGTTTTGCAATCCATATGCTTTCTAGTTGAATTGAAACTCTTTGGTGAAAGTGTCACTTCTCCTTGTCAGGATATTGCCATCAGTTGGCTTTAAATATATCTATTATTTTATTGGCTAAGATTCAAAGAAAAGACACAGAAAAAATGTGAAAATTATGGAAAAAAGAAACTAAAAACTGATTTTTTCAAGCTGGCTGTGTTTTCACTCTCCTAAATAAGATGCTATAAACAGAATCTAATTTCTCTATTTGGCAGCCTTTTTTAGTTTTAGGCAGCTAAAGTGGGCAGTAATGTGCGTTTTCTAAAAAAAATGGTCAACATTTGCAAATTTGTAAATCGTATAAGGTTTAAATCATTTCATCCCCAGGATCTTGAAAGAGCTCTTGTATAAATGCTGCAAACTGGCAAGGTTTAATGATCTTGTGAGTGTTTGATCGTTTTTATCTTACATCATTTAATTTTAAGGAATGCTGGACGCATTTTGGGAACATCATCAGTGCTGTGCAGCTTTGGCCATTATTTTGACAGCCTCTGTTACAAACTGCCTCATTTGCAGGATGTGTATTTTTGTTCTGGTTTCTAGCTTACAACAAATGAGGATATGAAATGGGTTTTCCAAACGAAGCTCAGTATTTTTGTATCCCTACCAAGTCTTTAGAGATTCTGACAAGTTTTTTTGGATTGGATTAAGTTCTAAGGACGTCTGTTTGATTTGGGTTTAACATATATATGGTTTACAAACCATGAAATATGGCTGAGGGCTGAGTAAATCCAGCTGGTTTATTTATTCACAACCAACCATGATTAAACATTGCATGGCAGATCACATATTAGGATGTTTCTCTTTTAACTTAATTAAGACTAATTTCTTTTAATGAAGACCCTCACTCTTCCAGATTCTGCTTCTTTCATGCTTTTTTTGAGACCAAGAAACAATTCCCGAAGATAAAAGAAACAAAATGTTCTCCTACGGTACCTCTGAATAAACAGTCTCGAACAGTAGCTGCAGACTCATTTTTCAGGTATCAAATGTGGCTTCTGTCTTGCTTGGGTCACTGGGAAGACTGATATTACTAGGTATTTTAAAATGTAAAAGAGTTGTGTTAGGGCTGGGAAAAGGTTTTAAAACCCCGCTGAGCCATGAAGATCAGTGGATGGGCTTTGGGGCAATCACTCCCTGACTGATCTGTCTCACAATCCGGTTGTGGGGAGGAACCACACACAATGCTTTAAACTCAGGGAGGAAAAGCAGGACATGTATGTTACAGAAATGTACAAAGTTGTTTTGGATTTAATTTTTTTAATGACACAGCGTGAGGTTTTAGAATCTTTTTTCAATTTGTAGTTTTGGATATTGTTCTTAGCTATTGAGTAGTCTGCTATGTGGAAACAGAGTATAATAGCAATAGCAATAAGACTTACATACTGCTTCATGGTGCTTTACAGCCCTTTCTAAGTAGTTTACAGTGTCAGCATATTGTCCCCAACAATTCTCATTTTACTGACCTTGGAAGGATGGAAGGTTGAGTCAACCTAGAGCCAGTGAGGATTGAACTGCTGGCAGTCAGCAGGCTCAGCCCGCAATACTGCATTCTAACCACTGCACCACCACAGCTCATAAAATGTGTAAACAATGACCACAGATGATAGTAAAGACACAACAATTATAAAACCAGGAGAAGTACATTCATTCCTTCTCATAGCGAGTTGAAGTATGAAGTAAGTTGTCAAGAATACTGTGGCAAAAAATGAGGTCCCTGAAAGATGATGTGTGCTGGTCTTAGGGTATATGAAATACAAAAATAATGTTTTAAAAGAACCGAACTATTCCCCGCTCATCCAGCAATGCACACAATGACCAATGTAAATATAAAAATGGAGGGTGAGTAAGATTATAGAATTCTCTGTTGGAGAAAATGGCTCTTTTATTATTCCTGAACGAAGAATGTTTAGATCAGGAGAAAAATCACATGGCAGTATTTGAACACTTTGAAGCACGTATTAGCATCAGCATGAAATTCAGCATTGAGTCTTGTGTGGTAGAGCAATTTTTTAATTGATATTTTCTTTGCAGTTTGCTTCAGCATTTGAACATAATGCCTGCTCTGGGAGACTCAGCTGAAGCAGAGGAAATGAGGAAGAAGCACCTCCACGGTTTGACAGCTAGTGGGGACCCCTGGATCCACTGTGTTGTGCAATACGCCAACCTCCTCCTTTCTCACCAGGAACAGGTTAAGATGGTGGTTCCATTTAACGATGAAGAACGACAGGCTTGGGAAAAGTAAGTTTCCTTACATAGCAGGGACCCCCAATTTATTTGGAATTTTGCAAAGATGTTGTTGGCTGTCTCAAACAAAATGGCTACCTCGGTGACATTACAAAGCATCAGATTTTTAGCTATGTATCTTATCCTCTACACTCCCTTCCCTGATAGGGCCATGTATTTTTCTTACTATTCTTGGCAGCTAGTAGAACTTCAGATGAAGTTCTGAACCGTAGCCTTCTATCATCCTTACTTTCTAATAAAAGTTATAGGATCTCTATAGGATCTAGCAGTATTCTGGAAATAGATAATACTGGAGGCTGGTGCTTTACATATTTTTTTACATCTCTTTTTACATCTCTCTTTTTTAAAGAAATTTAAGGACTGGTTGTTTTTTTCTCAAAGGTTGCAATAAGTCAGATAGGGTAGGAGGACTGGCAGGTGTCAAAGGAGATACCTGTAGATTTACTCCCAATTTCACATCATAGATACATGAATATAAGGTCTATGACAAGTCAATAGCAATAGGAATAACCCATTGCAAGAAGCAACTGGATTATTGAATTAGTTGGATGGTATCACATGGGGTTGGATGGTACCATTTTAGTGTGCTTAAAAGAAAGTGAGAATCACAGTAGAACAGTCTTCCTTATACAGGTAGTTCTTTGATTAGTCCTCATTCAGTGTAGTTCTTTGATTAGTCCTCATTCAGTGACTGTTCAGTTATACCGATGCTGAGCAAGTGATACTTACAACCAGTCCTCAAAATTTCTAGCCATTAAAGCATCCCTGCAGTCATGTGATTGATTTTGGCATTTGACAACCAGCTTGCAATTATGATGGTTGCAGCGTCCCACAGTAACATGATCCCATTTGTGCTACCAGGGAAAGCTGGCAGGAAAATGGTGATCGTGTGACATCATGCCTAACAGTGTTGAGAGATTCGCTTAATGGTAATTGAAAGTGCTGGAACTAATGTCATAATGTTGCCATTTTTAAGCAAAGACTACCTGTAGGGATAAATGAAGTCCCTGCCTGTAAACATTGACCGTTTAGTACAGGGGTAGGCAACCTCGGCTCTTTTTTGACTCATGGACTTCAACTCCCAGAATTCCTGAGTCAGCTATGCTGACTCAGGAATTCTGGGAGTTGAAGTCCATGAGTCATAAAAGAGCCAAGGTTGCCTACCCCTGGTTTAGTAGGAAGATTAGCCTGTTCCAACTTCTCTATGGCACTGAGGCTTTCCTGTTGTTCCATCTTACTCTTCTTCCTGATTACCCAGGATGATGTTGGTGGGTGGGACTGAAGGCTTAACCCTTTGCTTGCCAACAGTATTCTCGTTTGACTTTGCTGAGTGTTTGTAACTAGTTTTCCACAGCTAGCTCAGACATTTAGGGCAAAGTTGCAATCCTTTGCTATCCTCCTCAGGAAAAGAGAAAAAAAGGCTGGGCCTTTGTGTTGATTCTGTTTAATTCATTGCCTTTGGATCTTAGCTTATTGCAAAAGTTCTGAGATTCCGTGACAACCTAGGTCAGGGGTAGGCAACCTCGGCTCTTTTATGACTCATGGACTTCAACTCCCAGAATTCCTGAGTCAGCTGACTCAGGAATTCTGGGAGTTGAAGTCCATGAGTCATAAAAGAGCCGAGGTTGCCTACCCCTGACCTAGGGTGTGGAATTGAAATCAAATGTATAACTGCTGGGTCTTAAACATGATGTCTCCTTGTCCCAGGATGTTGCAGACTGTGGAGGCTCTGAAAAAAAGAGATGAAAAAAGCCACAACATGAAGACCTCTGCTTTCCAACACCTGCTACTGTTGGTCGGTATTCACCTCTTCAAGGTAATGTCAACCATGCCAGAAGTTCTTTGGATCTAGCTCTGAATTCAAGCAAATTCCTTATTCTTAGTTATAATACGCATGGGATGAAGAATAATTTGTTGATTAGGAATTGTAGGATTCATTTTCTCCTTGGTTTCTGTGACAGTTCCTCAGATGATGACGAAGGGGTTGAGTTGATAAGGGAAGGGCTTTTGTCTCTCATTCATATCTGGCAGACTTTGAGGTGTTTCTTTTTTACAGATAGTTCTTGACTTACCATCTCTCGTTTAGCGATTGTTTGAAGTTCAACTGTTCAGTCCTAAGTGTGAAAACTGGCTATAAGTCAGTACCGTTGTAACGTCAAGTGGTTACAAAACAAAGTGTTGTCAGCCAAGGACTACCTGTATGTTTTCCAATCTTAACTTATTTTATACACGGAGGGAGTATGTGGCCCTGACTTTTTTGGCAGATAAAACAAGATTAAAAACACCGTTGTAACAATGCTGATAGGTTTTACTTTCTTCTTTCCTCTTGGATCCTGCAATGCACACGCAGTCTCCAGCAGAGAGTGTGAACCTTCTGAACGATCTCCAGAATTGTATCAAGAGAGCCTTTGGTGAGAAGCCCAAGAAGAAAAAGGCAGCTACAACAGGTGAGTTTCTATCCCAGGTTAGTTATCATCGCCTTCTTTTTTTTAAAAAGTTTTATTGATTTTCTAGTTTTGCATTCAAATATTTTTTTTTATTGAAAAGTTTTAAGATACAATTTTCCTTTAAAAAACCCCCCTTCCCCCTCCCTCCTCCCCCCCTACCTCCCCCCTCCCCCCCTCCCTCCTCCCCCCCTCCCTCCCCCCCTCCCCCCCTCCCCCCCGACTTCCCAGAGCTAAATACAAGGTATATATATAAAAAAAAGCAAACCTAAACAACCATATACTAACAACTATAAATTCTAAAATCCATCACTCTCTAGCTTATATAGGATAAAACAAACCTTAGCAATATTAAATATATATAAAAAACTAAAATAAAAAAAGAAACACTCTCTAGCTTATATAGGATAAAACAAACCTTAATAGTATTAAATATATATTAAAAACAAAAAAAAAGAAAAAAACCCCAAGATAGAAAGAGAAAAAGAAAAAGAAAAAAAGGAAAAAAGAGTTATTCAAATACTACATAATACTTCTCAACCCTATACTTATCCTAAATAGACTCCATCCATTTTGTCCATTCCATGATATAACGTTCTTACAGATAATCTTTCAAATTAACCAAAATCTTCGCCACCTCAACGAAATCAGAAAACTTTAAAGTCAACTCTTCTATAATCAGCCGTTCCTCTTCCAGTGCCACATCTATAATTATTCCAAACAAAAAAAAAAGATTGCGAACAAAACTTTAACCTCCATTTGAGAATCTTCTGTATATTCCACCAAACTTTAATCCAAAAAAAGCTCACCCTTTCCACAAAACCACCACATATAAAAATATATTGCGTCTACACCCAAACCTTTTCCCACCTCCCATACTTGACTATAAATACGTCGTAGAAATTCCATAGACTTCTGCAAATCCTGCTATTTTCTCTTCTTAGATCGTTTTGCAGCAGCACGCGTCACCCTCTGTTCTATAGAATCATCCGACGAGGTTATATCTTGATCTCCTCCAACACCGTTGTCTTCTATCTGACCATCTTCGGCCTCTTGATGCACTCCTTCTCCAGATCCCTTTTCAGCTTCCAGAAGTGTTAATGGCGTTGCATTTAAAACATTATTGTAGAAATCACGCGCTTGCATCACAGTAACCAGACGGTACCTTTTACCTTCGTGCGTCACCATCAACCCAACTGGGATCTCCCATCTGAACCTTATATCTCGTTGCTTGAGCTCTTGCACAAGAAATGTAAAATCCTTCCTTCTCCTTAGAATCTTTGGAGGAATTTCCTTTAAGACCAAAACTTCTTGATTAGCAATCACAACTTTAGTATCATAAGCAGCTCGTATAACTTCATCTCTAATTTCCCTTTTTGCAAAATATACCACCACATCTCTAGGCAACTTTCTCTGTCCAGCAATCCATGAATTCACACGAAACACTTTATCCATGCCTCCTTTTATTTCAGATGCTGGCTGTTTCAATACTACTTCGAAAGCCTCAGAAACCAGCTGCTTTAGATCTTCCTTAATATTCTCCTTTAAGCCTCTAATTCTAATGGCAAACTGCATCTGGTAATATTGAGCAAGACTCAGTTCCTTTTCCATTTTATCTTCATTCTCCAATACTTTTGCTTCTAATATAGCATTCTTTTGAGTCAAATCTTCTAGCTTTTCCTCCAATTCTTCCACACAACGAGCCACTTTACACACTGAAGACAAGATGTCTACCTTCATCACTCTGAACTTCTGTTCCATCCTCTCCTCCATTCTCTCCTCCAATTTCTCCAATTTCTCCTCCATCTGTGCAAATCTATCATTAATTGATTCCAAAATTACCTGGGTGTGTTTTTCAAGAGCATCTTGTAAGTCCTTTGATGTCAATACATCAAGAGGATGCAGCGCCTGCAGTAATGATTGTTGCACCGGAGAAGTTCCAGCACTCCGAAGAGTTTTAGGGGGTGGTTTAGCCGCCATCTTTTACCAATTGTGACGCACTTTCACTTCAGATTTATAATCCAAAAAAAGTCCATCAAGCTGGAGAGTAAAATATAATAATCCTCTTCACCTTTTCCTCTTGTATCGCTCTGCCTGCTCCTTTAATCCATAGTCATTCCTTCAGGCAGGGGTGGTCGCAGACGCCTGGCTCTGCTCCAAGAAATCAGGAGCAGAGGCGCTGGCCAGCTGGGAGCAGCCCAGGCTACGGGGGAGTTCAATCCTTCAGCCGCCCAAGCCATAAGCTCAGGCGGCCCTGGAGAACTCTACCCCTACCTGGGAGCTCACCCCCTCCTCTTCTCCCGAGGAGGGGGCTTCAAATTCGCCCGAACAGCTGATCGGCGCTGTTTCGGGCGAAAATAACTCAGCTGAGCCGCGGGCAGCCCGGAGAGGCTGTCTTCGGCGCCGCGCCGCCACCGGAAGTGCATTCAAATATTTAAAAAGCAATGTGGCGGCTGAGTTAATTGATAATTCAATAACATACAAATATCTTTAGTACAAGTTTCAGACCACAACATTAAATATTTCCTCTCTTTTTCCCTTAGTGTTTACTGTCTCATGTTTAAACTAATACAGTTCTTATTATATCAATTAAATAAAAATAACTTTCTTACATTTATCAATCATTTTTAGTTTATACGTATCCTGGTTATTTTAATGTACAATCTTTATAGACTATCCATGTCTTAATTAGGTTTTCCCAATTTTTAGTTTCCCATTCATATTTAATTTAACATTTAATATTTATAATTTCCAAGTTTTAAATAACCACATTTCCCTTTATCCCAGTTCATCACAAAATCTAATGTTCAGGATACGCATCTTATCTATTTGAATATATTCTATTACTCACCATCTTACATCAACTAATTAATAATACAGTATATCATCGTCTTCTTGTCTTCATACCCTTCAGTTGCATTGGGATGGTGGCTTCTAAAATTTCCAACTAGTATGATGATTGCTGATTTGGAGATCTATCCCAAATTAACTGGAGGACATAAAATTTGGAAAGACTAATCTAGGAACATCAGTGGGATGATGTGGTTTTCTTTGCTTTGTTTTGTTTGCTCAGATGGTGAAGAAGAGCCATCGTGGGTTGAAGTGATTGTGGAAGTTCTACTTTCTCTCTTGGCTCGGTCTAGTGGGCTGATTCGACGGGTCTGTAAAAATGTGTTTGGACTTGTCTGCCAACACATGACAAAGGGTGCTCTGCAGCTCATCCTAGACGTGAGTAATTAACACTCTGCCTGGAATGTAAGGCCTTAGGTTAGGGCAGGAGTAGGCAACCTTGGCTCTTTTATGACTCGTGGACTTCAACTCCCAGAATTCCTGAGCCAGCATGGCTCAGCTTGGAAACCTCTCCCTTTCCTCTCAGCGTGGCTGGCTCAGGATTTCTGGGAGTTGAAGTCCACGAGTCATAAAAGAGTCAAGGTTGCTTACCCCTGGATTAGGGAAACTTAGCTTCAAAACCTCATATGACCATGAAGCTCACTGGATGATTTGATCTAGTTTTTTATATCTAAGTAGGAACATATTTACAGGTTTGCTTTAAATGTAAAATTAGAGAATGGGACAAACCTTTGCTGCTCTTTGAAAGAAAAGGTGACAGTTATTTTGATAATATGCTTCAACCACCAGACATCATAATAGAAACTTTAATTCAGGGTTAAATACCTTTATGCATGGATATGGATGAACTGATACAACTTCCATGTACAATGGGGAATAAGTAGCTTATTGACCACGCCAAGAGCTGTTTAACATTATTTTGTTTTGGATTTTATCCTGTTTATTATTATTATTTATAAATAAGGTGGTGACTTCCTCCTATTTTCCTCCACAAAAACTCAGTGAGGTGAATTGTGCTGAGAGAGACAGTGTCTGGCCAAAGTCAACTTTCATGCCTAAAGTGGGACTAGAACTCACAATCTCCCAGTTTCTAACCTGGTGCCACTTGACTAGCAAGGTTACAAATGTTCAGGAGCAACTACAGTAGAAAACTGCAGGATCCTGTCAGGCAAATGTGTGTTGTTGCAGGCCTGCTCTGAGAAGAGGCTGCGTTGTTGCTTTTCAGAGATAATGCATTAGAATTTGATAAAAATAAAATTCTCCCTAAGGTTCTCGATCCGCAACAAGACCAGGATGAAGAAAGTGCTGTTGTCGTAATGGAAGAAGCAGAGAAGAAGAGAAAGAAATTTCCCATCCAAAATATGGTAGGTCCTATTATTGTGAAAGATAGTTGTCACACGGTCAAAAGTCAACAATCCAATATTAAAATAGGCCGCAACTAAAAGAAGAAACAGATGGAAGTTATATCCTGCCCAAACAGAATTGCTTCTAACCACATAGACAACTGGGAAAAAGAAGTGCAAACATGTGAATATTGGTTGTAAAATAAATGGAGCTCGCATTGATGCCCAGCAATCTCTAGAATTTTTTCATTGTTGTTTTATAGTTTGGCTACAATAAGTGAACTTTTGTTTATCTTGGGAAATAGGCTCTTGAGTATTTGGCTTTGCCATCCAAGAGAGTCCTGACAACTATGTTCAGTATAATATTGATCTCAAATCTTTATGGATTTCCACAGTACTAAGACATGGTTTACTTTAACCATGGTTTGTGCAATGAGTCAGAGTTGACTGGGTTCATATAAAATGAGCCATAATTGGCTGGGTTCATATAAAGTTCTAAGCCAGGATGAAACAGATGATGTTATAATAATTAAATGCAGTATTTGAGTCTTGTTTGAGGCCATCCACTTTCTTTGAGTAGCACAACTTATCCTAACCAGCTGAACCTAACCCCTTTAATAAAGCATGTTACAGGTACCTTGACTTATGACCACAATTGGATACAGAATTTCCATTGCTAAGCAAGGCAGTTGTTAAAGTGAGTGACATTTGATTTTACAACTTTCTTTACCATGGTTATTAAGCGAATCACTGCAGATGTTAAGTGAATCATGTAGTTGTTAAATGAGTCTGGCTTCCCTCATTGACTTTGCTTGTCAGAAGCCAGCTGGGAAAGCTGCAAATGAGGATCACATGACCTGAGAGGACTTCAGCTCTTGTAAATACATGCCAAAATTTTGACCACGTAATTATGGGGATTCTGCCATGGTCATAAGTGCAAGGACTGTCATAAGTCACTTTTTTTCAGTGCTGTTGTAACTTTTGAATGGCCACTAAATGAATGGTTTTAAATTGAGAGCTACCTGCAGTTTGAAAAAGTGCTATTAGATTCCTTATTTTTGGCTGTCATAGACTAATGTAGCTCTTCTGCATGCATTGTCTAGTAGTCCAGGGGTCCCCAAACCCTGGTCCGTGGACCAGTACTGGGCCGCAGCATGCCAGCAACTGGTCCGTACAAACAAACAAAGCCCCATCCGCAAGATGCAGGCAGCACACAAAACCACCCCCTCTCCAGTCTGTAGAAAAACCTCGCTCCACGTAACTGGTCCCTGGTGCCCAAAAGATTGGGGACCTCTGGTCTAGTCCAGTCTAGAAATTGTTGTCAGTTCGGATTAACATAAAACCTCCAGGATAGCAGATAAAAAAAGGATCATTTTCATTGTGTGATAACGGATTGACTTTTTACCTGGAGATGGAGATCAGCCCCAGAATAATTTTCTTGTGCATTGAGCATTGGTCATTTGCCAAAGGTTCGGCCCTGTTTTTTATTGACATTGGTTAACCATTGCGAGATTTTGCAGGTGGGAAACTTGTGTTGTTAAAGACAGAAGGATGGGTTGTTTTAAAATAAGTACTTTCATATTGTAGATTAATATTTTCTTATTGTAAGAATCCAAAAGATAATTTCTTTGCTGCTTTGGCATATTGAGCTTATCTTTGCTGATCTTTCACATTAATAGCAACCTGGTTCATATATTTTGCTAAATCATGGTTTGTTTAATCATATTGAATCAATAAATATTATAACATGCACAGCACATTTATTGATAAACCATAGTTTATAAATCTTAATGGCTGGCTTTGGAGTTCAACTAAAGAAACTAGGATGGTTTAGTGAAGGGGTGTCCAGTCTTGCCAACTTTAAGATCTGTGGACTTCAACTCCCAGAATTCTCCAGCCAGCATGGGAGTTGAAGTCCACAGGTCTTAAAGTTGGCAAGTTGGTTTAGGGCAGGGGTCTTCAAACTTGGCCCTTTTATGACTTGAGCACTTCAAATCCCAGAATTCCTCAGCCAGCGTGCCTGGTTGAGGAATTCTGGGAGTTGAAGTCCACAAGTCATCAAAGGGCCAAGTTTAAGACCCCTGGTTTAGGGGGATATGGAATCCTGCCCAATCATTGTAGTTCTTAGGAGTGATTCATTTTCCCTACCCTTCACTTATTTATCTTGATTTATCTGACAACACCACCACCACTGTTTCCCTCTTACAGTATGGAAGATTAAACTAAAGAGGGACTAGGAATTACAGCTGAAGGGGAAAAAAACTATTTTATTTTCTGGCAGGAGCAAGGTGAAGAAAGTGGGGAGAGTTCTGATGAAGACAGCTCTGAAGAAAGTGATGAGAGCGACAAGGAGGCTTTGGAGACAAATAGTGAGGGCGAGGAGGAACCCGACGAAAACTTCCGTGCCATGCTGAGGAATGTTTTACAAGCTGGGAACGCGTTGGTAGGTATTGGAGAAGAGGCTTTAGTTTTCACTTAGGTAAACAGTGAGGCTCCTGTGCTGAGAGAAATACAATTCTGCATGAAGAATGCTGAGCTGCACTGTCTGAAATGGGTACATAGTATTAGAGAGGTGATGAGCTACTACTTCCTGCTGGCATTGCACAAAGTGGTCTGCTGACTGCTTTACAAAAAAAAAGTGCATTGGGACTTTTAATAGCGCTACTGTAGGAATTATGTTTGTTTTTTTCATTCTTATAGGTAACACATTTTGATTGTGCCAGATCTCAGCCTTAGCCAGCTGGCATTAAAGATCAGCAAAACGGCTGCTGATCATTCTTAGTCTTCAGTGGGATGCTTTTTAAAAATGTCCTTCCTGCCTATTTAGTTTTTGAAGGTCTTCTTATGCACTTTGTCCAAACTTTGCAGCCTCCTGGCATTGAAGAGGGCTGAAAGGTGTTCCATTGTGCAGAACTAGCTAATGGTTCATTTCATATTTATTCATTCTATTTGTACTTTGCTTTTCTTTCAAGTGGTGCACTTTGGAAAACCCATTTCTGTTTTTCTTGCATCGGCAGCCCTCTGAGTAGCTGGGGTTGAAAAGTAGGAACTACCCTAAAATCTTCATATAAACTTTGTGATTGAGTGAGAAATTGAACATGAATCTTTCCAGTCAAACCCATCCCTTTAACCATCATATAATCTTTGCCTGTATATCGCATATATTCGTGGATTAGGCCATCCGCAAATAAGCCAATCCTTGAATGTTTAACCCAAATACCATAAAAACAGTGCCATCCATGGATAAGCCAACCTGCATTTTTAGGGCATTTTGGTTAAACATTTAAGGGTCTGTTGACCCATGGATGGGCTTATCTACGTGTGTGTGTGTGTATGGGAAATATAAATTTGAAAGGATTACTGTATGTACTTGTGGATAAGCCCATCTGTGAATAAGCCAATCTCAATTTTTAAGGTCCATTTTGGCACCTAAAATTCTCAGCTTTTTTGTGATTGAATATGGTAATACTGAGGGACGCGGTGGCTCAGTGGGTTAGGATGCTGAGCTTGTTGATCAGAAGGTCGGCAGTTTGGCAGATCGAATCCCAAGTGCCGCGTAGCAGAGTGAGTGCCTGTTACTCGTCCCAGCTTCTGCCAACCTAGCAGTTCGAAAGCACGTAAAAATGCAAGTAGAAAAATAGGGACCACTATGGTGGGAAGGTAACAGTGTTCCGTGCGCCTTTGGCGTTTAGTTCATGCCGGCCACATGACCACGGAGAGGTCCTCGGACAAGCGCTGGCTCTTCGGCTTTGAAACGGAGATGAGCACCGGCCCCTAGAGTTGGAAATGACTAGCACGCATGTGCGGGGGAACCTTTACCTTTACCTTTATGGTAATACTAAATGCTCCAAGGATGAGTTTGTTATTGGTTATATGAGTTGAATTTAAGTATATGGAATAAGTTTGCTATTGGTATATTGGTACCTTTCTTTCTACTTGATGTTCTTTTGACATGTTGGACTATAAGTTTTATAATTCATTGCTGGGGTGGCCTATGAACCTTTGCTTTGTTGTCTTTTTTTTTTTAACATCAAGGAAGGAGATGATAGTGGTGAGGATGTGGATGATGAGACTATGATGTCCCTTGATGAGAAGCTTTCATCCCTCTTTACTGAGCAGAAGAAGCGTATTCAGGCCAAGAAAGATGAGAAGGAAAAGTTGCGCAAAGAGAAGATTTTGCGCCGGGACTTCAAAATCAAGGTAAGAATCCAGGTTTTCTGAGTTTATGGCCTATTATGACTAAGATAAGCACTAATTTTAGCTGTTGGCCAGTCTTGTAAAATCTCCTGCATGGCATACCATGTCCCCAAATACAAATAAGTGAAAATTTTCAATGGCCAAAACCCTTTTTTGTTGTTGTTGTTCTTTTGTACTTGAGATCTTGTGCAGTCTCATATGAGGTTCCAAATTTTGCCCTAGTTTGAGCATTCTTTATTGTGCAATTTCAGTTACTGGATTTTCTTAAGAATTGTTCCACAAAAGCTATCTAGAAATATGTAAGATTCTATGTTGTTAGTTTCTGCCATGTAAGAAGTTCTGGGAATTATTTAAAAGTCTTTTCAAAGGTAATGTTGGCCAAAGAATGCCAGGGCTATTAATAGTAAATGTAGATAATTATGTAACGTAATGTTAAAGAGTAAATAATATCTCACCCTTGGAAAAGTAAGTTAAGGAGACTTAAAATAACTATACCTTGATTCTGCATGGGATAAGCGAGGAAAGAAAAAAATGTTTGTTATTTTTTTATTAAAAAGTTTTACAATACATTTTATCTTTAACAAACCAAAAAAAAGAAAAAAAAAACCCTCCCAACCCCCTCCCCCCACCCTCTTCCCCCTCCCCAACCCTCCCCAACCCCTCCCTCCCTTTCCCCTCCCCCCCCCGCTTCCCAGAGCAAAATACAGGGTATAAAAATACAAACAATCATAATCTAATGTACGCAAACAATCCTAAACTATTTAAACTACCGAACTTTAACTCATATAAGAAAACTTGATAATATTATATATATATATATATATATATATATATATATATATATATATATATATATATATATATATATATATATATCATATCAATAATTATACAAATACAAAATAATACTTTCCAATCTAATACCAAAACACAGGGTATAAAAATACAAACAATCATAATCTAACTTACGCAAACAATCCTAAACTATTCAAACTATCAAACTTTAACTCATATAGGTAAATTCCATACATATATATATCATATCAATGATTATTCAAATACAAAATAATACCTTCCAATCTGATACCCAATAAAAACAATCTCAAATAAACCAATTTATATCAATTGTCTAAAACTATTCCTCATTCCAACTAAGCTTTAAATTCACATTATCCTAATGTGTTATACAGCTTAAAATACCATAGATTACTTTCCAAACTTAAGAAATTTTTATATAATCACATCATTCTTATATTCTTATATTCTATTACCTATTGCAATATTACCCATAAAAATATTACAAATTAACTTCAATCACAAAGAAAACAATTTATATCAATTTTATAAAACTATTCTTCTGTCCAACTAAAAGCTTAAAATTTTTCATCCAAATAACAAATCATAACCTACAGAATATCAATAAACACTACTACAAATCTTCCCAATTAACTTTTCATAATCATCTTAGAACTAAAGCAACACGAAATAATACATAATTATTTTATAAGGGTAAAAAATATATCCCCAAATATTTAGTCCTTCTAGCAATTCCAATTCCCATAATCCTTATTGCATTATTGTCTCTTACAGTTATGTGACTATATCTTCAGGCTTGATTCATTCGTCCAGAAGTAGCACGCCTCTTCCAATTTCTGGCCTTCTCCAGTGATAATGAAATTTGACCCACTCCTGTATCTTTCACATCTGCCTGCGTTAACCCTTCAGCATCTTGCAGGTTCTCTCTGGAACGTTGAGACTCTCTCACCTTTTTTCTTGGTAGATTCCAAAGATGGTATGGGGACTGCTTTTAAAACATTACTGTAGAAATCACGTGCCTGAATCTCCGTGGTGAAACAGTACCTCGTACCTTCATAGGTCACCACCATACCCACTGGTATTTGCCATCTAAACTTAATATCACGTAGTCTCAATTCTTGTGTCAAAAAAGCAAATTCCTTCCTTTTTCTTAAAATCTTTGCAGGGATCTCTTTTAAAATCAGAACTTTTTGCTCAGCAATTACAAAATCAATATTGTAGGAGGCCTGGATAACTTCATTTCTAATCATTCTCTTTGTAAAATAAACCACCACATCTCTGGGTAGTTTCCTTTGTCTTGCGATCCACGAATTAACACGGAAGATTTTATCTATATCTTGCATTATTTCATCTGCTGGTCGCTTCAACACCCCTTCCAAAGCCTCAGAAACCATTTTCTCCAAATTTTCCTTAGGATTTTCTATTAGGCCTCTGATTCTTAAAGCAAACTCCATCTGAGAATACTGTGTCGAAATCAAGTCATAGTCCATTTTCTCTATTACATTTTCAGTTTCTGTCATTTTGGCTTCCAATCTAATATCATTTTGAGCAAGATCTTCCACTCTTTCATCCAAAATCTCAATACTTTTAACCACGCTTTCTATTGCAGATGTGATGTCTGCTCTCATTTCTTTTAATTTCTCTGTAAACTTCTCCTCCAACTTTTTCTCCATTATCTCAACAAATTGCTGCATTTGCTTTTCCATAGTCTCTTGCAACAGATTCTGCAAATCTTTTGCTGTAAAAGCTGATACAGATTCAGATGCAGAGGACAATGAAGTTTTCACCGAAGACTGCTGCCTCAGGGCAGGAACTTTAGAAGATATAGCCGCCATTTTCACCCTCTATTGTTAACTACGCACTTTCACATGCAGATTCAGCAAAGTCCATTGAGTTAAAGATCAAAACATAATCTTCACCAAAATCTCCTGCATCGCTCTGCCTGTGTCCTCGTTCTCAGAAGCTCTTCCTTGCTAGCAGGGATGGTTGCGAACGCCCTGTTCTGCTCCAAAAAACCCAGAGCAGAGGCGCCTCGCAGTCCGGAGCATGCCCAGGCTTCGGGGGGGGCTCAATCCTTCCGCCGCCAAAACTCTAACTTCTGGCGGCCCCGGAGAGCTCTACCCCTACCTGGACGCTCACCCCCTCCTCTTCTCCTGAGGTGGGGGCTTCCGAGCCGCCGAACAGCTGATCGGCGCTGTTTTCGGCAGCTCTACGGAGCTGCGAGGCTGACAGCCAAGAAATGGCTGCCTCCAGCGTCACCTTGCCATCCGGAAGCCAAAAAATGTTTGTTATTATATCCTGTAACAAATAGAGTTCCAATGGATTTTTGATGTTTATTTCTTGACCTCCCATACTTTGAAGGCCTGACAACTAAGGTCTTAACAGCTGCAGTATTTTCAATAAAAGAGAACATTTGTAGCTCAGGGTTAAACTGTGGAGTGCTTGGTGCTTCCTTAGCTTGGTTATTTGCTTGCAGACATTTCATTACCCTACTAGGTAACATCATGAATGCAATTAAGTATGGGATTTGCTATCTGTTTATATATATATAGTAGTTTGCCCTACCCACTTTCATAGGCTGTGTAGCAATCAGTAGATAAGCCATACATGAACCATGCAAAAGAGACAGTTAAAAAAAACCCTGAGAAAAAAGCAAAAAGACCAGAATATATATCCTCCAGCAGTCAGCATTGAGATAAGCAGGCATTAACACTAGACAAACAGGCAAAAAACCAAGACTGTAATCAAGGGATCACTGAGAAGGAAACTACACCCTCACCAAATCTGGCAGGGGGAAATTGCTGCATATAAACTGCACATTCACTGGAGATTTTATGTAGTTGATTAATGTAATAAATGCAAGCGAACAACCAAGCTCAATACCAAGAATTCCACTACAGTATTGTAGCTGCCTTTATCCTTCCTGTGTTTGATGTCCTTTAGGTTTCCAGCCAACGTGATCAGCCTAAGACAGTAGTGGCTGGGAATCTTGCAGCCTCAAAGTATCTGGAGGAGAACTAGAACGAAAATAAGTGCTGCTAAATATTCCCAAACTTCTTTTCAACCTGCCCCTTATTTCTAGTGATCGGTTTACATCTGCTACTAGTTTGGGAATTTCAGGTGATGAGAGCTAGTCAAGCAGTTCTTCAGGGCTCTGGAACTTTGGAGAAGTATGAATTGAATAAAATCAGCCCTGGCAACTTAAACATATGTGGATTTCAACTCCCATAATTCCATAGCGAGCCATGCTGGCTAGGGAATTCTGGGACTTGAAGTCCACACACCTTCAAATTGCCAGGGTTGAGAAACACTGGTTTATAATTTCTAAACTGTCAAAAGGCTATTGCCATCTTTTAATTAGGTCAAATTAGGGGTCCCGGTGACAGCATGGACAATTGTTCATAGATCTAACCTATCTCCAGTAATCTCTCTTATTTTTTCTGTAGCCATTCAGATGATATCTTTGGATTTATCCACTCACTTTACCCATGGTCTTTCCTTTTACTTCCTTAAACTTTGCCAAACAATAATTTGTTCTATCCCATCTTCCATATATGTACCCAAATTGTGTGAGTTGCTGCTTACTGATCATCAGCTGACTTTATTTGATCCATATCTGATTGATTGGTTCTTCTTGGTAGCCCAGTAGCTGTTTCCAAATTTCTATTTCACAGAGATCCTATCTTCTTTCTATTGGTTTTAGTCTCCAGTTTTTGTGGCTGTATGTTCCCATTATAAAGATAATTGCTTTAACACTTCAGTTTGGGTGAGGCTGTCACTGAAATGTCCTCATCCTTTATGAACTTGTTTAATAATATCCTTTCTCTCTAACCTTTCGATCTTTTTGTTTTTTAATTCTCCAGCACACCATCCATCTTTATCTGTTCTTGAGCCCAAGAAAACAAAACTCATTTTCACTCCTTTGCTGTCAGTTGGGCTATTTTAATTACGTTTCGTGTATTACTATAAACTGGAGAGGGATATTTAATTAGCAATTCTTTTTTTGGCTAACAGCCAAAAGATTTTTTTTTGTCAAACTATTTGAAAAACACTGAATTGTATGCTTGGTTTTGTTTTTGTTTTTTTGAACTTCATAAATGTCTTCCATGGATTACATGTTAATCAGCGAAGGAGTTCAACCGTGGATTCCTTCGGCATAACTCTTTCCAGATTTTTGATTCTCCCGTAGTGGTTTTGGGTTGCTGTTAATGTGATGCACATCACTGTTTATTTCTCATTCAGGTCCTGGATTTGGTTGAATTATTTCTGATGAAGCAGGCAGGGAATCCTCTTGTTTTCAGTGTCATTGACCCCCTTCTTTCTGTGATTGAGCACAGTATGAGCTCAGACTCTAACAAGCAAGAACAAGATTATCTCCGGAAGACTGCAGATATTTTCACGTGAGTTTCAGAGAAGCATTCAGGTGTATATGTGTCTGAGACAATAGGGGGAGGGCGGGGGGAAGGGAGAGAGAAAAAGAGAAAATGATAGACATGCCAAGTGGCCTACGCCAACTCAGGGATTGTTTTTTAAGTCATCTTGATCTGAACTTAATGCAGTTCTTTAGACCAGTGCTGCTCAACCTGAGCAATTCTAAGATGGATGGACTTCAACTCCCAGAATTCCTTAGCCAGCCTGGCAGGCTGGCTAAGGAATTCTGGGACTTGAAGTCCACCTATTTTAGAGTTGCTCAGGTTGAGAAACATTGCTCTAGAGCAGGGGTCTTCAAACTTGGCCCTTTTATGACTCATGGACTTAAACTCCCAGAATTCCTCAGCCAGGCACGCTGGCTGAGGAATTCAGGGAGTTGAAGTCCATGAGCCATAAAAGGGCCGAGTTTGAAGACCCCTTTTATGACTCATGGACTTCAACTCCCAGAATTCCTCAGCCAGGCACGCTGAGTCCATGAGTCATAAAAGGACCGAGTTTGAAGACCCCTGCTCTAGAGTCTAGACCACCATTTCTCAACTTCAGCAACTTTAAGATGTATGGCCTTCAGCACATTCTCCAGAATTCCCCAACCAGCATGTTAAATCTGATGAGGCTGAGAAACACTACTCTAAAGTATTTTTCCTCAGTTTGACATTTTCTGATCTGTTGAACTGTTAATTTCCAGAAAGTTGAAAATAATGTTGAAGATAATGGAAGTTATACTTTAACAACCAGTTAAAATGATTTCTTGCCTTCAGAAATTGTGGGCACTCCCATCACTGGAAATTTTTAAGAAGAGACTAGACCAGGGGTCGGCAACCTCGGCTCTTTTATGACTCAGCTGGCTCAGGAATTCTGGAAGTTGAAGTCCACGAGTCATAAAAGAGCCGAGGTTGCCGACCCCTGGACTAGACAGACACTTGTCTGAAATGGTATAGGTTCTCCTGCTTGAGCAGGGTGCTGGACTAGAAGACCTCCAAGGTCCCTTCCAGTTCTGTTCTGTTCTATTTAGAAGATTCCGAACTGGAGTAGATTTGTCTAAATTTATACAGGTTGTCCTTGAATGTATGACCACAATTGACCCCAAAATATATGCTGTTCAATGAGACATTTGTTAAGTGAGTTTTGCCCTGTTTTATGACCTTTCTTGCCATGGTTGTTAAGTGAATCATTGCAGTAGTAACACAATTGTTAAGTGAATCTCTTTCTCCATTGACTTGGCTTGTCAGAAGGTCGCAAAAACTGTTCACATGACCCCAGGACACTGCAACCATGATAAATATGAACCAGTTGCCAAGCATCCAAATTTTGATCCCGTGACCATGGCGAAGCTGCAATGGCTGTGTGAAAAACAGCCATAAGCCACTTTTTTCAGTGCTGTTGTAACTTTGAATGGTCACTAAATAAACTGTTGTAAGTCGAGGACTATCTCTACATGCAACTTTTCTAAGGTGTGGATCAAACTTAGTGATCTCCAAGTGAGGGATACGTGATGGCTGCACTCTCCAAAAGAGTGGGTAGGTCGAAAACCTAAGTTTTATTTCATTCTAAAGGTAGTCTCTGACTTACCACCATTCGTTTAGTGACCATTCAAAGTTAGGACAACACTGCAAAAAGTGGCTTACAATCAGTCCTCATACCCGTGTTTCCCCGAAAATAAAACTGGGTCTTATTTTTTTTTGCCTCCTAAAGAGGCACCAGGTCTTCTTTTCAGGGGGTGTCTTCTATACTCAACTCTGCCACTGACAGCCCCACCCAGCTGGCCCACTTCTGACTGCATTCTGGCCTGCATTTTTCACTGAGGCCTTTCTGGAAGGCCTGTGCAGCCGAGCACCAAGCTAGGGTACTGGGACTGAGAAGTGCAGGCCTGGCTGCAAAAGACACCACAGAAGAAGTGGGCTAGTGAGGAGAGGCCTGGCTGCAAGGTGAGTGAGTGCGGGGCACGTGGGGCAGCTCCACACCCCCACACCCTAGCTTGATTTTTAGGTGTGTGCCTTGCCCCCCAAACTATGGCTTATTTTGGGGGTAGGGCTTATATTAGCCCCCCCCCCCCAAATCAAGCTAGGGCTTATTTCCAGGGTAGGCCTTACTTTCAGTGAAGCAGGGTACTTACAATCATTTTAGCATGTACACTGTCACATAATCAGAATTTAGATACTTGACAACTGGCATATATTTATATTTGTTGGAGAGTCCGGGGTATTGTGATTGCCATTTGTGATTTGTTTAACTACCATAGCAAAAATGTCATAAAATTGGGCACAATTCACTTAAAAAACTGCATTATTTAGTAACGGAAATTCTGGTCTTAATTGTGGCTGTAGGTTGAGGAGCCTCTGGACTCAGATTTAGTTGTGGCTAGAAATAATTCATATTATTATTTTCCAGTTATATTTTTAATAGCTTCCTTTTTCCATCATGTTAAGACACTGCAATTTGGTAGCAGTTTTGGAGTCCTCTGAGAGCTGAATACAAGTGCAGCAGCTCCCAACCTTTTCTATACCCGGCACCCCTAGAATGCTTCTGATATATTCTTGTACCCCTTACAGAGGTTTGAAATAATGGCAACAAATTATGCATATACACTATAATTTTGAAAAGCCAAGTTTTTGCACCCCATGGAATATCATCTTGCATCCCCAGGGGGTGCGAGCACCCCCAGTTGGGAACCCCTGCTTTAGTGGATGACATTGTGGACATCTGGCTCAAAACCTTGACTGTGCCTTCTTCCCACTTCTTCCCTAGCGCTTTACCTGTGTTCAGGTAGTCCTCGACTTAACAGCAATTCATTTAGTGACCGTTCAAAGTTACAGTGGCATTGAAAAAAGTGATTTATGACTGGTGCAGTATCCCCATGGTCACGTCATCAAAATTCAGACACTCGGCAGCTGACTCATATTTATGACGGTTGCAGTGTCCTGGGCTCATCTGATCACTTTTTGCAACTTTCTGACAAGCAAAGTCCGTGGGGAAGCCAGATTCATTTAACCATATTACTAACTTAACAAATGCAGTGATTCACTTAACAGTTGTGGCAAGAAAAGTCGTAAAATGGGGCAAAACTCATTTAACAAATGTCTCGCTTAGCAAAGGAAATTTTGGGCTCAGTTGTGGTCGTAAGTCAAGGACTAACTGTATTATTGCACCAGTTACATGGAATGTAATTGTATAATAATTTTATTTATTTATTTATTTTATTATATTTATATACCGCCCTTTCCCGAAGGACTCAGGGCGGTTTACAGGGTGATTAAAACAAAAAATACAAAAGTTAAAAACAGATTAAAAAAAATTATATCCGTCCCTGAACAAATAAAACCCCAGTTAAAATTAAAATTAAAATTAAAATTCTCAGCCTGGGCCAGAGAGCTCGAAGAGCCAGGTCTTCAGGTCCCGGCGGAACGAATGGAGGTCGGGGGCGGTCCTAAGCTCCACTGGCAGCTGGTTCCAAAGGGCAGGCGCACCCACTGAGAAGGCCCTATCCCTGGGTGATGATGATGATAAAGATGATGAAGATGATGATATTAGAAGGGACCTTGGAGGTCATCTAGTCAAACCCCCTGCTCAGGCAGGAAACCCTATACCATTTCAGACAGATGGCTGTCCAGTCTCTTCTTAAAAAACTTCCAGTGTTGGAGCATTCACTGCTTCTGGAGGCGGGTTGTTCCATTGATTAATTGTTCTAACAGTCAGGAAATTTCTCCTTAGTTCTAGGTTGCTAGTTTCCATCCATTCCTTCTTGTCCTGTCCTCAGGTGCTTTGGGGAATAGCTTGACTCCGTCTTCCTATGGCAACCCCTGAGATATTGGAACACTGAGATAGTCTGATAGAAAAGCTGAGCAAACTGGGGATTTCTCTGTGATATTTAATGTTGTTTGTGGAATGTTCTTTTTTTTATTTGTAGGAATAGTTTGTGTAGATCCAAGCAATACTGCAAAAATGTGTCCCCTATCCAGGAGGAACTGCACACCTTGCTGGAAAGCTTGGTGAAGAGAAGCTGCAAGCAGAATGACTCTTCAGTAGCCCTCTACTACTTCAGGTGAGTTCTCTGCACAGAGTATGCACGCATGGAGCGCCTTTTTAAGTTCTGCTTGAGTACAGGTAGTCCTCGATTTACAACAGTTCATTTAGTGACTGTTCAAAGTTACAACAGCACTGGAAAAAAAGTGGCCTATGACCATTTTTCACAGTTAAGGCCAGTACAGCATCCCCTTAGTCACGTGATCAAAATTCAGATGATTTGACATTGGTTTGTATTTATGACGGTTTGCAGTGTCCCCTGGGTCGTGTGGTCCACTTTTGTGACCTTCTGACAAGCAAAGTCAATGGGGAAGCCAGATTCACTTAACAGCCACATTACTAAACCATTGTCGTGATTCACTTAACAACTGTGGCAAGAAAGTTTGTAAAACGGGGCAAAATCCATTTAACAAGTGTTTCACTTAGCAACATAAATTTTGGAGGAATTGCGGTTGTAAGTTGAGGACTATCCATACTGAAAGATGTCTATATTCTTATCCTAGAACCTGGAACCTAAACCTTTGAGATTGCAGTTAAGAAAAACAAGATATCTGTTCTCTCCTTTAAATAAGACGAAAGGACGTGGCATATATGTAATACTGATTCCTGCTGCAGAGCGTTGTATATTTAACAGCACTTTTCTTTGGCTGTTTGTTCATTCTGCTTTTAGTGGATCATTGTACCTTTTCCGAGTATTGAGGGGAAACGCACCAGCTGATGAAATGGCTTCAGAAGATTCTCAGACAAAAAAGAAAAATCCAGAGGGAGGTGAAGGATCACCTGGACAGGTAAGGGATTGTCTCATTTACCACCCTTGGGCTGAAAAACTCAGCTCTGTCCTGCCAAAATGGGTATTTTGGAGCTGTCACAAAAAAATGCTTCCTGCATCCCGGTGCTATTCAACAGTCAGAACCTAGTAGAACCAGCAGAAATTTCCAATCACATCTGTATCTTGGCTGGATTGGTGAGGAATCCGATTCTGAGCTATCAGAAGGATGGCACTTTCTCCCTTGCTTGCTGAATAATATCATTATTATTTTTTAAGCTCTTAATGCATTTCAGGTCTGTTGCGAGCTGCTCCTTTTACCTTGCAGTCAATCTGCTGCTTCTGTAGTAATCTTTTCAGAAGACACTATAAGCAAAATGATAAGTGCGTAAAATATTTTAAATAAGCAAGAAGATACAGGTAATTTTACAGGTATTCTCCAGGTTGTGTCAATCTGTCCCAGCATCCCTACAGTCACATGATTGCGATTTGGGTGGCTGGCAGCATACTGTATAAATTAACACTTACAACAGGTTGTAGCACCCAGCAATCACAGAGTCGCCATTTGTGACCTTTCCTGCTGGCTTCCCCAGAAAGTCAATGGGGAAACCAGCAGGGAAGGTTTCAGGTCTCCCCCACTCCACACCCTCCCCTCAGCTCCTCTGTACTTGCACTGTGTTGGCCACTTGTGCACTCCAGTGCATCTTCCTTGAGCCTTTTTTGCACTACCCTTGCACGCACCTGTGCACTCTCCCCAAGTCTTGCCGTGCCTTCTCCCCTTCATTCGTGTACCTCCGAGCACCCTCCCTGAGCCTACTTGCACCTCTCCTACACTCCTGTGCACCCACTCTCTCCTTAACACCACCAGGCAGCAACTACCCCATGCCTCACTGCCCCTTGCCCTGCGCAGGTTCATTGCTTTTCCTTCTACCCAGTATCAGTCATCTCAAGTCTTGTTGTGCTTGTGCTACCCTTGTCACCAGCAATCTGCCACACACCCATCGTCATCTGGCAGTAGCTACTTGCTTGCTCGCCAAACTTTTTTTTTTTTTTGCTAACTGACTAGCTGTCAGAGGGAGCTCAGACAGGAAGGAAGTTGCCAGGACTGCTTGCAACTGCTGCAATTCAGTTAATGACGGCCGTTGGTAATGTTGCTAAGCGGTGCAGTCATAAGAATGACTGCATGGCTTAGCAGCAGAAATTCCGGTATCAATTGCTGCTGTTAACTTGAAAGAGCTACGTATGTGTGTGTGTGCGCGCACACACACACACGCACAGAGTAGAGCTTTGCAGACATTAAAAATTATTTGGATTTTGCACATGTATGGCACTTTGGTGTTATTTATCAAATCATTGTTTTCGGGCTTCTGTGCAAACCTCCGAAAGGTGCCATTGATTTAAAAGTCTTATTAATTTAATGAGACGATTTGTTAAAGCTGTGGCACTTTTTTTCAGGCCCACATGAGGTCCAAGTCTGCTTCTTTCTAACAATTTTTTGAAACCTGTGACTGTGATATGCATTCCCTGTTTTCACACATTTACCGGCAAGCCTACCTGTAAATCATAGTTTTATTTTCTGCTTTGGGTCACATCTTGCACAGAGCTATTCTTAGTAACTGTTGAATTGTGGTAAAGATAGATGACTTGCAAAATATTTCATCCTTCACCTTTTTATCATTCTAGCATATGGAACTTGGCAGTGTGGATCTGGAACGGGTTACTGCTGCGTACAAGGAAGCTTTGAACTTGTTCCTGACAAAGCGCAAGAGCCCACTGACAGTAGCCATGTTTCTTGACCTGTTTGAACGCCACCCGGTAGGTAAAATGCCTCACTTTCCCATTTTCCACATCACTATTACAGGTAGTCCTCGCTTAATGACCACAATCAAGTTTGGCAACTTCATCACTAAGTGGCGTGTTCATTAAGCGAAACATAATGGGATTGCGATGGGATAGCAACCTCATTTCCACTTCTGTTGTTAAGCAAATCACCCACGGTCATTAAGCAAGACATCATATCACCATGATTTGCAGTTTTATTATTATCAAGCCAACTGTGAAGCACGTACTTGGCAGTCGTGTAACTGTCGGATGCTACTGTAATCATAAATATCTTTTGGTTGTGAAGCATCCAAATCTTGATCACATGACCATGATTAATGCTGCAACAGTTGATAATAGTAATAGTAGTAATAGTAATAATAATAATAATAATAATAATAATAATAATAATAATAATAATAATAATAATAATAATAATAATAGAGTTGGAAGGGACCTTGGAGGTCTTCTAGTCCAGGCAGGAAGCCCTATATCATTTCAGACAACTGGCTGTCTAGTCTTTTCTTAAAAATCTCCAGTATTGGAGCACCCACAACTTCTGAAGGCAGGTTGTTCCACTAGTTAATTGTTCTAACTGTCAGGAAGTTTCTCCTTAGTTCTAGGTTGCTTCTCTCCTTGACTAGTTTCCATTCGTTGCTTCTTGTCCTGCCTTCAGGTGCTTTGGAGAATAGTTTGACTCCCTCTTCTTTGTGGCAACCCCTGAGATATTGGAACACTGTTATCATGTCAGTCCTAGTCCTTCTCTTCATTAAACTAGTGTGAGGACTGGTAATAAAAGTTACTTTTTTCATTGCTTTTGTAATTTCAACTAGTCGCTAAAAAGGGCAGTGGTTAAATGAGGACTGCCTGTATTTGCCTTGGTAAATGCATTGCATGCTTATTTGTTGCCTATCACATGGATGTGAGGAAAGCATCCTCTCTCAAAGGAAAGGCATGTTTCATTTTTTTAACCAAAGAGCAGTCTTCCATATCTCAATTAATCTTCTCTAGGATAGTAACTTTGAAGCGTATTGGGGCTTCAAACCCCCTTCCCCCCAAAAATTCCCATTATGGCTGAAATTTTTGAGAGCTGTAGCTAACAGATTTCAAGGGAGCCTTTACAAGACAGACTAACCCAAGGGGTGGGTAACTATGGCAACTTTATGGCCTGTGGACTTCAACTCCCAGAATTCAACCAGCCATGCTTCAAGGAATTGAAGTCCACAAGTTGTAAAGTTGCCATAGTTGCCCACCCCTGGACTAACCTGTGATGGAGCTGATTTTTCTTGTAGGGTTCCTTCTTGTGACATTGTGTCACATAGACATTGCACATACTGGACAATGCCTGTGTTGTCAATAAAACCAGAGAAGAAAAATCTTTTAATGCAGCATCCTGTTTCTCACAGGATATGAGTAAGGCATGAAGGAAACAGCCTTCTCCAATGATTGTTTGCTCAGAAATGATATTCAGAATTGCTATTCAGAGGCAATGCCTCTGCATGTAGGGGATGTCTGTGCCATCCCACTTAATAATACTGTTTCTGCTATAAAATTTGCCTAATCCCCTTTTAAAATCCCTTTCCACCACATATTGTGACAGTGAATTCCAATAATTACGTTCTTCCTTTTGTCTGATCAACATCTCTGTCAATTGAATGTGGGTATTTTTAAGAGACTTTTTGTTGTCCATTCGCAGCATATATTTCCAAATATGGTTCAAATCTATTAATTGCCAGTCTTTTGTTTCCTGACAGATGATGTGCAAGCAGTTAATTGAGGTAGTTGTTAAGTCGATCACAGATGGGGCCCGGCAGCACCAGCAAGTAAGTGCAGATGCAAATCAATTGAGAAGTGAAAATGTGTTTTAGGCAGTGGGTGATCCGATGGAGATTATACACTAGACTTGTTGTTGTTGTTGTTAGCTGCGAAGTCGTGTCCGACCCATCGCGACCCTATGGACAACATTCCTCCAGGCCTTCCTGTCCTCTACCATCTTCTGGAGTCCATTTAAGCTCACGCCTACTGCTTCAGTGACTCCATCCAGCCACCTCATTCTCTGTCGTCCCCTTCTTCTATTGCCCTCGATCTTCCCCAGCATTAGGCTCTTCTCCAGGGAGTCCTTCCTTCTCATTAGGTGGCCAAAGTACTTGAGTTTTAGCTTCAGGATCTGGCCTTCTAAAGAGCAGTCAGGATTGATCTCCTCTAGGACTGACCGGTTTGATCGCCTTGCAGTCCAAGGGACTCGCAGGAGTCTTCTCCAGCACCACAGTTCAAAGGCCTCAATTCTTTGGCGCTCAGCCTTTCTTATGGTCCAACTTTCACTACCATACATTGCAACTGGAAAGACCATAGCCTTGACTATACGCACTTTTGTTGACAGGGTGATGTCTCTGCTTTTTAGTGTGCTGTCTAGATTTGCCATGGCTTTCCTCCCCAGGAGCAAGCGTCTTTTAATTTCTTGGCTACAGTCCCCATCTGCAGTGATCTTGGAGCCCAGGAAAATAAAATCTGTCACTACCTCCATTTCTTCCCCATCTATTTGCCAGGAATTGAGAGGGCCAGATGCCATGATCTTGGTTTTCTTAATGTTAAGTTTCAACCCAAGTTTTGCACTCTCCTTCTTCACCTGCAACAAGAGGCTCTTTAGTTCTTCTTCACTTTCTGCCATTAGAGTGGTATCATCTGCGTATCTTAGGTTGTTGATATTTCTTCCGGCAATCTTAATTCCAACTTTTGATTCATCTAGCCCTGCCTTTCTCATGATGTGCTCTGCATATAAGTTAAATAGGCAGGGCGACAGTATTACACTGTCACTAAATGATAATTTTGTTTCTTAGCTTAATAAAATATTTGAACCTAGCCACTCCTGCTTGTAATACTTGCACCCTAGTGTTAGATAAACCAGGTTATTAAGGTTTTTGCATCTAAAAATAATTATGGTTTAGCATAATTTGTGAGCCCAGGTTACGAGTGAGTTCTTGTCTCATTCCTTTCCCCCTTAATTTACAAATTTCCTTTATGGTTGGTATTACACCTATGTCAGTGCTAATTATGATTAGCTTCTATCAGAGTCTCTAACATTTTAACCAAGATGATGACAGTTGCATTACAATCACATATGGAGCCTTAAGGTTGGGACAGGTTATGCTAAAATGCTGTTTGAAGAAGGTTCTAGAAGATGATAATTTACAATTATTTTTCTTCCTACGCATTCTTCTGTCGGGCTTTTGTAATTTGTGCTCTGTCTTTTCTGATCTTAACCTGTCTGTTTCTTAATTAGAATTTGTAAATTAGCAAAATCCAATCTTGTTCATGTCTAGTTGCTAACTCCAGCAATAATGAAGACATAATGCTAAAAATCACAGTGAATACTTGGCGGGGAAGTGGGAGACACATTGTAGCTCAGTCCTACTTATCCACTGCCCAGGGTGGGAAAACCTCTGACCCTGGATGTTCCCAGCATGTCTCAACCCTAATCCTTCTCTTCATTAAACTAGTGTGAGGATTGGTCATAAAAGTTACTTTTTCATTGCAATTGTATTGAGGGAGATGGGCGGTCTAGAACTATGAAATAGTAAAAGGTAAAGGTAAAGGTTCCCCCACATATGCGTGCTAGTCGTTTCCAACTCTAGGGGCTGGTGCTCATCTCCGTTTCAGAGCCGAAGAGCCAGCGCTTGTCCAAGGATGTTTCTGTGGTCATGTGGCCAGCATGACTAGACGCCAAAGGCACACGGAACACTGTGTTACCTTCCCACCGTAGTGGTCCCTATTTTTCTACTTGCATTTTTACGTGCTTTCGAACTGCTAGGTTGGCAGAAGCTGGGACAAGTAACAGGCACTCACTCTGTTACGCGGCACTCAGGATTCAACCCGCCAAACTGCCGACCTTCTGATCGACAAGCTCAGCGTCCTAACCCACTGAGCCACTGTGTCCCTAGAACTATGAAATATAAATAAATAAATAAATAAAACCTCAGCGAACATGGCTATTGCAGGGGATCCTGGGAATTAGTTCAGCATCTGGCAGGCCATTGTCTTAAAAGTTTCTTAGGTGAGCATGACACAGTACTGAACAACTGGGATGTTTCTCTCATAGTTACGGTATATTTCTACGTCAGTATGATTCATAATGGCGGCTGACCTTTTCTGCAATCTGCCTCCCTTAACAATAGTAATAGCATTTGGATTCATATACCTTCCATTTGATGATGTTGCCACGCCTTTGAACAAGCTCTTCCCTTTTTCTCTCCTCTACCCCGTTTGCAAATTATTATACTTTTGAATAAATATTAGATGGAAAAGGAGGAGCTGGTGGAGCTGCTAAAGGTTGCCTTGAACGTCTGGCGCTGTTGGCAATTCCAGTAGTTGTAATCTCAGAACGTGTCTAGAATGAGGAATGATGTAAGAAGATTGTTTTCGTGGGGGTGCCTCGTATCATTGTCTCTCTGGTACGGTTCATAAGTGCGGATGCTCTGCCTTCCAAATTCCACACCAAACAGACATGGATGGGATCTTCAGCCCTTCACCCCACTCCCCACTAATGTAATTTGGTTTCATTTTTTTGGCTGTTTCTTCTAGTCACTGGGAGATAAAGTCAAAATGGTTTCCTCAAATCATTATCTCTGTATAAATGCATTTTTTTCCCCTCCCAGCATGTTATGTGTATGTTTGTGTAGGGGGATTCTCTTATTTTTTCTTTCTTGTTTCCCCTCATTCCAGTCTTAATTTATCTCTACGTTGTAAGCAATTTACATATTCTTGCTCAAAAGTACCATTAATTACATGGTGTTTCCTCCCAGATGAGTGAACACAGGAGTGGAGCTGTCACTCTTCCAGGGTTTTAGAAGGTATTTACTGCTGAATTGTTCCTGTAATTAAGATCAGAATGGCTTTGCATTAAATATATACATTATCTTTTTAATCACAACAATGCTTGAAATACTCAAATCAGCTTGATTGAGGCAGCTTACAAATATAATAAATAAATAGATTAGCAGTAGTGATTTTTAAATGCCTTGATTTGCTGGGATAATGTAGCTAAAAGCAAATCCAAATACTTAAAAATATACTAGTGTTTAGATAAAGGGTGCCTCCACGATTAATAGTTGTGTTCTGCTTATAGTAGTTGTAAAACTGCAATTCTTGTATGGCTTTGAAAGCTATTGGCATAGATGTTTCCACCAGTTGGTAAAAACATTTTGTGCACAGTATGGCCTCTAATAGAGTGAATTTTCACTATCAACCTTTAAATCTGTTCTGCCTGCTGCCAGGCATAGCTTTCTGTTTTTCTTCTTTGTTGTTCTAACAAAATGCAACTAGCACTTATAGTAGCAGTCAAAATGTGTTGATTTATTACATTTTTAAAACTTCCACCATTCTTCAAAAAAAAGAGTAATATAATTATCTTCGCCCCTCTCCAAAGCTAAAAGATAGACTGAGCAGAAGTCTAATAGATGCCAAAGAAAGACTAATCAATCAGTCAATCAACCAGTCAATCAATAGGCCTAATATTGGTTTTGAACCTAGGTCTTTCTCTCTTTCAATTCTCATATAGGTTGTGTTCATGAGGATGACATGCTTGCTCGAGGGTAATGGAAGCCACTGTGTTATTCAAGCCAATTTGAACTATAAATTAACCATAACGTGCTAGGCTACCATGTGCTTAGCTACCTTGTGATCTGTTGTGTGCATACAGCCAGTGCAGAGGTTCACGCTGAAATAGTGTGTGAAGTGGGCTCTAAGTATTTGCTGCTGCTATGTGTGATTGATTGGCAGCTGGAAGCCTACATCTCTCCATCATCCCTACATACAGGAGTTCTGGATACATAAACAGAGGGGGAAAGATTGCTGGGGGCTCTGCAAAGGTAGGTTAATATGTGATCCCCAGCAGTGTACTCCTGCACACAACTTTCACCAGTGGCTGGAAGGTATGTCTGATCCAGACGGTCCCTTTAGCATCACTCCCAAGGGTATTTAAGAAAATAACATATTTCGAAACATGTCTTGGTTCATATAAGACATACCTGGGCATTTTGTGGCCCATGGGCCTCATCTGGCCCTTTGACTGTTCCTGTCCAGCCCGTGGTGTCAGCATTGGTGGGGGCAGGGCGTTGGTTGCATGGGGCGGAGAGATGTCAGTGAGGTTGTCGGACAGCGGAGGATAAAGCATCAGTCTTCTACACGGGAAAATTGGGAAAATTTAATTGCCCACCCCTGATAGAAGATTTCCTGATAATGAACTAGGAATATGGTGTTTCTCTATAGCTTGTCATCCATCATGTTAATAGCAATAGCACTTAGACTTATATACCACTTCACAGTGCTTTACAGCTATCTCTAAACTGTTTACAGAGTCAGCATATTGCCCCCAACAATCCAGGTCCTCATTTTACCGACCTTGGAAGGATGGAAGTCTGAGTCAACCTTGAGCTGGTGAGATTCGAACTGCCGTATTGCTGGCAGACAGCAGTCAGCAGAACTAGCCTGCAGTATTGCATTCTAACCACCGCGCCACCACAGCTCATAGCCATAGTTATGTCTTTTTTTTTCTTTCTTCAAATTGAGGGCCATTCTTATCCTTCAGGGGTCACGCATGCTCAAAAATGTAGCATGGTCAGGACGAAAACTAAATTTTAATTTAATTGAAATGCAGTTAACATTACAGTACAATAAGTAAGATAATTCAGCCCATATAGATTCAATCATCCTCTCTTTAGTCACACTCAAAATTAAAACTTGCTGGTAGAATCTGGAAAGGCACCGGGGGCATGGCATTGAGTATGGAAGACCATATGTGCAGGACTCAGATTGTGCATGTCTGTGCTAAACTGGTTGGTTTAAATATGGTTTATTAAATAATCCATCATTGACTGACTTAACGAAAACTATTGAAACAGGTTTTTTTTTTAAACCAGCCAGTGGATTTACACAACATGCAAACTCAAGCCACATTATGTGTTAGCTGACTAAGGGGGCTTTAGTTGACCAAGAGAACTGGCAGAAAGAGTGATGGGGTTAACAGAGAATGTCTTGAGGAAGGAAACAGATCAATAACTGATTAGGAGATGACTTCATACTCTGTATTTATAGCCAGAGAAATCCTGGTTCATTGAGATTTAGAGGTTCTGTGCATGCTTTAAAAAAGGTTAAATTGCTTGTATAAAAATTCAGGTTCCAGGGCATGTGCAATTTGTGCTTCTTCTTTTAATTTCTCAGCGAGTACATTCAACTGAAATCCTCAAGAGCAACAATATCTGATCTTTAAAAAGCCAAAGAGAACCTAGCTCTAATTTCCTCCTTTTCCATATTTAATTAGCTCGCTCTCTTCCTATTTTTAAGGAAGCCGCCTACGCAAGACAAGATGGAAAAGAGTTAAGTCCTGCTAAATGGAAAATATAGTGGCTTCAGGCCAGACGAGCTCTTAAGCTATTTTAATTTGCAGAGAGCCAATTGATCATTTTCTCTCTCTTTTTAAAACTCAGGAGAACCAAATCTGTTGCACTCAGTTGCTTCTTTGATTCAGTTAACCTTCTGTTTCACTCCTTAGAATGTCAACATTCGTTATACGGGAAAAGGCAAAATGGTCATGTGGTACCTCTGAAGCCTGCCAATTGTTATTTAATTTTTTTTAGACACACATCCCTTTTCACCCCTTTGGTGTGGTCTGTGTCATCCTCAATCATGGGTCCCCTCCCAGAGACCTGCGAGTTTTGAAAGTTCCTCAGAGTACAAGTATTCCTCGACTTACAACTATTTGTATAGTGACCGAAGTTATAATGGCACTGGAAAAAGTGACTCATGACCGTTTTTCACACTTACATTGCAGCGTTCCCATGATGACATAATCAGAATTGGGATGTTTGGCATCTGGCGTGTATTTATGACAGTTGCAGGGTCCCAGGGTCATGTGATCACCGTTTGCAACCTGCTGACGAGCAAAGTCAATGGGGAAGCCAGATTCATTTAACAACCATGTTACTAACATAAAAACTGCAGTGATTCACTTACCAGCAGTGGCAAGGAAGGTCGTAAAATGGGGCAAAACTCATTTAACAACTGTCTTGTTTAGCAACAGAAATTTTGGGCTCAGTTGTTGTAAGTCAAGGTCTACCCGCATCCTAGCTGTTCCTAGCATTGCACTTTACTAGAGCTCTGATGTCGTTCCTGGGATCTGTTGGAGTCCTTCTCCCGGCTTAGGAATCACAGGCCCAAGTGCTCCTTCCACCGTTTGGCCTTTTCTTTTCACATCCTCTCTAATTCCTCCTTCAGGTCCTGGAACTTCTCAAGCTGAGCTTGTCGATCAGAAGGTCGGCAGTTTGGCAGGTCAAATCCCAAGTGCTGTATAACAGTGAGCGCCTGTTACTCGTCCCAGCTTCTGCCAACCTAGCAGTTCGAAAGAACGTAAAAATGCAAGTAGAAAAATAGGGACCACTACGGTGGGAAGGTAACAGCGTTCCGTGCGCCTTTGGTGTCTAGTCATGCCGGCCACATGACCACGGAGACGTCCTCGGACAAGCGCTGGCTCTTCGGCTTTGAAACGGAGATGAGTACCGGCCCCTAGAGTCGGAAACGACTAGCACGCATGTGCGGGGGAACCTTTACCTTTACCTTTTTTTACATCTATCGTTAGCACTGTCTTCTAGTTCTTGTCTACTGCAAAGTTAACTCAGCCTTCCATCCTTCCAGGGTCGGTAAAATGAGGACCCAGATTGTTGGGGGGGGGGCAATATGCTGACTCTGTAAACTGCTTAGAGAGGGCTGTAAAATAGTGTGAAGCGGTATATAAGTAAGTGCTATTACTGCCTAATTGTCTACTACTGTAGTGGCTATATGGCATAGTGGTTAGAGCACTGCATTTGACATGGGAGACTGAGGTTCAAATCCTGGCTGGTACCTACCTTACCAGTAGAGGTCCGTGAGCAAAGACCCCTGAATGCTTCTCCTGCCTACCTCAAAATATGTGGGAGATGCATACTAGGAGAGTCTATGCAAACTCAAATGTCCCCAGATTAACAAGGTTTGCATCAGATGGTGGGACACCAGGACATCTGATGATAAGTGGGCTGCTGGAACAAGTATACAGGATACATAGCTCTGTGTGCAATAAAAATAAGGTTTATTCACAAGAAAGGGTTACAAATTGCAATTCTTGCCATTGTCACTTTAATAACTTTCTTGAAATAGAACATATTTTATTTTCATATAGGCCATAGAAGATTAATCTAGCCTTCTCCATAAACTGCAGTTACACTGATCATGCTTGAATCTCTTTTTCTTAAAAGAGTCCTTTTGTTTGTGATAATCAGTTTAAGTTGACAAAAAGTAAGAATTGGGGAGAAGTTTATTCCAGACATGTTCTTAATGTAATCTTAATCAACCCTACCTATCAGTGCAAATTGGGCTGCAATATATGTTTCAGTGTGTGTGCTTCAGATATTTCAGTGTTGTTCAGAATTTAAAAATTGTACACATGAATTTGCATTTTAGGCTGAAATACAAACAAAAAGATGTTATTAGGGATGAGAAAAAATGTTTTGGCTTCTTAAAACTGACATTTATTATTAGCAGCTGAACTGTAATGCAGGATACATTATGCTGTAATAAAATTGTTAGTTTTTAAGTGCCACAAAATTCTCACTTGTTATTACTAATCTGAAGTTGGATGAAGGACAACTGAGCTCCCATAAAAATGGATCACTGAATCGCCCTTTATTCTTTTCATATGTATGTTTCTGTAATGTCTTTCATTCTTCCAGTGTAATCTGCAATTTATGCCTGCTTGTTCTTCAGCGTAAAGATTTCTCTCTTCATCCTGAATAGTATGCAAAAGCATAGTTGGCAGTTGATTATGTTTGTGTCACATTAGTTGATCTACTCTTTAGCAAGACAAACATTGTTGCTTTACAGTTAGTCCTTGACTTATGACCAGTCACTTAGTGACCGTTTGAAGTTATGACAAACTTACCTTGGGGTTACTTATATTCCAGATTTTAAGTGCCAACTGTCTCCCCCCGCTCCCCGGTCATGTGACCGAACTTTGTGCGCTTGGCAACATAACCATATTTATGGCCGTTTGCAGTGTCCTGTGTCCTGTGATCATATTTTATGATGGTTTTGTTGAAAATGGCACTTTCCAGTTTTTGGCCAAACTGTACCCATAGAAAACTATTGCTTTGCTTAATGACTGTGATCTTTGCTTAATGACCATTGCAAATAAGGTAAAGTTGTAAAAAGCGACTTCACGACTTACGACTGTGATGGGCAGGTTCCATTGTGGGACTACCTATGGTCCCCCTCCCCACAAGCCTGTTCTTTGTCATTTTTCTAGCAAACCTTGATCCAGTTGAGTGGCTTCTAGAGGTTTCTTGAAGTGCTCCCAGCACAGTACAGATAGTCCTCAATTTATGACCACAATTGAGCCCCCAAATTTCCAGTGCTAAGTAAAACAGTTGTTAAGGGAGTTTTGGCCCATGTTATGACCTTTTTACGGATGCGGTGGCTCAGTGGGTTAGGACGCTGAGCTTGTCGATCAGAAGGTCAGCAGTTTGGCGGGTCGAATCCTGAGTGCCATGTAACAGAGTGAGCGCCTGTTACTCGTCCCAGCTTCTGCCAACCTAGCAGTTTGAAAGCACGTAAAAATGCAAGTAGAAAAATAGGGACCACTCCGGTGGGAAGGTAACAGCGTTCCGTGCGCCTTTGGCGTCTAGTCATGCCGGCCACATGACCACGGAGACGTCCTCGGACAAGCGCTGGCTCTTCGGCTTTGAAACGGAGATGAGCACCGGCCCCTAGAGTTGGAAACGACTAGCACACATGTGTGGGGGAACCTTTACCTTTATGACCTTTTTGCATAGTTGTTAAGTGTGTGAGTGCGTTTGTTAAGTTAGTAAAATGGTTATGAAGTGAATATGGCTTCCCCATTGACTTTGCTTGTCAGAAGGTCGCAAAAAGTGATCACATAACCCGGGACACTGCAACTGTCAGAATATATCAATTGCCAAATATCTGAATTTTGATCACGTGACCACGGGGATGCTGCAATGGTAGTAAGTGGGGGAAATGGTCATAAGTCACTTTTTCCAGAGCCGTTTAGTGACTTCTAACGGTCATAAAACGAACGGTTGTAAGTCAATGATTACCTGTAGTTTATATCTCAGGATATTGCTGTGACTTATATTGTTTTTATTCTTACTGAGGTATAGCTTATCTTTTAGGCCCATTTGTACAATTTCAGAGCTGGGCTTTGTTTAGATAAGGTTTTCCAAAGCAGCCTTATCTTCATGGCCACAGATTGCCAAGACTAATGAGAATTTGGAGCAAAAGGGAAAAAGAAAAAAAAAGGAATGATTGCTCACTGAACCCTGGCTAGCCTGTCTCTCAACAGACAAAATCCACTTTATTAAAGTGTCCAGGTAGTTTACAGGTACTTACATGGCTGAATAATTTCTCTAACCTGTCAGAATTATATTCAGGCATAGAGAGCTGGTTTTTTTAAAATGATATGAGCTTGACAAGAATCTATACTGGCACTGTAGGTGGGAGGAGCATTAATCCATTAAAATATATTTACTTTGTTAGAATGTCAAGTATAGGTTGACATATTGAAGGGCCTCTAAGGAAAATTGCTCAGAGGTTTTATGTCCAGCCCCTCATTTTACATCAAGACCTCACTGGCAATGGAGAATATTTTGAGTAGACTTCTGCTGGTTTGTCCTTTCAATATCAGAGCCATCAATGAAACCATATGCAGAATATCTGTGGTTAGTATCAGATATTTGACTGTGTTTAAAACAGACCTGCAAAGATAAATTCTCCAAGCATCAGCTAAGAGAGACAAATTGATCAAAAAGTTCTGAATTGTAGCTAATACACGTGTACATGTATTTATTGGACACAAGTTATCAAAATCACTAGAAATAGTAGGTGCAGTTTATTATTTTTTTCAAGCTGTTTAATATTTATTTATTTATTTATTTATTTATTTATTTATTTATTTATTTATTTATTCGTTTTATATACCGCCCTTCTCCCGGAGGACTCAGGGCGGTGTACAGAGCAAAGTAAGTATACAATAAACCAACAATAAAACAAATAAAACCCCAGATCTACAAATACAACCCCAAATCTATCAGGCCAGGCCGGCTTGCTGGAATAGATAGGTTTTTAAATCTCGCCGAAAGGTGCGAAGGTTGGGGGCCATCCGGATTTCGGCTGGTAAGCGGTTCCAGAGGATTGGCGCACCCACCGAGAATACTCTCCCCCTGGGGGTCACCAGCTGGCATTCTCTGACCGGTGGCACCCTGAGGAGGCCCTCTCTGTGGGAGCGCACAGGACGGAGGGGTGTTGACGCTGGCAGTAGGTGCTCCCGTAGGTATTCCGGACCCATGCCATGTAGGGCTTTGTATGTCATCACTAGCACCTTGAATTTCACCCGGAAGGCAACTGGAAGCCAGTGCAGCTCACGAAGCAGAGGTGTAATTCTGGCACTATAAATGAGATTTCTCCTCGTTTTATCCTTAACAACAATTCTGTGAAATAGTCAGGGCTCAGAGATGCTGTATGGCTAAAGTTAACTAACAAGCTAACTAACAAGTTTACTACAATGTAAGGAACAGCATTTGAATTTAACCATAATTATTATTGCACTGGAATGTGTACGTTTGTACAAATAGTCCCTGACTTACAACCATTTGTTTAGTGACCCTTCAAATTTAACAACAGCAGTGAAAAAATGTGACTTTATAATTGTTTTTCACGTTTATGACTGTTGCAGCATCCCTATGGTCATGTGATCAAAATTCAGATGCTTGGCAAATGGTTTATATGATGATGATGATGATGATGATGATGATGATGACAAATTTGCATTGACAAATTCGCCATTACTCAATTGCAAAAGGCAGCCTTACTAGGAACTGCTTCCATCCTGTGACGATATCTATAATACCATCAAACATCCACATCTGCCTATCCCAGGTCCTTGGTAAGGACTCGATAGGTAGACAAAAATGCCAAATCCAGTCTGAACATCTGGCTGACTGTGCGATGTTCAACAACAATAATAATAAAGTTGGAAGGGACCTTGAAGGTCATGTAGTCCAACCCCCTGCTCAGGCAGGAAACCCTATGCCATTTCAGACCTTCTTAAAGAGACTGCAGTGTCCCAGGATCATGTGATGACATTTTGCGACCTGAATTGGGGAAGCCAGATTCACTTAACAGCCGTGTTACTGATTTAATAACTGCAGTGATTTGCTTGACATCCATGGCAACAAAGATTGCAAAATGTGGCAAAAGTCACTTAACAGCTGTCTCGCTTAGCAACAGAAAAGTTGGGTTGTGGTTGTAAGTTGAGGACTACCTGTGTAATTTGAGAATTGGTATCAGCTGTATGGAAATGCTTTTCACATTTTTCTGAATATTGGGCTCCTGTTTAAATGTAGATTCCAGCCAGTTCCCAGAAAGCAGGTGTTCCTTGACTTAGGACCACACTTGAACCCACAATTTGTGTTGCTAAGTGAGACAGTTATTAAGTGCATTTTGTCTCATTTTATGACCTTTCTTGCCACAGTTGTTTGGTGAATCACTGCAGCTATTAAATTAGTAGTACAGTATAGTGGTGGCTCAGTGGGTTAGGACGCTGAGCCTGTCGATCAGAAGGTCGGCAGTTTGGCGGGTCGAATCCCGAGTGCCGCGTAACAGAGTGAGTGCCTGTTACTCGTCCCAGCTTCTGCCAACCTAGCAGTTCGAAAGCACGTAAAAATGCAAGTAGAAAAATAGGGACCACTACGGTGGGAAGGTAACAGCGTTCCATGCGCCTTTGGCGTCTAGTCATGCCAGCCACATGACCATGGAGACATCCTCGGACAAGCGCTGGATCTTTGGCTTTGAAACGGAGATGAGCACCGGCCCCTAGAGTCAAAACAACTAGCACGCATGTGTGGGGGAACCTTTACCTTTACCTTTTACAGTATAGTGGTTAAGTGAATTTGGCTTTGAGAAGGTCTCAAAAGTTAAATTTGTAATCCCGGGTCATTACAACCATTATAAATATAGAGGTCAGCCATCAAGCGTCTGAATTTTTATCAGGTGACCACGGGGAAGCTGCAATGGTTGTGCGAAAAATTGTCAGGTCGCTGTTTTCACTGCTGTGGTCACTTTGAACAGTCACTAACTAACCGAACTGTTGTAAGTCAAGGAATACCTGTATGTGAATAAGGTATTCACAAATAAGAGTTTGCAAGTGAAATGTGACAGAAGAGAAATGGAAGAGGAGAATGCCAAGAAAGGCTTTGCGTTTAGAGGGACTGCATGCTCAGCTGTGAGGGGTGAAAAGCTTATCTGATCAATAGATGCTGTTTGGAAGGGGGGTGGGGTGGGCTCCAAGTGCTGTTTCTTCCTCGTGGTGAATGGCTGAGTAGTCCATGGTGAATACGTGGAGCCTACTGCAGAAACTGTAAGATGACTATAAGACAATCAATTGTCAGGGAATGAACGAATTGAGGAAATAAATAGGGAGAACTAACATGAGTTTGGCAATAGAATTTGGCAAAGAGCAAGGGAGGGAGGCTTGTAACAGATTTTTTCCCTTTAAAAGGACAGTATGTTCTTGGCTAATCTGAGAAGAAATAATGGTGCATTAAAGATGACGAGATGAAGAGGCATGGTCCTGCAGCCACGAACTGTAATGGTAGTGGAATGTTGTGTTCCTGCCTGAAAAACAGTTTGGCATGGACCTGCAGCAAATGCAGTCTGAGAGTGTTCAAGCAACGTTACAGCAGAGGCACAACAACCAGAGCTGACAGCGATTCAGGCAAAGGGCCACGAGGGGACAACCAGAAATAAGAGACCACACTAGATATTTTCCATTGCTGGAACTCAGAAATGGTGTTGACTCTATTGCAAAAGAAACAGCCCATATAGCATTGCTGCTTTGGGTATACATAATAGGGCTCCTGTTTATATCCAAGGTCAGATTTGCTGAACAGTATTTTGAGTGCTTTGTGATTTGAGGCTTGGGTCTGTTGTTTGTTGTTGTTTGGTCACTAAGTCGTGTCCAACTCTTTGCAACCCCATGGACCAATTATCAATGCCAGCGCCCCCCCCCCAATCCTCCACTGTCTCCCTGAGTTTGCTCAAATTCATGTTCATAGGGTTGATGATGCTATCTAACCATCTCAACTTCTGCCATCCCCTTCCCCTTTTGCCTTCAAATTTTCCCAATATCAGGGTCTTTGCCGATGAGTCTTCTCTTCTCATGGGTGGGTGGGTGGGTTTGCCTGTGAGGTGGTCTTTTCGAACAAATGTTGAAAAATGGGCAAAACAAATTGTTCCAGGCCTGGAAAATCTTAACCCCTGGTACATCCCAATCTGATACTCTCCAGCGGTATGGGACAGTAAACGTCAAGCCAACATGGATATTGGCTCTGAATTCTGTTGAGTTGTGAGTCCACCACATCCAGTGGACCCAGGGCTGGGAAAGCCTGCCATAGCATAGGGACAGATGGACTTTTATTTTGGTACCAGCTATGTGGTTTTAGATTTTCATGTGAGACTTGACATCCTGGCTAAGTGGTTGAACCTGTGAATCTGTCTCGCTTCATTGTCCCTGCAGCCACCCCACCCCCGCAGTCCGCCTGGCACTGCTCAACTGTTAGCAAGCTTGTGCTGCAAATCCCTCAGTGAGCAGAAAGGAAAAAGTTGTTAAAGAAAAAGTTGTTTAAGGGTAAATGTTTCTCTCACAATTCATTTTCCTCACTCTCGTGTCCATCACAACCACGCCTTAAGTCTTATCTCCACATATGACCCTTCTTCTGATCCCCAGGGCCTCATCTGCACATATATTCTTTCATCTGACCCTTCACATGTCCAGGGTGAGAATGCTCTAACTTGGTGTAGAGGAGCACAGAGATTACAGTAGACCCTTTCTTGGCTCACAGTTCAACCACGTGCAGCGAAATAAACAGTCTCCGTGTCATCTGTCGCCCGACCGAACATAACATTAAGAGTCCTTCTTCCTACAAGCTTAGTTTTTAAAATTTTTAATGCTATTTGAACATTCATGATGTCATGGATGTCACAGAATCATATGGTATGAAGAACCATAGCATAGGGATTAAACTCACATACAAGTAGTCCTCAACTTGCAACAATTCGTTTAGTGACCAAAGTTACAACGACACTGAAAAAAAAAAAGGGACTTACAACCGTTAATCACAGTTACCACGGTTGCAGCATCCCCGTGTTCATGTGATCAAAATTCAGCTGCTTGGTAACTGGCTCCTGTTTATGACGGTTGCAGTATCCCGGGGGTCATGTGATCACCTTTTGCGACCTTCCGACAAGCCAAGTTTATGGGGCAGCCTGATTCACTTAATAACTGTGCTACTTCACAACTGTAGTAAGAAAGGTTGTAAAATGGGGCAAAACTCACTTAACAAATGTCTCACTTAGCAATATAAATTTGGGGCTCCATTGTGGTCGTACGTTGAGGACTACCTGTATACCATTCATGGATATTTCTTTTATGCCCACCAAGTTTCTATCCCACCTTTTTTCCCCTCAAGATTCTTTCAGGTAAAATAGATGAACAGATGGGAAGCTAGTTTGCTGCAATGCAGACTATCAGCCTTTAGCAACATCTATGTTTGCAAAATATCCCAGGGCTTCACAGACATTCTTAGAATATTAAAATGCTAGGTGACATTAGCCCAGGGCTTCATTTGGGAATGTGCCCCAGATGCTCAGAAAAGGGGAAAAGTAAGTTGACGGTTGTAGTAGGTGCCCTGCAAGGGAAAGAAGGAATGCCATGGAACATGGCGGTCATTTTGCATGGCACCTGTGACAGGTTTTGAACATTTCAAATGTCCAGAAAGTTAAAATATAGAACACAGAATCATAGGGTTGGGAGTGACCTCAGAGAACTTCTGATCCAACCCCCTGCTCAAGGTAGGAGACCTTGTACCATCCTGGTCAAATGGTGGTCTGATCTATTTTTGAAAACCTTCAGTGATGGAACGCCCAAAACCCTGGAAGGCAAGTATTCCACTGATTATTGTTCTGACTGTCAAAAAAATTTCTCTTTACTTCAAGGTTGGATCTCTCCTTGACAAGTTTCCACTTATTACTTATTGTCCTGCCCTCAGGTGCTTCAGAGAATAAGTCAACCCCCTCTTCTCTGGGACAGCTCCTCAAGTTCTCTTGTTTTACCATCCTTGTCTTAATGGCTACCATTGAGATGTGAGTTAGGAAGCTGAGGTGACGTTTTATGGCTACATGAAACTCAGTCTTATGCAAGCCCCCTACTCTCCCTTCTTGATCTCCTCCCTCCCCAAAACAAGCCAACCTTGGAGATGGAGCTGTGTTTTTATAATGCTACAAATCTATTAATAAAATGGAATGAGTCCAGGTCTTTTTCATGATTGTTACAGACAGTATGAAACTGGTGAGGGCAAGCAGCAAAACCATAAATAAAGTAATCAGCAAAAAACTGGCATTTTTTTGGTTTCTGCTTAAAATGTTGATTCCATAGTTGTTGCCAAGCAATTCCTGGGGTTTCTCTCCCTTCCTTTGCATATTTCTATCCTCATTAATTTCATTTGTTTTTTGGGGGGGATGAACCTCTTTCTTTTGGCAAATGCATTGTAAGGAACAGCCTTTTCCACCCCGGTATATTCTGATGCCAAGCTAGCTGGGTGGTTTTGAGAATTGACATTTGTATAAACATGCCAATTAGGAAGATAGATAATAAAAGTCTGTTACTTCTGGTTCCAAAATTCATCATATGGACATATTCATAGATGACAAATCAATCACTGGCTTCTATGTATAATAAGAGTCACCATATTCATTGGCAGTGTATTTTTGCTCATAACTGGAAACAAACCAGTGGCAGTGTTCTCCATCCTAACTTGCCAATACATTTTTAAAAGAATCTTCTAAAAGAAAGTGCTAGGTTAGATAGTGAAGTGTAACTGAAAAATTGGGTTGAATCTGCCTGTTCGGTAGGATGAAACATTGGGTGTTTACATAGAGATTCCTATTTGCTTGCTGCTCCTGTTTTTATGGTGATTCCAGCATGAACATCCAGAAAGGCAGATTCACACATGACCGTAAACTACAGTTAACTCCTTTGTATCACTCTATTCTGGACTATGATTTCCCCTCAGCCTCAGAGAGCTTGACCAGTGGCTGGCGGTGATGGAAAATGTGGTGCAAAACATCTGGATCAAAGTTTCTCAATCTTGGCAACTTGAAGATGTGTGGATTTCAACTCCCAGAATTCCCATGCTGGCTGGGGAACTTGGGTAGTTGAAGTCCACATATCTAGTTGCCAAGGTTGAGAAACACTGATCTGGAGAGTTGACAGAGCCTGTTTTAGTGGGATTGATGGGAGGTGGAACGAATCCAAGCATGCTAACCCTCTCCTCCCAATTGTAGAAGAGGAAATATTAGGACCATGTGAGCTTAATGCAAGCTTGGACTTCTTTTGGATGGGTGTTTGGCCCCAAACTACTTCTCTTCAGCTGCCAGAGATCCTCTTCTAAATATGTGTGAGACTTTCTGCCACGTTGAACCAGGAAATGCATGAAATGTGTCATAGGCTCGTCCTGGAGTGGGTAGAACAACGGGTCAAGCAGCAGGAACGAGAGACGACCCACAAAGGAAATGCAGTTTATTTTGCAACACAGCAAACCAAAGCAGGAGAAAGTCAGCATTGGCTGCTCGTTGCACCCAACGCTGCCTATATAGCCACCCGGTACAGTAATGATCACCACGCCCTTTAAACCACCACGCCCATCACCACCACGCCCAGTAACCAGCATCTGCCCGCCTCCCCTACAAGTATCCCGTTCCTCCCCACCCACCCCTTTCTTTGATCCCGCTGCCCGACGCCTGTCAACATGCCCTCTCCCTCGGCCTTCCAGGTACATTTCCCCCGTCCCGTTCTTTCCCTTGGAAGCCCTTCCCCCTCGCCAGCTGTTCCCTGCTGGCAACCGCGTCCCCCATGGCCCCGACCCCCTCCCAGCCCGTTATTGCCCCCTCACCCCAACCCAGCCAGAAGGCCCCAGCAGCCCACCACGCAGATGCCTGGCTTGCGTGCGCCTCTCCATTGTCCGTCCGGCGGCAGGGCCCCTCCCTCTGCCCAGGACATCCATCCGGTGGCAAGGAAGGGGCTCCCAAATCGGGTTGCCACAAAGAAGAGGGGGGTCAGTGTATTCTCCAAAGTAATGGATGGAAACTACGGTAATCAAGGAGAGAAGCAACCTAGAACTAAGGAGAAACTTCCTGACAGTTAGAACAATTAACCAGTGGAACAACCTGCCTCCAGAAGTGGTGAATGCTCCAACACTGGAAGTTTTTAAGAAGAGACTGGACAGCCATTTGCCTGAAATGGTATAGGGCAGGGGTGCCAAACTGCCGGCGGGTCAGACGCGTCACACGGAAGCTGCACCCACCTCATTGCCGGCAATGGCAAAACAGTCCTGATTCATTGCGCGATGTTACGTGATATCGTGAGTTTGACATGTCTGGTATAGGTTTTCCTGCTTGAGCAGGGGGTTGGACTAGATGATCTCCAAGGTCCCTTACAACTCTGTTATTCTGATCCTAAGTGTGAAAAGCGGTTATAACTTACTTTTTTTAGTGTCATTGTAACTTTGTATAGCCACTAAGCGAACTGTCATAAGTTGAGGACTACTTGTACAAAGTCTTAGCTTTTGCTTTTGAAATATTCCCAGAGAACAGGGTAGAATTCTGGATTGGTGTATGTGTGCTTCTGCTTTGGGTGGATATGATGATAACTTTATTGTCACTTTGAATGTACACCAATCGGCATACATCAAAATGAAATTTCGTTGTATACAGCTCTCAAAGGGTCACCACCTCCGATATATACTCCTTGTTCGTGGCCTGCTCAAATTTCACATTGTCCATTTTAGTCTCTAGGGAGTGAACGATGGCAAACAGGACAGATGGAAATGGGGCTCCATGTGGATTAGCCCTCAAATTCGCTTGTATTCCGACAACCTCGCCTTCTTTCCTTTTTCTGATCCTGACTCTTCCACCTTTTCCTTAAAGAGGCCTTGCTTCTTTTCGCCCCTGGAGCACGCTGCTGCCGCCACCAACTCCTCCAAAAGCCTCTCTCTCTTCCTCTGGGCCTGCCGACAGCCTCATCCAGTTCCTTCGCCCCATAAGCTCCAGGTCCTCTCCTCCTCTGCCTCCTCTGGAAACAGCCCTGATTTGCAATAGAATCCATCACTGGGCCAGCAGTCAGATCTTGCTGCTGGCAGAACAAATTCAAACAGCGCCAACGACTTTTAACGGTCTCACCAACAGTTCCAAAACAACTAGAAACTCGCCAGGCCAGCAAAGATTGTCGGTCGTATGTCATATGTTACCTTTGTTCCACCATGTTGCTCAAACACATTAAAATCTTCCTGATCATGTGGCCTATAGCCCTTACTATCCCTCCCAAAACTATTTGCCTTCAAGAGCCAATGCAGCCGCAGCCATTCCAGGCGCCACCATCTTAGAATGCTCAATATGTCAATGTCGTTCAGGAAAATTGATAAATACAAGTTAATTAGCCTAGTATATTTGCTGAAAGCTGTGCTAAATCAAGTTACTTACACTCATGCCCGTAGGGATTTTTGGAGTAAGAAAAGAGCTGGAAATAGTATGACTAAGGAATTAAAGGCTTGAGACAAGAAAAAGAAAATGAAACATTGCTAAATCTAGCTTATACCAACACCATTAATTCCTAATACTTCTCCATGCTTTTCAAAACTTACAAGAAACCAACTTTGCTTCCGTGCATCACTACGTTGGCCTTTGTTTTTCAAAATAGATGGCTTTTTTTTTAAAGATCTCATCAACTTCATCCAGCCACATTTTCTCAGTCTCCCTCCCTCCCAATCCAGTCATTCTTCTCTTAAGATTCTCAGTCCACATTCCACATGATCAAACTGCTGCAGAGTATCTCATTCTTAACAGTTGCTCATTTTTGTATTCAGTCCACATTCATTTGGGACCTTACAGGCTTTCGCTACATTTGGGAATAACAGAATAACAGAGTTGGAAGGGATCTTGGAGGTCTTCTAGTCCAACCCCTTGCTCAGGAGGAAACCTTGTATCATTTCAGACAAATGTTGTCCAATCTCTTCTTAAAAACCTCCTGTGTTGGAGCAGCCACAATTTCTGGAGGCAAGTCATTCAACTGATTAATTGTTCTGTCAGTAAATTTCTCCTTAGTTCTATGTTGCTTCTCTGATTAGTTTCCATCTGTTGTTTCTTGTCCTGCCTTCAGGTGCTTTGGAGAGTAGGTTGATCCTTTCTTCTTTGTGGCAGCCCCTCAAAAATCCAGTATCATGTATCTGTCAGCCTCAAATGTGAAGTTATATAAAAATAATTATGAAATGTTATGGGGAAAAATACAAAAAGAATTAGATAGTTGGAAAAAATTACAATTATCTTTATTGGGAAGAATTGCAGCAGTGAAAATGAATGTTTTGCCAAAATTTTTATTTCAAATGATACCTACACTTAAAAAGGATTTAAATTTGGAGGAATGGCAAAAAGGAATTAATAAATTTGTTTGGGCAGGGAAAAAGCCACGAGTTAAATTTAAGATAATGCAAGATACGCGTGAAAGAGGCGGTCTTAAAATGCCTAATTTTGAATTATATTATGAGGCTGCTGCTTTGTCATCAGTAAGTGACTGGTTTAATTTAACACAAGGGAGATTATTAAATCTTGAGGGTCATGATTTGTTATTTGGTTGGCATGCATATTTATTGTATGATAAGAAGGTGGATAATGTGTTTAAGATACATATTTTAAGGTATGCTCTGTTGCGAGTTTGGAAAAAGTATAGACATAAGTTAAATTATAAGATACCAATTTGGGCAATACTTAAACATGCAATAGAAAATATAAATGTGGGATTTAAACATGATGAGACTACATATAAGGAAATCTTAAGTTTAGAAAGGAATGTATGGCAATTAAAGCCATATAATATTTTAAAAGAAGAAAAGATTGTACAAACTTGGTTCCAGTATGGGCAATTACAGGCAAGATGGAAAGAGGACCAGAAAGTTGGTTTCTCGATGATTGATGAAAATTTGGTAAAACAAATTAGAGATCAAGGTCAAGCACATATAAAAAGGATATATAATGCATTGATAGAAATTGATTCAGAAATGGAACTTGTTAAAGATTGTATGATAAAGTGGGCCCAGAATTTTCAAGAAGTTATAACAATGAACACTTGGGAAAAGTTTTGGGTTAGAAATGTAAAATTTACACAGGCCCAAAATTTAAGAGAGAATTTTTATAAAATGTTTTATAGGTGGCACTTAGATCCTAAAAAATTAGCAAGTATGTATCCGAACTGCCAACCCAAATGTTGGAGGTGTGGCTGTGAGGATGCAACGTATTTTCATATATGGTGGACTTGTAAAAAGGTTAAAGCTTTTTGGATTAAAATTTGGTGGAATATGCAAAAGATATTTAAGAAAAGGATAAAGTTTTCTCCGCAATTGTTTTTATTGGGTATTATTACAGATACTACTGTTACAGATATAAAGTTGATGTTGAATTTAATTATGGCAGCGAGACTTTTAATAGCACAATATTGGAAGAAGGAAGAACTGCCGACTATAGAAGAGTGGACTTTGAAAGTTTCTAATTTGGTGGAAATGGCAAAGATTTCAGCATATTTGAAAGATCAATCGCAACAGAGATACATTGTGGAATGGAGAAGATGGATTGAATATATTCAGAATAAATATGGGACTAAAAAGTATCATTTAGCATTTGAATAAGTAGCGGATTTTTATGACGTATAATTAGTTAGTAGTTATTTTATTAATATATTGACTATGGAGAGTTAAAGTGTGATAGAATTTAATGTTTTATTATTGTTGTTAGCATATTTTAGATTATGCTTGTTTGTATTATTATACCCTGTATTCAGCTCTGGGAAGTCGGGGAGGGGGTAGGGTAGGGTAGGGGGAGGAGGGGGTTTTTTGTATTCAAAAATGTATTGTAAAACTTTTCAATAAAAAAAAAATCCAGTATCATGCTACTGGTATCATGTCACCATTACTCCTTTTCTTCATTAGACTAGACATTCCCAGTTCCTGTAGATGTTCTTCATATGTTTTAGCCCCCAGTCGTCTAATCATCTTTAGCAACGGTTCAGAGTTACGACAGGCCTCTCTGGGGTCATTTACAATTTGAGGTTCCGATTCCCCACCCCCATGGTCATGTGACCACACTTTAGGCACTCAGCAGCTGATACCCTTTATGCCTATTTGTAATGTCCTATGGTCACATGATCAAGTTTTATGATGGTTTTGTCAAAACCCAGCATTTACTTCCATTCTGCGGCAAAACTTTACCACTGTGGCAGTTGCTTTATGACCATGGCAGTCACTTAACAACCACTGCAAAAATGGTCATAATATTGGGTCAGTCATATGGGTGATCTGATTTACAACTGTCATGAATTAAAGACCGTGATTGGCAGGCTCCATTACAGTCATAACTCAAGAGGTCATACTATTTACTGTTTTTCTTCCCACATTGGCATGTTTTAAAATTTCCCTACCTATTTATTGTACTGGTTTTGCTGTTAATAACAATGCACATACGTTTTCTGTTTGTCCCGGGTTTTTTTATATATACCATTTATGCATAATTTGCGATTGTTCATCTCATTTGTCTTGTCAAATGCAGTGATTTTGGTCTTTGATGCGTTAGGTTTCAGATCAGGAAGCCTCATTCCATCCTACACCTTATCTACCTTTCACTGCAAATTATTTGGGTTCCCCACCAGCAGCTTTGTTATTATCTGTATATACAACAATACACTTCAGTTCATACTTCTACCATCACCACTTAACATTACTCATCAAATAAAATGCAAGAAAGTTTCTTTCGTTCAGCATTGAACTTGCAAATACAGGTGGTCCTCAATTTTCAATTGAGCCCCAAATTTTTGTTGTGAAGTGAGACATATCTTCAGTCAGATTTGGCCCATTTTACGACCTTTCTTGTCACACTTGTTAAGTGAATCACTGCAGATGTTAAGTTGGTTATCCGGCTGTTAAGTGAACCTGGCTTCCCTATTGATTTTGCTTGTGATAAGTGACTCCTGGACACTGCTACAGTCATAAGTATGAACTGGTTGCCAAGTGTCTGAAATTTGATCACAAAGACCATGGTGATGCTGCAAAGGTTGTAACTATGAAAAATGGTCATAAGCCCCCCTTTTTAAAGTGCTTTTGTAACTTTGAACTGTCACTAAATGCTGTTGTAAGTCAATGACTATCTATAACCAACTCGGAGACTATCAAGAACTCCACAGTTCCTTACCTCATTCATCCATAATTATATTAAAAAGCCAAGGGGCCAGTTTGTATCTTTGTCTTGTTCCCTATTTGGTTTAGAACCATTTGCTAAGCATTGTTATTTATTCTCACTCATGCTTTACTTCTGTTAATGTTTCTTTAAGTAAGTGTTATCTTAGTACAGGGCATTTTCAACCTTTTCACCCATTGTACCACTTTTAGGATATGGCAGCATCCGAGTACCACCAGTCGCCTAGCTAGGTGTCAAAAACTTGATGACACCCTCCCCCCCAAAAAAGGAAAAAGGAAAAAAATGATGAAGTACAGGTAGTCTTCGACTTACAATAGTTCGCTTAGTGACTGTTCGAAGTTAAAATGGCACTGAAAACGTGCCCCCCCAAGCCACAGCCGAGCAAGACACCTGCCTACCGCCCAGCGGTGCTCTTCCTCCTGTCCGAGGTTTTCATTGTTGTGAGCATTTCTATTGAGGATTGGTAGTGGGGGTGGGGTGGGGGGTGTTTTTATTTTCCCCCCCTGCTGGGTGGTTGCAGCAGGTTTTGGTCACTTCACATGACTCCAGCTGGAGCCTGGCGCTGATCCTGGCGCTTCCGCTGAGCCCTGCAGCTCCTGCCATCTCTCGCTCAGGCTTGTGCGGCGCTATCACTGGTTCAGCTCATTCCCCTCCCCCTTTTCTAGGATTGTCGTGTACCACCTGCCAGGCGCCAATGTACCACAGGTGGTACCCGTACCACTGGTTGAAAAGCCCTGTGTTAATAGAAGTTAAATAGATTGGTTTTCCTTTGTTTGCTCATACTTCCTTTCCATTTCCACCTGCAGCCATATTGACTTTAGCTATATTTTTCTCCATTGATATTCATCTTTCTGCATATTTTATTGGTTTATTTTTGTTTAATTTGTATCCCACCTTTATTATTTTTACAAATCGTGCAAGATGGCAAACATATCTAACACACTCTCCTCCTCCTATTTATCCCACAACAACAACCCTGTGAGATGGGTTGGGCTGAGAGCTCAAATTTGGAGAAATATGCAGTGCAAAATATTACTGAATTTTGATCTGAGTACTGTTAGCATAAATGAGGCAGTTTTGCTTAAAAATGCAGAGCAAAGCGATATTGCAATTGGTGTCCCATGGCAGTCCTTCGACCAATTAGGCTGCCTTTTTTTAGCCTGTTTGATAAATATCAGAAATACAGCAAAGGTACTTAGGGTTTTAGTTTAACATGAAAACCTAGTTGCAGAGGGGTTTAAATAACTGTGGCCACATTTGAACTGTGGCTTTTTAGGAATGTTGAGAAACTGTTTCTAGAACTGTGCAGTGCATCAGATTCAAAGGAACAAAAGTGTTTTGGAGAACAAGGGAGCACAGTTGTGGCTTTTGTCTTCAGTCCTTTAAAACTGCACCTTTCCCTGGATTGTGTGGTTGTTCTTTTTGTTTTAAGGTATCACAGATAAAGGTTACATGCTTTGAAGAATCTTTTAACCACTACCCTGTTAATTCTGTGCTTGTTGTTTGAAAAGAAATATTATATCTCACCATCTTCCTTCTTTCCCTCCCCTCTCCCCCACCTCCCAAATTTCTGTTTCAGGCCCAGGCATGTCTTCTTCTCCAGAAAGCCCTGCAGAATAAGTGTTTTAAGCTTTCATTGTCGGGAAAAGAGTGGGAAGATTTGATCAGAGAAAGCACCCATCAAATTACTGAGGTAAGATGGGTCAATCTGACTTTACATTTCCTGATATGCATCATGTTCCTTTTCCTTTTCTAAACCTATTCATGTGTTGAAAAGGACATGTGAGTGCTGAAACCAAAGATGGGGTGAGCAACAGAGATGACTTTGGAAAAAGTATGTGGCACCTGATAATAAAGTATGAGCTAAGTCTGGGAAAACAAGAAAAGGTGAGAAAGATACTCAGGATTGTCCCATCTTGATTCTCCTTGGTACAGGAGGAAGGGGGAGAAAGAGGGCACTGTCAATCTGTGATAGCCTATATCAGGGGTAGGCAACCTCGGCTCTTTGATGACTCATGGACTTCAACTCCCAGAATTCTTGAGTCAGCTATGCTGGCTCAGGAATTCTGGGAGTTGAAGTCCAGGAGTCATCAAAGAGCCAAGGTTGCCTACCCCTGGCCTATATCAATGGAGTTCTAGTGGGTGTGTTTCCTGGCCTGGCCTACATAGAAGGGCTGACATCAGTCTTGAAAGCCTGACAATATTTCCCCTTTTTTCCCTCTTACAATAAAGAGAGTCAAGATGGGACAGTCTTTATTTTTTTTCTCACACTTTGTTTTTTACCCAGATTTAATTCCTCTTTTTTAACAGCATGCCTTCTCCAAGGAACTGTCCAGTCCATTGTAACTTTGGGTGATCATTAAGTGGCCAGTTGTAAGTCAAGGACTACCTGCATAGGCATTACATAGTAAAGAGACAAGCCGAAGAAGAAGCTAGGCCAAGGGAAGAGGAAATAAATAATGAGAGAATGTGCAAAGCTTATCTAAAATAGTATTCACTTAGTTCAGTATCTCCATGCAATTACATCAGAGTTACTTATACTGAATTTGAGTGAACTACAGTGGGATTCCACTTACAGATCAGTGGAATTGCAAGCATTTGCTTAGACCACTGTTGTTTCTCCAGCTAGTATGTTGAAGTGCACCCCTCTTAAAGTTGCAAAGGTTGAGAAACAATGTCTTAGACCAGGGGTGTCAAACTGCCAGCCCGCGGACTGGATGCGTCATGGCGAAACTGCGCCCACCCCATTGCCAGCAATGGCAAAAAAGTCACGACATGTCACATGACGTTGCAAGTTTCACACCCCTGTCTTAGACTAAATGTGACACTTCTGTGTCTCCAAATTGAATTCGACTTTGAAGAGCCTTGGTGGAGCAGTGGGCTAATGCCTCCTTAAGTAACACCAGCTGCCTGCAATTAGTGCAGGTTTGCATCCCACCAGGCTCAAGGTTGACTCAGCCTTCCATCCTTCCGAGGTAGGTAAAATGAGGACCCAGATTGTTGGGGGCAATAAGCTGACTTTGTAATAATGCTGCTTGGGGGGGGGGGCGAAAGCCCTAATAAGCAGGCATATACATAGAATGAAGGCTACTGCTAAGCACATTGATTTGTGCTTTAAATTGTAAGCCGCCCTGAGTCTTCAGAGAAGGGCGGGATATAAATGGGATTTTAAAAAAAAGTTATGAATCTGTAGGAGATTTCTTTTCTTTTTTTCTAAAGTTAAATGTGTAGATGTTGCTTTAGGTGGGAAATATTTGACATATTGCAGCTTTACTGCTCCGGCAATATCTAACTTCAGTTGGGATTAAAAAAAAAAACCTTGGCCAAATTTAAGAACAGGATTTGGAATCAAGACATTCAAACTAAATTTCCAATCTTTGCTACAGTGCAGTTTCTTACCACCCTTCCCTGATTGTGGGTAATTTTTAACACTCAAAGGTTATATATAAAATATATAGCATTTGATATATATTTTATTATTGGTCTTGGATCATAAACAAACGGTAACCATTTGAAAAATATGCCTGAAGGAAATTAACTTCAGACTTCTTTGACTGATTATTTAAAACCCTGAAGACTTGATGTTGGGCAGTATGTACTGAATTTTAAAAAGCCTTAGGAAAACGCTGCAGGGTGTGCCCTATTTAAGGCAATCGCTCTTGTGAGAACCAGAAATAAAGCACACAGTGGGTGTGTTTGTGGGCATGTGCCTATATCCCTATCAAGCGGGAAGAGGGAAGGAGGTGAGGTAAGAATGGAGGAGGAAGCAGGAGCAGGATAACAGTATTAAAAAAAATGTACATGTGCAGGGGTAGGCAACCTTGGCTCTTTTATGACTGGTGGACTTCAAGTCCCAGAATTCCTGAGCCAGCCATGCTGAGGAGAAAGGGAGAGGTTTCCAAATTGAGCCATTCTGGCTCAGGAATTCTGGGTGTTGAAGTCCACTAGTCATAAATAAGCCAAGGTTGCCTATCCCTGTACATGTGTAATCAGCCTTTTTTTTAGTCTGGAGCCCCTAAAGATATCGAGGCCATATTGGCTACAAATTCCTGGAGTTGCAGTACAAACCTATGGTATTTGTACGGTGGGAGGGAATGGTGATGTACACCTAATTGAGCCTTTACAGGTAGCCCTCGACTTACAACCACACTTGAGTCCAGAATTTATGTTCCTAAGTGAGAAATTTGTTCCGTGAGTTCTGTCCCATTTTGTGACTTTTCTTGCCACATTTGCTAAGTGAATCACCACAGTTGTTAAATTAATAACACAGCGGTTAAGTGAATCTGGCTTCCCCCTTGACTTTGCTTTGCCAGAAGGTTGCAAAAGGGGATCAGGTGAGCCCGGGGCACTGCAACCGTCATGAATATGAACCAGCTGCCAAGCATCCGAATGTAAATCATGTGACCATGGGGATGCTGCCGTGGTCGTAAGGATGAAAAAATGATCCTGTCAATTTTCCCCCCAGTAACTTCGAAGGGTTACTAAACAAACTATTGTAAGTCAAGGACTGCCTGTATTTGTGAATAAAGGGCCCCTCTTATTATCTCACCCCAGTGGAGGCTGCTGTGACTGTTGCCAAATGCAGCGTTGATCTGATGGCGAGGACAGCAGGCACGGTTTGATTTTAGAATAGAATAGAGCTGGAAGGGACCTTGGAGGTCTTCTAGTCCAGCCCCCTGCTCAAGCAGGAGGATCTATACCATCTCAGACAGGTGATTGTCCAGTCTCTTTTAAAAAACTTCCAGCGATCGAGCGCCCACAATTTCTGGAGGCAAGCTGTTCCACTGGTTGATTGTCCTCACTGTCAGGAAGTTTCTCTTTAATTCCAGGTTGCTTCTCTCTTTGATCAGCTTCCAACCATTGTTTCTCATCCTTCCCTCTGGTGCTCTGGTAAACCCCATCTTCTTTGTGGCAGCCCCTCAGATACTGGAATACTGCTTGCTATCATATCTCCCCTATTTCTTCTTTTCTTTAGACTAGCCAAACCCAAGTTCCGCAGCCGTTCTTCGTACGTTTTGGTCTCCAGGCCTTTGATCATCTTAGTTGCTTTTCTCTCAATTTTTTCCAGACTCTCAACATCTTTTTTTGTGATATGGTGACCAAAATGGGTTGCAGTATTTGAGGTGTGGTCTTACTAGGGCTTTAAAAAGTGGTACTAGTACTTGGCGTGATTTTGATCTTTTGTTCTGTTTAGATTTTTGCTGTCAGAATCTCTTGGCCCAAGAACAAGCCAATCTCTTGGCTTGTTCTTCTCATATCACTCAGCCCAGGAATAACCTGCTTGCAGACTTAAGGCTGCATTCCAGCAAAACTGACAGGTCCCATGAGCTATTGGCTTGCAGATGGCACCGGGCATCCTCCCTTGCTCAGGGAAGGCCTTCCCACAGCATCCCAGGGGCGTACCAGGAGGCACTAGGCAGCACAGGGATGACAGCCAAATGTTAGCACCGGAGAGGCATTTTTATTGTGAATCTGTGCAGTTGTTCTTTAAGAATTCCAGACTGGCAAATGGGGGCTCCAGAAGGTACATGAATCGGCCAGAGTCCATTTGCATTTGCGAATCCTTCCAAAACTGCCAGGCAAAGTTCAATAAGATGTGAAATTAGGTCTCGTGGAGAGAACAGCTCTCGTATGTGAGGGAGAAATTGGAGCGAAGAGCTTGTTCAGTATATAAAAATAGCAGTAAAACCAGCTTTTTCCCATCCTTCAAATGTTTTTTGCATTGTAATTTTCTTCCTCCTTGTTTATTGGCCAGTCTGACTGTCTCTGATGGGAGCTATGCTCTAAAAAGGCTTTTAGCGTTTTATGCAGTTTTTTTTTCTCCTTTAATGCATCTTTTTTTTTTTTTTTACTCTGAACACACTTCTCCGCATTGAATTTTGGCTTCTAAGCCTCTTGGGGCAAAGACACCCCCCCCCCGCTCCTGTACAGCTTCATTTATAACCATTCGTTTAATTTAATTTTAATTTTAATTTATTAATATTTCTATACCGCCCTTCTCCCGAAGGACTCAGGGCGGTGTACAGGGCAAGAATAAAATACAAAATTACAAAAGTTAAAAAGTAATTAAATACATGCCCGTTAAAAGAACAATTAATACATAATAAAAACCCCAATAAAATAATAATAAACCCCCCCCAAATCCCCCCTCAGGCCAGGCCGGCTTGTTCGAACAAGTATGTTTTTAGGTCGCGGCGGAAGGAGCGGAGATCGGGCGCCGTCCGGAGCTCAACTGGTAGCTGGTTCCATAATTCTGGGGCGCCCACAGAGAAGGATCTCCCCCTGGGGGCCACCAATCTATGACTGTGCAAAGTTACAGTGGCACCGAAAAAAAGTGATTTATGACTGCTTTTCACACTTTTAAGACCGTCCTCAGGGCCACGTGATCCAAATTCACACGTCACTAAATGAACTGTTAAGTCGAGGACTACCTGCATGTGTCTAAGCAGAAATGGTACTAGTAGATCCTTTGAAGATGCAACATCATTTCTCGCTTTTTGAAAAAGTAGCCCTGTACAGTGGATTACCAACATGAGCACGTATCCTTGTTCTCCAGATAAGAAAAGATCATTATAACTCGGTGATAGAACAGATATAGAACGTTCCCTTCTTTGATTAAGAAGAATGGACAATAGGTGATGAAAAAGGGAACTTCTCAAGAAAAAATAGATCCTGACTTATCCTGTACAGAGGGAGGATAGGTGGAACGTAGCCAGGGGTGGACTTTCAGAGTCTCAAAAATCTTGCCTTTTCGAAGTCCAGTCTCATTCATTAGGAAACCTGCCAAAAAATTCAGGTATGGGAGAGAGGAATCCAGCTCTAGGCTCAATTTAGTTCTTTCCTTTTCCTGTCTTTGCCAACGTTATTTTTTGTTGTTGTTGTTGTTAGGCCAGCAATCTAACTTGGCATGAAGAACCTTCATATTTTCATAAAGTTGTTGGAGCCTTATTTTGTTTTACAGGAATGATGCAGAGATAAAAGGGTCTGTAGGAGGAAGGAATCATTCTCATGATTTTCTTGGTTATAATTTCTCTCATTTTTTTTTTTTTAAAAATAGACATTGAAGAAAGTGGATGAGTTCAAAGTTAAAGTGGACCGGGAGAAAGTCATCAAGTGTCTGGAGCTGTTGAGCTGCCTTATCAAAATAGTGATCCAGCAGGTATGTGGGTCATTCTTACTATCTGGCTCTTCTTTGGGATGCCAATATTTCCCAGTTTATATTCGTTGTTCACATACTTCTTCTTACACTTAAAGTCATGGTCCTGTTTTTTAATTTTTTTTTTTTAAATTTTAATCCCATTTATATCCCGCCCTTCTCCGAAGACTCAGGGCGGCTTACAATTTAAGCACAAACCAATGTGCTTAGCAATAGCAATAATTTTTGTTTGTTTAGTTGTGATAGTCAAATTGGTACTCCTTGGACGACTAAAGTAAAACCAGAAGAGGAGGATGTATGTAGCTCGGAGTTGAGCTATAGAGTTTTGGTGCTCTGAGCATGGTTTCTTTGCAGACATATCATTAGCTTACAGACTCTTGTACTGATGATGTTACCTAGTTGGGCAATGAAACATCTGCAACTAAACAGCCAAGCTTAGAGAGCACCAAGAACTCTAAAGTAAGCATTTAAAAAAAGATAAATGTTTTTCCTGTCGTGTCTGACTCTAGGGGATGGTACTTATCTCCATTTCCTAGCTGAGGAAGCATTGTCCGAAAACATTTTTCTGTGGTCATATGGCCAGCACGACTATATGCCGAGGCACACAAAACACTATTACCTTCCCACTGAAATGGTACCTATTTATCTACTTGCGTTTGCATGCTTTCGAACTGCTAGGCTGGCAGGAGCTGGGACGAGGACAGGAGTTCACCCCATCATGCAGTACTTGGGTTTTGAACTGCCGACTTCCCAGTCGACAAGTAGGCCACCTGCATTGAATTAACTCTGGATCAATATTCATGCAGTAGTTGGGTATGAGCATGTAAAAACAAGTAGCACAATTGGTACATCTAAGCATCTAATTCAGGTACCCTCAATTTTTTTGGGACACATTTAGAGTTTGAGAACCTGTAGTGGGCAAGCTGATCAAATGGCTGCTGTGGGGAATGTATCAAAGCACTCAATTACACACATGTCACCTGCCAGCCACTTTCAGTCTTGCTCCTTTCTGTGGGATGCTCTCTCCTACCCAGTTTCTGCATTTCTTTTTCAGAGCAGGTGTACCCATTTCTAAAGAAAGCACTGGCCTGCAATTTCCCACTACTTTGATTTTCTAAGAAACTTAAAAGGCTCCAGAGGCATTCTCAGAAGTGAAAAAATGCTAGAGGCTGGTGTCCAGCAGAGAGCCAACAGGCATCAAAATATGTATTTATGTGTACATTAGCAGCCTGGCACCAGGTTTCCAGACGTTGGCCTAGATCCTGACTAGAAGGTCCCTAGAGGAATGCTGCTTTGTCACGTACTGTAATGGAGCATTCAGTCAGCTGATTCCAAGAACTAATCCAAATCCACTAATTCCGATAAAATCCTATACCATGAACATGCTTGTTTTGATGGCAAGTACTGAATTGTGAATCCAGGAATCAGACTGGTTGACTGCCTCATCCCTACACATACAATAAGCCATTCATTGATTGAGTGACTGAATGAAATAAGACTGTGAATCATTCATTCATATCCCTTTCTCAATGAATTTGCTGGGAAAAGAGAGCAATTCTGCTTTCTGCATCTATCACTTTAAACAACTTCTTTATTGAATGCAGTTCTAGTATTCTTTTACTTTATTTACTTTTCAGGCATTCAGCATAGATCTGACTGAGCTTCGTGGTGTGCTCCAGACTCTGGGTCAACAGGAACATTTTGAGAAGTCCATACAACTTGACAACATCTACTGGAATGTTATGAAACTCCTGGGATTTAAGTAAGTTACAAAGCCACCTCGGTGTTGTGGTTAAGGTATCGTGCTAGAAACCAGGAGACCATGAATTCTAGTCCCACCTTTGGCACAAAATCAGCTGGGTGACCTTGGGCCTGTTACTCTCTCTCAGCTCAAGGAAGAAGACAAGGGCAACCATTTCCAAAATTATGCCAAAAAACCTTCAGGAGTTAAGAGCAGTTCCCCTAACATAGCCCTTTGACCCATTTTATTGGAGTAAATGCTAAATGCTCAATTTCTAATTTCTATTTCTTGCTACTTCGTGGATGGTCTTGGAAAGGTTAGTTGATGCCTGTTGGTGTGGTTGATGGGAATTGTAGTCATTGAGTGCAAATGCAATTAAGATATGTTTTGGCTAGAAAAGATCTTTTAAACTGATATCGTTGATATTATTTAATAAATGCTGTTATTCAACTGCGTATCTATTAATAACAATAAGACATGTATTGTATTTGCTTAATGTGGAAAAATGTTTATTACCGGCCAAAGAGAGGAGGTATTGGATGGTGTAACATTGGATTTAGTTTGAAGACGCTTATATGGACCACGGAATTATTAATGGACCGAGTCAACACGTTGTCTATTAAACACTTGTTTGTAAAATAGAAAATTAATAAAATATTTATTAAAAAAAAGTTGTGTGGACTCCCAATTCTCAGAATTCCCCGGCCATCCATGTAGGGGAATTCTGGGGAGTTGAAGTCCACCCATCTCAAAAGTCGCTGCGATTGAGAAACACTCCTGTTCTTGATTTACAGGCGGCCTGTGAAGGAGAAAGCCTCTGTTCGGCCTGCAAACGGAACTGTGATCGAGTCCCTAAAGCGGAAGAAAAAGGGCTTCCTGCCAGCCACCAAAAAACGTCAGAACCGCAAGAAGGCCCAGTTGGGTCAGCCCCAGGAGAAAGGTCCCGAGAGCAGCAGCAGAATCCCTGTGGTTGGTGAGGCCCAAGGTCCCTCCGAAGGAAAGAAGAAAAAAAAGAAGAGGAGGAAGAAGAAACGAGTGGCCGAAGAGGGCGAGGGGGAAACGTTTGAGCAGGGTCCTCCAGCGAAGAAGTCGGCTCAGTCCCCAGGGAAAGCGGAAGGAGCTGCCGGGCCGCGCGGACATATGAAGAAGAAAAAACAGCAGCACAAGGGGAAAGAAGAAAGGGACTGACTGAATTTTGGGGACAGATGGGACTGTTGCTATCAACTTCTGGGAAATGTGTTTTGAAAGTTGCAGGGGGAAATCTGCTTCTGCAGCTGGCAGAACTAAAACTGGTCTGCTCTAGTATTTTGATAGCGAAGGACTCAAGTGCTGTAACACTCTCGGAACTTCCAACCTGTGATGTCAGGAACAATTTCCCTCTCCTAATTCATGTCATCTGGGATGGCTTCCAAAAGAGCCAAGCTGCAAACGGCATCACCCTTTCTGGATTTGTAAGGGGGGGAAAAAATGTTTGTGAATATTTTAATTTGGTCTTAGCAGTGTACAATTCGTAAGCTGCTCCTGGAAAATGAGGCGCTTTAGGGCAATTCCTTGCAACGTCTGGATCAATTCCATCTCCTTGGTTTTAATAATAGAAGATATCAAGCTATGACGTTAAATATATGTTACTTTGGTTACTTGGGGTTAAAACTACAGAAGTTATATTTCTGAATAAAAGATAAAAATATTTTTTAAAAAAATCTTGATAAAATGAAGACTAAAATGACATGCCTTGGCCCAGATGTGTTTGAAAAAATTGTACTTTTTGCACCTCTGTCTAAGAATGGGTGAAACTTATTACAATAAACAAACAGTATGTAAATTCAGAAAAAGTATTGAATGTTTATGCCACAAGGCTCCAAATGACTCTGAGCTATTAGTAGCATTTCAGAGTATCCTAATCTGGGCAGTATACTTCAGAAATGCATTTATTTTACAATGGTTTATACCTTTTTATCCCATTAGCTTTCCCAATGCTTACAGAGGCTTAGAACTGTTATTATATGTCACTTTCCTTCTAAATGTCTTTTGCATCATGGTTCTCTGTTTTGGGATTCTACTGGATGGTAAGGTGAGGTGAGTCATAGAAGGTTTATGTCCATTAGATCCCCCACTTCTTCAATTTTTCTAATAAACAATGGGAACAAGTCTATTCTTGTTTGTACCCTAAAGGAAGCAACTCATTTCAAATAGCTAGCAAAATGATCTAGTCAGACGTTGGTCAGAAAGCAGATTAAAGGTTGGAAATATGCTCGCTGTTTCTGAGAAAACTAAATGTCTGGTTCCATTACCTAAAACAGTTTCCCAGCTTCATGTACTCCAAATATGCCGGGGGGGGGGGGGCAGAGTGAGAAGTCCCAGGTTGCAGACAATCTGAGAGATGTCCCCATCATGTCTTGTGGGTACCAAATGGTCTAGAAACATGCATGCCTACAACTTTCCCCCAAAATATAATCTGTGCTTCCCAAACCAGCTGAAGAGACACTAGGTCAGGGGTAGGCAACTTTGGCTCTTTTATGACTCGTAAACTTCAACTCCCAGAATTCCTGAGCCAACATGGCTCAGCTTGGAAACCTCTCTCTTTCCCCTCAGCATGGCTGGCTCAGGAATTCTGGGAGTTGGAGTCCACGAGTCATAAAAGAGCCAAGGTTGCCTATCCCTGCACTAGATTAAAGCAGTACAGGCAGTCCTTGATTTATGACAATTGAGCCCAAAATTTCTCTTACTAAGTGAGATAGTTAAGTGAGTTTTGCCCCATTTTGCAATGTTCCTTGCCACAGTTGCTAAGCGAATCATTGCAGTTGTTAAGTTAGTAACACGGTTGTTCAGTGAATCTGGCTTCCCCATTGACTCTGCTTCTTAGAAAGTCACAAAAGGAGATCACATGGCCCCAGGACACGGCGATCATCATAAATATGAGTCAGTTGCCAAGCGGCTGAATTTTAATCATGTGACCACGGGGAACGCCGCAGCAGTTGTGTAAAAAATAGTCATAAATCGCTTTCTTCAGTGCCTTTGTAACTTTGAACGCTCACTAAATGGAACTGTTGTAAGTCGAGGACTACCTGTAGTACTCCAGCCTCTCGGTCTTTATTCTCCTGTAAATGTACAATGACTGGTAGCAGTTTCTGACAGTGAGTTGCATTTTTTTGTGTGGCTCTACTTAGGGAATATTGAATCTTAGAATTGTTGAATACAAGAGAAAGCTTTCTGAAGAAGACCGAAGATCCATCTAGTTTACTTCCTGTTCTTATAAATAGGAACCGATTCCTCTGAGAAACAGACTAGTAAGTGTAACAGTTCCAATGCAGGTTCCCCTCTTTCGGAACAGCCAGCCCCACAAAGTGAGGGTGGCAAAAGATTAAAAACTTAAATTGGTTTTGGAAGGCCTTTGGAAATGGATGATTTGTAGTTATCAGGGTCAGAATGGCTGTTCCTGTTTTAGATTTGTACACTTGTATAGTGTCTCAGTCAAATAAGCCAAAAAGCATGAAGGGAAATAATGAGAAGCATTCTATGGCTGTAACCTTCTCTGAAAGATTTCCCTTCCAAGAATTGGTCTAATTCCTTGCTACAACTTTCTTAAAAACCTTAATCGTGGCCTCCTTTCACAGCTTTTTAAAAAGTAAGTATTACTTATTTGAATGTTCTCCCCTTTTCTGAGCAAGCAAAGAGGTTTTCCAGGCAGAAGATGCCATTTTTAAGTGTTTGCATAAAATGTTAATAGTGGAAGGTAGAAATTTAATTTGTCTATCCAAGTTCCCTCCATTCAAGGGACATTTACATTGGAAGAACTTTGTCTACTTTCTTTGAAACATCTCCATCCAGAACACTCTTCTATTCTTGAAGAGGAATTAAAAATGAGTAAAAACCTGTTTTTCTATCATTTCCACCAAATATTTAAAATCCAGCTCCTTAGAGCAACAGAGAACACCTTTTCTATATTTAGAAATTGTTCCCTCTTCTTAAACTTCTGCTTTCCCTTCTAAACACCATTAGTTTCCTCCACAGGATATTGGACCTCTGGAACTCTCAATCTGTGCTTCTGCTTGCAATCTATTTAAATTTGAATTTGTGTAATATGCTATGTATCAGGCTAATATGAAAATGGAAAATATTAAAAGGGCTTAGATGCTTGAAATGGTATTTTTCCAGCAGCTAGAAAGCCCTGCAACTCATACTACTTAAGGGTGCAAGAACCAGTAGGTTTCCCTCCAAAGAAACATCCTCTCAATCAGTGCTTTTCCTTTAAGCTGTGTAGACTTCAACTCCCAGAATTCCCAAACCAGCATACTGGTTTGGGAATTCTGGGAGTGATGTCTACAAAGTTAAATTAGTTGAGCTTGAGAAACACTGCTCTGAATAACGCTCTCTCCTCCCAGCATATACAAGAAATGTATAGTCTGCAGCAATGTTGTGTATAATGCTTTATAAGGACATAGAGGAGATTATTTGTAAGATCAGGGTTGAACTGTGGGTTCCTTGTTGTGTAATGAAACATCTGCAGGAAAACAACCAAGCTCAGAGAGCACCAAGGACCCCGACAGAAGCTGGAATGAAAGGAGAGAAGAATTAGGATGCTTTGGGATGGGGGGAATAGTTTGAAATGGAAGCTTTTAAAACAATAATCTAGTATCTTTAGAACTAACTTGGTATGTTTTTGGCATGTCAACAGTTGACCCTGCCTTCTTTTGTGTCTGTACACTATATAAAGAACAGAAGCAGAAAATACCCGTTTTCAATCCTGCGTTGGATTGAATTAACAATTAGTATACAGTGATTAAAAGGGTGGCTCAGTGGGTTAGGACGCTGAGCTTGTTGATCAGAAGGTCGGCAGTTTGGCAGGTGGAATCCAGAGTGCCGTGTAACAGAGTGAGTGCCTGTTACTCGTCCCAGCTTCTGCCAACCTAGCAGTTCGAAAGCACGTAAAAAATGCAAGTAGAAAAATACAGTGGGAAGGTAACAGTGGGAAGGTAACAGCGTTCCATGCGCCTTTGGCGTCTAGTCATGCCGGCCACATGACCACAGACACGTCCTCGGACAAGCGCTGGCTCTTCGGCTTTGAAATGGCGATGAGCATCGGCCCCTAGAGTCGGAAATGACTAGCACACATGTGCGGGGGAACCTTTACCTTTACCTTTTACCTATACGGTGATAGGTTTCCTCAAAATCGGCAAGTTTTTAATGTGGATTATGTGGCTTTCCATATTCTGTAGAAACTGCTGGTCACCATGTCAGGTTGTGAAAAACCAAGGGAAGTCCCTCTTAAACACACATACACAAACACAATTTGGCAAGCCTCCTCTGCTTTCAACTTGGCAGAAGCTCCTGTAGGCTTTGGTGGTTGCATTTCAAAGCCAACATCAACTGTTGTGCTCATCCTCATAGTGTAAATTCACACAGCGCAGAGTGCAGAACAGCAGCAGTGACAGGAAAAATGAAAACACCATCATCCACTGTTTAAATATGTTTTATTTCTTAATTTACATTATGTATGTGTATACATATATCTATATATATCTATCTATATATATATATATTCATTTATATATATATTTGACTATTTTGTTCTTATACTCTGAGATCCATAATCAATTTCGCTGTCCTTTAAAAAATAAAATAGCCATTTGTTGTTCAATTTTGCTTCTGAAAGAAAATCAGAAAAAACAATTCGAGTCCTGCCTTGTATAACAAGAAAAACATTAGTATCACGCTTCCGTGCTTTCCACTTGTCAAAGTGATCATTAAATGTCTCTTTTTTGTGAAAAGTCTGAGAACAAGAATGCCACTTCCTCCAAATCAGGCCCTGCTGGAAGACGGAAGGGGGAGTTGGAAGTGGAGTCACTTCTCATCTTGCTGGGATCTTTGAAAATGAATTAGTCTCATTTAGGGCGATAGCTGGGCAAGACACTTGGTTGACTTCCCTTCATGACCGAGATTCATAGACAACAGAAAACAGGTCCTTTTCAATATTTATAGATGGCTGCTCAAGAAAGACCCTTTTTTCTTCGACTTTGGTATAAACTCCAAGCCTGGTCACTAGTTCTCATTCTCTCAAAGCCTGATTTAGCATCCCCAGTCAAATCTTTTGCCTAGTTTTACAATTTTTGCGATCCTTCCATCTGGGCCAGCAGAGGACCAAAACAAAACGCTCTTTTCTGCTAAATGGGATTCAGGCGAGCAATCTTGAGTTTCAGAAGGACTGGCCATATCTGTTGGAATTGACTCTCTTCCTTGGCTGGGAGGTCTCCTGCTGGCATTATTGGATCCAGTGCTGGGTTAGTCTGCTTTCTTTAGTGCTGTTTAGATTCCCTACAACGATCTGGAACAAAGCTACATGCTAAATTGGGAACAATTTAGGGCCGGTGAAGTTTAGAAGGAGCTAGAGGATTCCAGACATTGATGATGGTTCTGCAACATTTCAGCTTCAGAATGAGAGCAGCTGAACTGAACGATGCAGTTTGGATAACTCTACAGGGGCAGGAAAGGAAACAGTCCTACAGTGTGGAGCAACTATCTATGCTGAAAACGAGTTAATGAAAACTGCGTATGTATGGCACGTGTATGTGAGAAAAGTCTATTAAAATCTGCTGTTTGAAACTAACTGTAGCCAAGATCCATATCAGATGGAACTAATTTCTGCTCTGTCTCTACTTTTGACGTCTGGAAGGCTGTCAGTTTCCTAGAGATCTCATGGAACGGAGATGAGAAAATCAGAGGACTGGTTGGGATTAACAGGGCTTCATAGCCACATGTCCTTTCTCAAAGCCTGCCTCCCACCTTCTCAGAAACAGAAGTCAACTCCATCAGGATCATGAGCAAAGTATTTCAATTTCTACCCAAACTCCAGGATGGAATTTCAAGGCCGTTCTTCTCTGCTCTAGCCTGTTGTAAACAGAAAAACAACAGTTCTCTCTCTCTAAAAAAAAGAGAGAGAGGATTTTGCCACTGACAATGGTCAGTCTAGCCATTTTTATTTTTGTTGTCATGTCTCAAGAGACTTGGAAAAAAAAATCTGACATTCCCCTTGGAAAATTATAAATCTCCAAGTCATGCTGGACTAAAAAAACTCACAACTGAAAGATCTGAGGTAGCTCCAGAACGAAACTGTTAGTGCAAATGACACTCTTATGTAAAGCAAAAAACAAAAAAACAAAAAACCCAACCCTATCCATCTAATCCAATCTTTTTGGTGTCTTGCCAGAAAAAATGATACCCTATTACATTATTAAAGAGCAGAAAACATATCTGGGGAGCTGTAATCAGAAGGCAAAACATTGCTTTTGGGGGGGGGGCTGGTATCTAAAGACAGGATTGCTGACCAAACCAAGTGTGTTAAATAGTGTTAGATGTTTGCTCTGTTGGCAGACGTGGGTGTCTTCCTTGGTTGAAAATAAAGTATATTCAGTTCTCCAGATGTCTCTTTTTGGGAGATGGGAGGATGAAAGAATCAGCTAGAAGCATCCATCCAGATTGGGAGCAAGTTGTCATCCATGCCTCTGCAGACTACAAGGCTCTCTTTGTGTCCAGAGAACACCTTCATTCTGCTGAAGCAACACCAATCCATTGTGTCTGACAGTCTGGATTTCCTCTGGCTCCAAGCATGGGGAGGGAGGAGGATGAGGGGGGGGGGTGTCTTCCACAGGTGCTCATTTTGGGGTTTAGTGGCAGCTACGAAAGATTGCCTTCATTGCCCGAGATGTCAGCTGCAAGGAAGGAAACAAAGAAGAACTGTTATTGTGGGGAGAAAGATACAGATGCTGTCACAGAGACAGTCAACTCTACAGCCCATTCTTTTGTACTGGCTTGGACCATTAAAGCGGCCGTGGCCAGAATCCAACAGGCTGCAAATTGCTGGACTAGCTTGAAAAATATATTTAGGTTTCTGTTGAAAATGTCCCCTCAGACTTTGTGAATAACTAACTGATCATTTAAAGCACAAACCCAATGCTGAATGTTGGGTTTCCTTATTGAAAGAGTACAATGTGGCTGTTTACTACAGAGTGAAGATGTTAACTTCTATATTTTCTCTCTGTATATATCTATCTATATCTATCCCAGATCTCTCTCTGTGTCATCTATCATCTATCTATCTATCTCTATCATTATCTTTCTATATATTTATATCAGAGATTGTTTCTTTCCCCCTCTCCTATCTATCTATCTATCTATCTATCTATCTATCTATCTATCTATCTATCTATCTATCTATCATCTATCTATCTATCTATCTATCTATCATCTATCTATCTATCTATCTATCATCTATCTATCTATCTATCTACAGTATCTATCTATCTATCTCCTATTATTCTCTCTCTCTCTCTCTCTCATCTATCTATTATCACATTTATACTCTGCCGCATTCTCAAAAGACTCTGGGTAGTCCTCAAATTCCAAACATTTTTTAAAAAACCACAAGAACATACATAATCCAACTGACTACAAAGATATATATCCTGACAAAAACCAACTGATAAGGCTAACCAAAATGATCTCATGACCTAGATGCCCTTTGAAAAGATCTGATCTGAGCTGCTTCTGGAACATAATCAAAGAGAAAGCCAACCGAGTGTCCACTATAAGGACATTTCAAAGAGAGAAATCTCCAAGTCTAGCACAGAGAAACTTCCAAGGCTCAGTAATTCAAAAGAATTACCAGAGTCAGAGACAGTGGATATCTAGGCCCCAATTACTAAGAGAGTAGATCAAGCTGATGGGCAGGGCTAATGTAGTATTGTCAGTGGGTTTTTTTTGTAAAAGAAAAAGGTGCCGGAACTCACACATGTCATACAACCCGCCTTGCCTACACTACAAGGTTCCATCCAAAAAAGGTGCCGGAACTCCGTTCTGAGCGTTCTGTGAGAAAAAAAAGCCCTGAGTATTGTATTCTGAGTTCCCACAGCTCCAGCTAATGTGTATGGGAAGCAAGGTGCTTTATAATAATAAATAAATAATAATAAACCTTTATTGTCAAAGTACAACATGTGTACATTGAGATTAGCTGAGCCTCCCCCCGTGCTCTCTCCCCCCAACACACAGTGACAACAAACCCTCCATCCCACCCACTATGTGAACCCACTACACCACACACCGGCCTCCCAAGTCAATTCTGCATAAGTTCACAGAGATTATGTCCCATTTAAAAGCCTAACAGCCCACGGATAAAAGCTGTTTTTCAGCCTGTTGGTACGGCTGGCTATACTCTTGTATCTCCTACTGGATGGTAGGAGAGTAAAGAGATACCGTCCAGGGTGTGAATCATCCCTGAGAATCTTCCTCACTCTTCCAAGGCAACGAGCCCTGGCGATGTCATCCAGTGGTGTCAGGGGACAGCCCACAATGTCTTGTGCTGTGCTCACTACCCTCTGTAATACTTTCCTATCTGCAGCTGTCAGACCAGCATACCAAACCACAATACCATACGAGAGGACGCTCTCTATAGTAGACCGGTAAAAGAGGGTCACTAGCTGTTGTTCTACCCTGTTCTTCCGCAAGACCCTAAGAAAGTGAAGCCTCTGTTGGGCCTTTCTAGCCACCTGTGTTAACTTTCCAGGTCAGATCTTCACAGAGGTAGACTCCCAGAAATTTAAATTTAAATTTTTATTAAGTGGCTTCAACATTTCCTAATACTTCCTTTTGCATTTAGCTTAATGTGCATTGGGCTATAGAGATGCCTTTTTGAGATATTGGGAAAAAATGGTTATCTTAGTTTAATTCACAAAAGCTAACGTGAAAGAAAGGCCATATTGAATAGTTTAGTGGGATATACAAATGTAACTCACTCACTAGAAGTTAAACTACAAGTAGTCCTCATTTAGTGACCACAATTAGGGCCAGCAACATACTCATTAAGCAAAGCAGTTGCTAAATTAAACATTAAAATGTTATGATCTTTCTTAGGTTTTCCTTGGCTGTACAGACCTCAAAGGTCATAAATGTGAGGACAGAGGCAAAGTTACTTTTTCATACTTTTTCAATGTGGTGGCTCATGAGCCGTGGTGGCGCGATGGTTAGAATGCAGTATTGCAGACTAATTCTGCTGACTGCCAGGAGTTCAATCCCCACTGGCTCAAGGTTGGCTCTGCCTTCCATGCTTCCGAGATCAGTAAAATAAGGACCTAGATTGTTGGGGGCAATGTGCTGACTCTGTAAACCGCTGAGAGAGGGCTGTAAAGCACTGTGAACCGATATATACATCTAAATGCTATTTATTGCTAGTGCTATTGTAACAATCTCTAAAAACCAATCACTAAACAAGGATTACTCATTTGTATTTCAAAGAAAAGTATGTATTCCTTTTAATTCATAGCCAGACTTAATCTAGCTTTGTCAGAAAGTATAATTGTCACTGTTCACACAATACGCTTAATCAGGTAGAATAGAATAGAATAGAATAGAATAGAATAGAATAGAATAGAATAGAATAGAATAGAATAGAATAGAATAGAATAGAATAGAATAGAATAGAATAGAATGTGGAAAGGGACCTTGGAGGTCTTCTATTCCATCCCTCTGCTGAAGCAGGAGAACCTATACCATCTCAGACAAGTGACTGTCTAGTTTCTTCTTAAAAATCTCGTAATGGAGCACCCACGATTTCTGGAGGCAAACTGTTCCACTGGTTAATTGTCCTCACTGTTAGGAAGTTTCTCCTTAATTCCAGGTTGCTTGTCTCTTTGATCAGTTTCCAACCATTGTTTCTTGTCCTTCCCTTTGGTGCTTTAGTGAAAACTACGACCCCCTCTTCTTTGTGGCAGCCCCTCAAGTACTGGAATACTACTATCATGTCTCCCTATTTCTTCTTTTCTTTAGACTAGCCAAACCCAAGTCATGTAGCCGTTCTTCGTATGTTTTAGTCTCTAGGCCTTTGATCATCTTAGTTGCTCTTCTCTGAATTTTTTCCAAACTCTCAACATCTTTTTTGTGATATGGTGACCAAAACTGGCTGCAGTATTCCAGGTGTGGTCTTACTAGAGTTTTAACTAAGTAAAAGCTTAGTAGATGCATTCAGACATGTAGCTCAGTGATACTTTGTTAGATTTTTCTTTACTTTCATTGTGTTCAGGTTAATTTATTATTCCCAAATTGCTGAATCCACAAAATGGGCTAATCAAGCGAAATGGGCTAAATGAACATGTAGATGTAACTTCCTGTAATTCAGTTTTTCCTGATGCGTGTTTTGCAAATTGTTTGGCAGAGAAAGATGGATACCAACCAGGGCATCAAACCATGGTTTAAATTGATTTCATATCCAAACCTTGACTAACTTATCTGGACGAACTGGAAAGCTATAATGTAGTCTAAGACGACTTCCTGGCATTACAGTATTTAGCTGGTCAAGCAAAAATCAACTGCAGTCAAAATTGTCATTTTAGTCTTGACTTAGTAACTGTTCACCTGAATGCAGGCATTCAGTTGCAAGTAACCTTTCATCATAAAATTGCCTATTTTTTTTGGGGGGGGGGGGGAGGAGACCAAAACAGCATCGACTAGAATTCTAAGAAGGCCCTGGAAATTCCTAGAATTCTTAGGATGCTTTTACTCATTTGCTCTTGTTACTTACCACTGTCTTAAACTTTCACTGAAGTTGGAGGCATCATAAGTTGGTTTACCCTGGGAAAAAGAAATGGAATTGTCAAGTTTCAAGCTATTTTTCACAACATGCATACACAAGCATACAATCATATATGTCAAGTTTTCTTTTTTACATCCATATGGTATTGTCAAGATCTATACCATGACCCATCTGTTCTCTCTGCACAGGTAAGCATTTTAGAGAGGAAACAAGAAAACACATATGCAAAAGAGGCTTCCAGGGCAGCATCCAGATATGCAATTTTGGCTCCCAGAATTCCCAGCATCTGGAAGTTACTCAGGTTGGGAAACCTTGCCCCAGGTCTTCCTCAGTGGTTAGATATTGGGAGGTTTAGAGTCCTCTGTTGTTAATTATACAGGCAATCCCCAACTTATGACTACAATTTTATTTTTATTTATTTTATTTACCGATATTTGTATCCCACTTTTATCTAATACACCTTCCTATTTTCTTCACAATAACAATAAGTGAGGAGATTATTAAATTGTCATGCTCAATTTATAACCATTTTTGCTGGGGTCATTACTCAAAACATGTGGCTATTAAGCAAATTTGGCTTCCCCCTTTGACTCTGTTGGAAGCCAGCTGGGATGGTTGCAAATGGTGGTCACATGGCCTCAGGACATTGTAACTCTTGTAAATATATGCTGCCAAATGTCCCAATTTTGATCATGTGACCGCAGGGATGGGAAGGTGGTTGTAAGTCCTCGGACTAGTTGAGGACACAGACAGACCTCCAGGTGGCCTCAATGATTCTCTAAAAAGAATGCAAATGACCAGCTTTTTGCAAGGAGTATAAATCCTTCCATTTCCCCACCATACTGTCAGAGCTGAAGAAGCTCCTTGGGTGAGAAGCGAAACGTCTTCAAAGAAAAAACAAGAAAGTCCAATTGCCCTGTGAAAAAACACCTTTGGGACAACCATGACCTGGATGACTGAGAATTTCCATAGACAGCTAGGACTGTTTTTTCAATGCTGTTGTAACTTTGAAGGGTTGCTAATGAATTGTTGTAAATTGAGGACTATCTATAATGCCCATTGCCCTGGCCACACTGGGTGGGATTATATCACAGTCCAAAACTACATATTGGTTGTAAACTGTACAGAGTTCTTTGCTTGTGAGTAGTTAAATAAATAAATAATCTGTCAATTTCATTTTTTTATTTTTTGTAAATCTCTTGGATTCAGTTTGTAAAATTTAGGGATTTTAAGTGCCCATCAAGTTTTGTAAATGTTTGGCTGCACCTTTCTCCATAGCTATACAAATTTATTTGCAATTTTGTTCCTATACAATCCTTGCAAATACTTTCTCCTCCTGTACAATACACTTTTCACAACTGTATGCATTTTTCTACAGATTTTCCCTGATAACTTTTTTTGTTTAAAAAACAACAACACAATATGTCAAGTAAAATCCAGAAAAGTGGAAATGTGAATTAAGCTTTGGTTTTCAACTTTCAACTCTGCATTTCCCCCTCCTCAATCTCATTGGAGATCAGGTATTACATTTTTTAAAAGATAGAATCAGGCAATTAGCAAGGCTCCGAAAAGTCAAAAGTCCCACACAATTTCCACAAAGTATTTTTCTTTTGTCAGGAATAAATTTCTGTTTGGTATAATGGTACAATGCACACCGATAGCTGCTGTTTGGATGACTACCTTAATCTACATATCAAGACTTGCTGCTGACAAAAGCATCTTTCCTCACATCACCGCCTTACCGAGTCTCATTTTTAATTTTTTAACCCCCTCAATCAAATTAAAAGCCTTCAATTTCTGATCTTACAACACAGAACGTAGAACATAGGATGATAGCTTGTCATTTTGCCTTCTTTCTTTTCCAAAATAGCACACCACTTTCTAAATACATCCACAACAGGGATAAAACAAAAAACCAACACAGCGTGACGGGTAAGATTAAAAACAGCAACACAACAGATATTTAAAGCAGATGCCGTAAAAAGCAGACGGCAAAAAACTACCAAGAAAAAAAAAACAAAGAAAAGGCCAAGCTGTAAGTCTGACTCAGTGACAGAAAAAGAAAAGGGTTTCAAACAATGGTTGAAAGTCAAAAGCCACAAAAAACAAAACACACACACACACACCAAAAAAAAAAAAAACACAACCTGGAGGAGAATAACCCATCTGCGTTATACAATTACTCAGGTTTTTTTTTTAAGCCACAAAGCAAGACTTTAAACCACTACTCGTTCTAGGCTGCTGAAAGACCACAAGGGTAGATACATGCCTTGAGGATTAACCTGAAGAAGGCGAGGCCTATAAAAGCCACATATTCCTTTTCTATACTGGAATTCTCCAGATGTGTTGAATGGCAGTTCCCATCATAGTCAATAAATATGCTTTCTGGAGATAATAGGAATTGTCCTGTAATATGAGCAATAAATATGCTTGCTGGAGAACGTGACCAATAAATATGCTTGCTGGAGATGATGGGAATTATTCTGTAATACAGGGGTCCCCAACCCCTGGGCCACAGCCCACTATTGGGCCACAGCCCATTCAGAACCAGTTTGTGGAAATAGTGGGCAAGTGCACGTGTCTGTGCAGCTCCACTTGCATGGCAATGGACGCTCGCACTTGCAGACCAAGCTCTATTTGTGTGAGTGATGGCTGTTCACACTTGTACAAATGAAGCTGTGCTTCTGTTCACATCCCCTCCCCACCTGCCAATCCGCCAATCTGGAAAGGTTGCGTACTGCTGTTATAATAGAGCCGGAAGACCCCAGAACGGTGGAGGTTGCATTAAATTTTTCAGCTTAATTTAGGCGAGTCCCAGAGGTGCCAGATAATTCAAGATACTCCAAAATGATGTTTGCAATCCTTTAAAAAAAAGTATTTTCCCAAAATATCCAGACAAGCAAACCTTACAATTTTACATTTGGACAAGATCTTTTACAATCGTTCCAAAATCTGTCAAGATTTTAATCTTCTTACATAAAATCACAAAATTATCAAATGTTTTACAATTGTGCCAGATTTCAAGTGGATTTTTTTCCCCAAATGGGAAAGCCCAGCAGGTGCTAATCCAAGATGGTTCTCTGTGCATTCTGATTTTCTTTCTCTTCCTTCTCCAATCTGGGATATCTGAGATCCAATTATGCATTTTTTAATTTTCCACAGAACCTGTGATATATGTCCAGGCCAAAATAGACTTTGGAAGTCATAATGTTTGCTGGACATTTCAGAATCTTCTGTATTATCCAGTCTAGGAATGACATTTTCAGACAGATTTCTGTTTTTAGGACACTTTGCTGCCCAGCCAATACCTCTAGATGTCCTAAGCTTCTTGGATCAGGCCGACACCATAGGCTCTGGAAAGTACAGTAGTACCTCTGTACTGAATTGGTTCTGGGAGGCATGATGAGTACCAAACAAATTTTTCCCATATGGAATAATGTAGTGAGTCACAAGGCAGCCAACACTGACAAGTTCTAGGTTGTGCGTTGAGTACCAAACAAATGATGAGCACTAGGATAAAACTTTCATGACAAAATGAGTTGAGTACCAGATTTGATGAGTTTCAAAGCAGCTGAGTACCAAGGTATCACTGTACTCCAGACATGACAAACACAAGGCCCGGGGGCCGGATCCGGCCCGCGAAGTGGTTTCATGCGGCCTGCGAAGCCATCCTGGAAACAGTGAGGGAACGGCCCCCACTGCCTTGGCCTTGGCCCAGAGACCCTCCTTCTGCCAGAGACCCCCAGATCTGTCCCACTCCTGTCCAGGCCCCCATAGGCACCCTTGATGTGAACGATGTAGAGCTGGCCACGCCTACCCAGTAGGCCATATGCACTCTAGCCATGCCCACCCAGTAGGCCACGCCCACCCTGGCCATAACCACCCGGCCCCCTGAGGGCAACCGCAATGTTGATGTGGCCCACAATGAAATTGAGTTTGACACCCCTGCTTGTACTCAGACACTTCCAGTTCTAATCCGTTGAGTAATTTACAGATGCATAAATCTTCCAACCATCTTTCCTAGAAGCCAAATCTTGTTGAGAAGCAGACCAGTCTTTGCCTCAACCTTCTCCATCTCTGTAGCACAAGGATGAGCAACTTTTGGTGGCCAAGGATTGAACTGAACAATTTTGGAGAAGGAGGTCAGCACTGATCCGAGAAATTATTTTTAGTGGATGTGTCTGAAATATGACTGGATGGGACTTCCTGTGGTTTTGCTAAGATCATTTTTACGATTTACAAGACAATTACTGTTTGCTTTCTCCCTCAAAATAGTGGGAAACCCTATGGTTAATTTGGCAGTTATGGGCAGGAGAGGTGCTACAGAGTGCCCACAAGGAAGAGTTTGAGGGCTGGTATTTAGCTCTGAATCACAGATCTCCCAAACTTGTTCCAGGAGATTTGCAAACATTTTTATTTGTCTCAAGGTAGAAGAACAGTTAGGCTATTTGCTGCTTCCTCCCTGACAAGGAACTAGCTCCAAATCTCTTTTACTTGAGCAGCAGGAGTTAAAATAAAGCCTTGAAATCAGGAACGGCTCGCTTTTTCTTTCTTTCTTTTTTACTAATGCCTATTCAAGTTTTTAAAGCCTCACTGCATTCTCTCCACATACTGTAGCTACCTGCAGAAATTCTTAAAATTTTTCCCTACCACAAGTGACTAAATCCTATTCCGCCGTTATCGTGTGCTTTCATAATTAAGGATTTATAGCAGCTGTTATTTTAACCTAGCCTAACGCTCCAAAATGAGTCATTATGTATTATTTAATGGAATGCAGAAAAGGATCTAATTTAACACCATGCAAGGTTCACTGAAGGACCGGAGGCTGTGTTTGCATTTACATACATCTCTTCCGCTGGTAAAGAGCTGGTTTCATCTGAACATTATATTCTCTTTTAATAATACCATGATCCCAGTTCCAATTTTTTTTTTGCCTCCTGTCCCATGCGTCTTAATTTCTTAAATGCTACAGTATTTAAATAATTGCCAAAGGAATCGTGCATATTCTAAAAGCATTTGGCCCAAGTTTCTCAATAGAAAACTAAAACGAATACAGGAAAAATGGGAAAGAGAATGTGAACAACCGAGACAATTTAAGAACTGGAATTTCCTTGAATTTGGGATATCGCCTCATGGCAAGTCTGGCCATTATAAAGCCAAGCTCTCCTTCTCCAGGAGTGGAGATAGAAGTCCAGCCTTGGAAAGAGATTTTCAATTTTACAAGGCTTCAAAGGCTGCAGAAGGGTTCTTCTTAGGGGGTCCTTGGTGCTCTCTGAGCTTGGTGGTTTTCTTGCAGACATTTCATTACCAAATTAGGTAACATCATCAGTGCTAGTAAGGTGTATGGTTTGTGCTCAGTTTATATACTACTGGTTTGCTCTGTTACTGTTGGTGGGAG
>NC_139512.1:342674318-342886818 GCF_947247035.1 Vipera ursinii | reverse complement strand
TCAGATCTAGGATGTGTTTTGGGGGGTTGTATTTATTTTGGATAGCTGTCAAGGCTTCTTTGATTGGCACTTGGGTGAAGAGGGATACAACATCGAAGCTCACAAGTAGGTCACAGGGCTGTAAGTTTAGTTTACTTATGATCAGTTCTGGAGCTGGCAGCTGAGACCAGCCCATCCACTCAGAACACCCCCCCACCCAATCAGAACACACCCACCATTCAAAACACACTCCCACCCAATCAGAACACACTTGGTCCCCTACCCAATCAGAGCACACCTCCACAGAACACACCCCCTCTGGCAGTTTAAAAAAGAGGAACTAACAGCCACATGCTTCTCCTAGAAGAAGGAAGCTAAAGCCTGATGATGTCGGATGAGACTCCGTCGAAACGTTGCGCCCACACCTTTAGTTCTACGCGGGGAAAAACCCGAAAAACCAAGGATCCACATACAGGCACCCGCGAAAACCTCAGAAAACATATATATATATATATATATATATATATATATATATATATATATATATATATATATATATATATATATATATACTGTATATATATATATGTGTGTGTGTACTGTATATATATATATATATATATATATATATATATATATATATATATATATATACAAATTATTCAAATTGCTAATAAAGAATTTGGGAGGCTAAGATGATCATTTCGAACTCATTATGTTCTCATCAGTTAGTCATACCCTTTATCTGAGATTCGAACCCGGGCTGATTATATATCAGGCAGTGTTTTAACCTCCTGAGCCACGGGGTTCTTTCTCTCTTATATTAGCTGGAAGGCAAGGCAAATGTATGTTTAAGTATTTGTCAAGGCTTTTTGAATGGACCTTGCTAATTAACTCTTTCATTCCTGTTTTGGCCCGGCTCAGGGCTTATCCACAGGATATAGTCAACTATGACAGCTAGCCAGTACATATATATATGTACTGCAGTAGTCACAACAGTGACAGCTCATATTTGTGTAAATTTTATATATATAAATCTCTTTATATGTATTGTTCTTTTCTCCTTTTCAGAACAGGTAGCAGTGACCCCTACTGTATTGTGAAAATTGACAATGAAACAATAATTAGGTAAGCCAGAGCACTTTTTTTCCCTTTCCCTTGTTGAATTTTAAAAAGACCACAGTCAAAACTTGCCAGAATGGTATATTAATTTTACCTTCCCTTAAGCTCTCAGAGCAGGGCTACAGATGTTACATTACAGCCAGTCCTCAACGTATTACTACAATTGGAACCGGAAATTCCATCACTAAGCAGTGTGGTTGTTAAGTGAGTCACACACCTGATTTTATGATTTTTTTTGCCGCTGTCATTAAATGAAACATATGGTCATTAAAAGCAAATCCAGCTTTCCCCATTGATTTTCCTTGTCAGAAGAACCCTGGGAAAGTGGCAAATGGCTATCATGTGATCCAATTGTCATAAATACATGCTAGTTGCCAAGCACCAACTTTTGATCATGTGATCACAGGGATCCTGTGACTGTCTTAAGTGCAAGTACTATTCAAACCATGTTTTCATCATCATCGTAACTTTGGACGGTCACTAAATGATTGGCTGTAATTTGAGGATTATCTGTATGTCATGCCCACATGTACAAGGTGTTATGTGACTTCTATCCAGTCCCATATCTTGGAGGGGTGGAACGTTTTTCTATTTTCACACAGTGTGTACCTTGTGATATGTTTTCGATCACATAGCTGGCCAGAAGGGCACGTACTACCTGCCCAGTTTCATTCTTACAGGGAATTCTCAGATGTAATTAGTCACAGATGAACATCTGGCTTCCAACATCTGATGATTCCCAATAAGGATGAATCATGCAATGTTTGCCTTCTGGTGCTCTGTGGAACTGAATTAAAAACCCAGCCTAAAGAGACACCTGTTGTTTCACCAGCCTGGTGAAACTTTACTTGAAAGTTCGAAATCATAGTAACAATTGCTTTCAAGACATTGGTCTGCATCCACAATATTTTAGTCTTCATTGTACAGTAGATCGGTAAAAAAAGAAAAATCAAACTGAGGTGAGCCAACTCTACATAGCTGTATTAATTCTGTAACTGATATCTGAATGGCAAAATGGTCTATCCTAGTGCCAAGAATTAACTTGAGGGAATAAATCAGGGGAGAAATAAGCTGAAATAAACATGGTGACAGGATTTATGATAAGGCAACTAAAACGATACACAGGATTATTGAAACTATATATTTAACTGTTGCTAAGCAAATAAAATTGTCTTAATCTAATGTTTTGTAAAGAAAGATACGTTGGGGAAAGGGGAAATCAAATGAAATTAACATATGGAATATAGAAATTAATTGTTAAGGACTGTCTTATAAATGTTACCCAGACAACATTCTGTTTTATAATGATTTATGTTATGTTAAAAAATTCCAATAAAATATTTACAAAAAAAAAATCAGAAAAAGAGAAGAGGAACAAATTCAAAAAAAAAACCTTGAGGGAATAAATCCAACTCTTCCTTCTCTATCTGCTTAATCATTCGAGGTGAGCTATTCTGTAACCTTCCTAACATTTCTGTCTCCTGCCCTGAATCTGGAAAGAAATCTGACTATTTCAGGTTCATAGATTGTGGGTAACACCAACACTATAGGATTTGCCTGTTCAAAATAAATTCATAAAATAAAATACAGCCTCTTACCTAACAAGTTGACTACTCAGTGTTAAATATTTTTTTTTAAATTCCATTTATATCCCGCCCTTCTCTGAAGACTCAGGGCGGCTTACAAGCTTAGCAATAGCCTTCATTCTATGTATATGCCTGCTTATTAGGGCTTTCACACACACCCCAGCGGCATTATTACAAAGTCAGCTTATTGCCCCCAACAATCTGGGTCCTCAGTTTACCTACCTCGGAAGGATGGAAGGCTGAGTCAACCTTGAGCCTGGTGGGACTCAAACCTGCACTAATTGCAGGCAGCTGGTGTTACTTAAGGAGGCATTAGCCCACTGCTCCACCAAGGCTCTTCCTGGGGCTTTGCTGAAATTACTGGTAAAAATACATTGTTGTAGAAAAATGTATTATTGTTGGTTTATCTTTTTCTTTTCTTTAAAAAAACCCTCTTTTTGTTATATACAATCACTTTGGTGAGGGGAAATGGACCTTTGATTGATTTCCTCTTTCCCTCAGGACAGCCACGGTGTGGAAAACTCTCTTTCCTTTTTGGGGTGAAGAATATGAAGTCCACTTGTCTCCCAGTTTCCGTTGTGTATCCTTCTACGTGATGGATGAAGATGCACTGAGGTATATTATTGCTCCTTTTAGAGCGATCCCTTCTCCTTGTCCCCTGCCTTTAGTGACAACGCCTCACATCATGAAGCAGCCGTGGGACAACTTCCCTGCTGAGCGCATTTGCTGCACTGTGTATTTTTTAAGAGAGTAAGAAAAGTGTCTTTCACATTGGAGCTTGGCCCCTGGTGACTTCATGTAGGTATTCACGTAGTACAAAGTTATTTGAGATCTCCTCCTTCTCCTTCTCCTTCTCCTTCTCCTTCTTCTTCTCCTCCTCCTGTTTTCTTGAAAGTTCCCTTATCCAGGTACTCAAGAAGTTCCGCCCTTATTAGCTTTTCAAGCTATCTGAAGGGGACGGTTGTAGTGTGAGGAGCTCCTTTTCAGAATTCTTCATTCTAATCCTTGCTGGCTTCCTCCCTTTCAGGAGTAGGTATTTTGTGACCAATGATCACTGTCAGTCCCAATCAGGTTTTTGAAGGATAGGATTCTCCCTTCTTATTTTTTCTAAAGAGGATAAAACTGCATACAATACAACTCCAATCAAAGTCAGTGGATAATTGCATTATGCAACGTTTGCCCACTAGGTGGAATTAGATTTTGTTGGCTTGGGGATGGGTGACTGGATGGAGAAGAAGTGCTTTATATAGGCTTTTTAAAGAAATATATAGATTCCTCACAGGTGTTTCCTAGCATCTCCAGAGTTTCCAAGCAGGGTTAGGGTTATATGAGAAGAAGAAAGCAAATACATTGGCAGAGGAACAAATGTTTAAAAGGTGAGAGCAAAAGCAGAATCAGGTAACATTTTGAAAGAGTTGGTTCTAAAAGTCAATAAAGATTATTGTACAGGCCATTGTGACACAGAGGCAGTGATCTTGTTGTGGGTCCTCCTGGTTCCCACATAAAATATTAATATATTTTCAGCTCTAGGTTCCCCATCTGTATAATGTTGAAGTGCTGTGGGGTTGGCTATTTGGTTGGTGATGACACTTCATTTACCTTGTCTCGCCTTGTTTGTCTTCCTTGTATCAGCCGCGATGATGTCATTGGGAAAGTGTGCATCCCCCAAAGTTTGTTGGCCGAGCATCCAAAAGGTGAGATTTGATCTTGGCTGAGAAAGACATCTTTTCATTTGAATGAGTAAATGGAATGGATGCAGAAATGAATGTCATAATTTCTTCTCCTTTTTGAATCTACTGTTAGAACTATTTCCTGTCCAGGTATGCTATTTCTAAAAGCTGACTGATCAATACTTCTGCTTGCAAAGGGGGCACGATAGCTCAGTGTTAAAGATGCTGAGCTTGTCAGCTGGAAAGCTGACAGCCCGGGTTCAAGACCAAGTGACACATAACAGGGTGAGTTCCTGTTACTTGCCTCAGCTCCTAGCAATTCAAGAGCATGCAAATGCAAATAGATAAATAGGCACCACTTCGGCAGTCCGTGCCCCTCAGCGTATAGTCATATGGGCCACATAGCCATGGAATCATCTTCAGACGATGGCTCCTTTGGCTAAGAAATGAAGATGAGCAATGCCCCCTGGAGTCGGACACAACTTGCCTTTACCTTTTTGCTTGCAAGCCCCAAATCTAATTCATTTGCCTGAATAAAGAGGCAAGCTGAAAAGCTTGGAGACACTCACCTCATCTCACTTCATCCAGGGATATCATGGTTAAAGCTGGCTGGAGAGGTTGTAGCTCAGAAGAGGGGAGGAAAATCATTAGCTTTTGACAACAGCCAGATTTATTGGATGAGTTCACAGTAACTTGCTAAATCCAAGTTAATCAGACAAAATGTGGGTATCACAGAACATCTTGTGCTCCATATTATGCCTTCATTGGATCTTCTGGTTCACCCTTTGTGCTAAGCTAATGATAGGGTTCTCACAATGCACTGAATACAAAATCCTATTTTAACTATGTTGTGTGTGAACCATACATTTGTGGTGTCCTGTCTTGCTTATTCTTTAGTTTTTCCTTATTTTGTCTGGTCTTGCTTCAGCTTGTATTCAAACACATTGCTCAGAATAGAACCCAACATTCCAAGTGCAGTTAAACCAACACAGAATTCAGTGGAATTCTTAATTCCCCTCAGCTGAGTACTGGGGAATGCTGGCTGGGGAATTCTGGGAGTTGAAGTCCACACATCTTCAAGCTGCCAAGGTTCAGAAACACCATTCTAGATCACCCAGTATCTGTATTCTTGCTGTCTCCACTATCTCAGTGCTGATTTAGATGCTACATAACGTAAACTCCTGGGGCCTCTCTTCTCAGTCAAAGCCAACCAAGAATCTTTAGAGCTGCAAATAGTCTTAATTGCCATAACTTCTTCAGAGCAGAATCTCTTGCTTTTTCTTTTCTTTTTCCTCCCAGTTCTTGATGATCTGTCATTCTCTGTTTTTCAGCAGCAATCTGAACCACAGCAGAGAAGGGAAGACAATTTTCTTTTTAGCAGAACTCCCTCTTAATGTGCACAGAATGTTTATTTTATTTTATTTCAGTTCTTTTCTAATTTCCATGCTACACAGGAGCTAAAGAGAGAACGTGAGCTGCTTGCTTAAGAATCTGAGAGGATCTATTGGAAGCAAACTGACTCATCTTTGAGATGAGGGCAGGGAGAAATTCTCTCTCTGCAGCTAGAAAAGCTGTTGCTGGGGCTGAATTTGAAAGCTCTTTTGAAGGCAAAAAGGAGCATAGAAATTCTTTTCTTAGGATTCCAGTTCAAGTCTCCATTTGAAAATATTACAGAGCAGGTTGACCAGCTAGGGTTCAACATGTGCCTTAACCATGCGCTGGATTTTGTCAGCTCAGCTGGATATTTTTAAGTGTGTCTTGGAGTCAGTATTGACACTTGGTGACTGCCTGGACCTTCCTTGTTATGTTTTTTTTGCAACATTTTTTTGGAAGAGGTTTGCTCTTACCTTCTTCCTAGGGCTGAGAGAGAGGAACTGGCCCAACTCGCCCCGCTGGCTTCATGCCTAAGATAGGACTAGAACTCACAGTCTCTTGGTTTTAGGTAGGTTATGTTGCCTGTTTAACCTTCTTTTCCAAGAAAAGAGAATAAGCATTCTTCCTTTAGTAACCCCAACTTCCTTCTAGTTTAGGTGGGATTAGAATGGGGAACAACTGGGGATAAACAGTGGCTGTGTTCAAAACAACACCATTAAGTCAGTCAAAAAGGGAGCAGACAGGCTATACGTGGTTCCTATAAACTTTAGCTAGATACCTCTGTGTTTGTGCGTCTGTGTACGTGTGGTTTAATGTGCTTTGCAAACCCTCCTTGTGTTTTGTTTTTAGTTTATGGTTTATTTTATCATTCAGAAAATGAGTCATTTAGGTAACCAGGCGAAGCACATTGGGAGAACGCAGCTGTTGGTTTTGGGTTTTTCGCTAATAAATGAGCCACAAGGCAAGAAACAATGCAACGTATTTGGCTGCTGTACAACGTCACTGGCTGCTAACAAAAGGAGGTCCACAGTGCTGGAAAAGATTCAGTTTCATTAAGACTGGATGCAGGTGTTTTAAATAAAGAATCAGCCACTTTAATCCCCTAAACAGATTGGAAAAGGGCCGCTAGGAACTCGGAAAACTGCCCAATTGAATCATCTAGGAATTTGCCCCTTTGGCACCATCCTCTCCTTCAACATTGTGCAAAGCTGGCTTGTGATTTCAGCGTAATTAAGGGTTGTCCACATGTAGCCTGGGGTTCAAAGGCTGCTTCTAGCACCCTATATGTGATCTGCCACACTTCCAGATCACACTGCTGTTATTCAGTGATAAAACAACCAAATTCGGTCAGTGTAAATGCAGGCCATTTGGAAGGTGGGAAGTCTTGGTGGGGGGGTGGGGGAGGTGAACAGATTGACCTGCTTAGAGATGACTCAGCATAATAGAACAATTCTAAGTGGCCCTGTGGAAAACACAGAAGGCCCAGTTGCAGCCCCAGACATTTTAAATAGTATTTAACCCTGGTCAGCCCCACTAGGTAGACCAGGCCATGAAATCTACTCCATGGGAAGGTGAAAACTACTTTTATTGTAATGAAATTGGCGAAAATAGCAGAATGCTGCAAGTCTGATTACACTGTGCAGGTAATCCTCGACATACAACTGAGCTCAAAATTTCTGTTGTTAAGCAAGACAGTTGTTAAATGAGCTTTGCCCCATTTTACAACCTTTCGTGCCACAGTTGTTAAGTGAATCTCTGCAGTTGTTACGTTAGTAACGTGGTTGTTAAATCAATCTGGCTTCCCTGTTGACTTTTCTTGTCAGAAGGTCACAAAAGGGGTTCACATGATCCCAGGATTCTGCAACTGTCAAAAGTACATGCCAGTTGCCAAGCGTCCAAATTTTGATCACATGACTGTGGGGATGCTGCGATGGACATTAAGTATGAAAAATGGTCATAAGCCACATTTTTCAGTGCCATTGTAACTTCGAATGGTCACTAAATGAATGGATATAAGCCGAGGACTACCTGGTTATATGCGCAGTGAATTAGGCTACCATTTTGTGCAAACCTGTGGTGGCTTATTCAGTAACCCAAGATTAATCAATGCACAACTTTGTGCAGCATGTGTAAACCAAATGGTAAGCAAGAAACTTTCCTGGAGGAACTTTCTATTTCAGCCCATCCTACCTCACAGATTGCAGGAGGATATAACTGTGGCAGGGAGCAAATGAATGCTGTCTTGGAAACTAGAAGGAAAGCCAGCATCAAACTTTAAACAATAGATGATAATCAAGCTATGGGGTGGGAATGAAATGTCAAGAAAGTGTTGGATAATCTTCTTGAAGTCTCACCTTGCACCATCCCTGCAGGGTAGACTCTGCTGTTGTTCTTATCTTACAAATTTAGTCCCCCCCCCCTTCTCTTCATGCTCCTGTTCTTAGGCTACAGTGGTTGGTTGAACCTCATGGAAATAGACCCTGATGAGGAAGTGCAAGGAGAAATCCACCTGCAGATGGAGATCATCGACAGCAGTGCGGCAAGGAAGTTGCGCTGCATTGTGTTTGATGCCAGGTAAAGTAGAGGCCAGGAAAGAGCAGAGGGTCTTGCAAGGAGGCAGCGTTGGGAATAATAATAATAATAATAATAATAATAAGAAGAAGAAGAAGAAGAAGAAGAAGAAGAAGAAGAAGAAGAAGAAGAAGAAGAAGAAGAAGAAGAAGAAGAAGTTGGAAGGGACCTTGGAGGTCATCTAGTCCAACCCCCTGCTCAGGCAGGAAACCCTATACCATTTCAGACAAGTGGCTGGCTAGTCTCTTCTTAAAAACTTCCAGTGTTGGAGCATTCACCACTTCTGGTGGCAGGTTGTTCCACTGGTTAGTTGTTCTAACTGTCAGGAAGTTTCTCCTTAGTTCTAGGTTGCTTCTCTCCTTGACTAGTTTCCATCCGTTGCTTCTTGTCCTTTCTCCAGGTGCTTTGGAGAATAGCTTGACTCCCTCTTCTTTGTGGCAGCCCCTGAGATACTGGAACACTGCTATCATGTCACCCCTCACCCTTCTCTTCATTAAACTACACATACCCAATTCCAGCAACCGTTCCTTATATGTTTTACCCTCCAGTCCCCGAATCATCTCTGTTGCTCTTCTCTGTACTCTTTCTAGAGGCTCGACATCTTTTTTACATCGTGGTGACCAAAACTGGATGCAGTATTCCAGGTGTGGCCTTACCAAGGCATTGTAAAGTGGTATTAGTACTTCACGCAATCTTGATTCTATCCCTCATTAACTCATTGGAGAAAGCAGGGGAAGGAAGAAAGAGAAGATGAGGTCAGAACTCCAAATAACTCCAATGTTCATGGCCAATTGCTGGTTGAACTGTATGTTTTCCTCCTGTTTTTAAAATTGTTTAAGTCCACATAACAAGCAATACCTGATGGAAGACCACCAGAAAAATCCTAGAGCTGGAGGCCAAAATAGATTTTTTAAAAATTCTGGAAGAAGGCCAAGATAGCAGTGTTCCAATATCTCAGGGGCTGCCACAAAGAAGAGGGAGTCAAGCTATTCTCCAAAGCACCTGAAAGCAGGACAAGAAGCAACGGATGGAAACTAGTCAAGGAGAGAAGCAACCTAGAACTAAGGAGAAACTTCCTGACAGTTAGAACAATTAACCAGTGGAACAACCTGCCTCCAGAAGTGGTGAATGCTCCAACACTGGAAATTTTTAAGAAGAGACTGGACAGCCATTTGTCTGAAATGGTATAGGCTTTCCTGCCTGAGCAGGGGGTTGGACTAGATGACCTCCAAGGTCCCTTCCAACTACTTCTTCTTCTTCTTCTTCTTCTTCTTCTTCTTCTTCTTCTTCTTCTTCTTCTTCTTCTTCTTCTTCTTCTTCTTCTCCTCCTCCTCCTCCTCCTCCTCCTCCTCCTCCTCCTCCTTCTTCTTCTTCATCATCATCATCATCATCATCATCATTATTATTATTATTATTATTATTATTATTATTATTCCCTTCAAAAAAGAAAAAGAAGGATAGGAGGTGTCCACATAGACCAGTGTTTTTCAACCTTGGCAGCTTTAAGCTAAGTGGACTTCAGCTCCCAGAATTCCCCACCCAGCAATACCGATGTGCAGAGTTGGAGTTGAGATCTGCTTAAGGAATTCTGTAGCTTTACCCAGGTTTGACTAATCCTGAAACATTCAACAGCTCTATCCCTGCTGAATGACCGTCCACAGAAAATCTCAAGATTGAAAAGCTACAATTGTGGGAGCAAGACTTCCCAGAGGAAGCCAAGGAAAACCACTTCCATATTTTTGCACCAAAGACCACATGATCACCAGGAGTGAGGTTCAACTCCATTTCATAGCCGCCTTGAACTATGCCCGCTCTAAGAGCAATTTATAACGATCCCAAATTCTACAATTCTCTGTTCCTTTGTTTTGAATTTCTGTTTCCAGTAGGATGGAAACAAATACCAGGAGAAAAACATCAGGCAAATTATACTCAGTTTGGGAAGGTTGTAGAAGAGGACGTTAAAATTTGTTCTTAATGTTATTTTTGTACATTTAAAACATTTTTAGAGTTTACAAAGTGGTGAGGATCTCACCAGATTTGTCTTTAGGTGTCATGGTATTTCGGAGGGCACCTGTTCCTTTACATCAGGCAGGTTGCTCCAACCTGAGGCCTCCTGAGACCACGTTAAGTGAGAATTCTGGGAGTTTAATCCATTTTTAGGCAACCACGTCGAGACAAGGCTACTGTGAAATATGGGAAGTATCTTAACATACTGCAGTTATCAGATCAGTTCTTAAAATTATTGCCTGTTGATGCATTATATAACCAGCTACATTTGGTTAGTATTAATGTCTGGCTCAGTATGTTGGGCAAAGTCAGTTTTTTTGGATAATTTATAATTTGAACCTGGGAATAGAATGCATTATTTCACGAGGTTATACATGCTGTTTAAACCAGGTAAGGTTAAAAAGAAAAGGGAAACCCAAAGAGAAATGGGAACGTTATCTATCCAAAAAAAAGTACCCTAAAATAAATTCTAGCATTCTTGAAAATTGCAACATTAGGGTAAGATTTCAGCTTGATCCTGTTCCTGGGGCCTTTGAATGTTCTTTCTTTTAGTTTCCATTTTTTTCTTCCTTTATTATGCGCGATGTGCAAAACCAAACCTAAACCTGCTTAGCATTAGCAAGATTTCCACCTCATTTTCTTTCATTTCTTTCATTTATTATGAAAGAAATGAAAGGCTCCAACTGGTACAGAATGCGGCCGCGAGAGTTGTGTTGGGAGTCTCCCGATACTCCCATGTTACACCTCTGCTCCGTGAGCTGCATTGGTTGCCAGTTGTCTTCTGGGTGAGATTCAAGGTACTGGTAATGGTGTTTAAGGCCCTACATGGCATGGGTCCGGAGTACCTTAGGGAGCACCTGCTGCCGGCATCAACTTCCCTCCGCCCTGTGCGTTCCCACAGAGAGGGCCTCCTCAGGGTGCCACCGGTCAGAGAATGTCGATTGGTGGCCCCCAGGGGGAGGGCCTTCTCTGTGGGTGCCCCGGAGCTATGGAATCGGTTACCGGTTGAGCTCCGGATGGCGCCCGACCTTCGCTCCTTCCGTCGCGATCTAAAGACATTCTTATTTGAACAAGCCGGCCTGGCCTGATGGGGGATGGGGGGGGTTTATTGTTATTTTAATATTTGTATTTACTGTTTTTAGTTGGGCATATACTTAATCCCTTTTAACTTTTGTATCTCTGTATTTTTTATGCTTGCCCTGTTCACCGCCCTGAGTCCTCCAGGAGAAGGGCGGTATATAAATAAAATTAGTAAATTAAATTATTAAATTTCCTGCGATACAAAACAGAGGGTTGTTTACAGTTTCTAGACTTATTTTACAAGAGCTCTGCTGCCAGAATTTCTTAGAAGTCACTGTGATTTCCGAATGTCCTGTTGTTTTCAGGTCTTAAGCTTCCAACTAGCTTTAGACACTTGGCCAAACCTTTCCTGTCTGAGAACATTTTGAGCTGGTATAGCTTTCTTGTTCTATGTGCCCTAATCTCAATAAAAAGGAGCTTGACAATAAGGAACTGTGCCTAGCAACCTAAAATCAAAGGAATGACCACTAAATAAGCAATTTACAGTATTTGGCTCAGTGTTTCTCAACCTCAGCAACTTGAAGATGTGTGAATAATCATTCTGGGAACTGAAGTCCACACATCTTAATGTCATTGAAGTTGAGCAACACAAGTCTAGGCCAATCTCTCCCAGTCTGCTGTCTTCTAGCTAGATTGCCTTCCATCTCTGCAGGTTTTTAAGAAAAGATTGGACAGCCATTTCTCTGGAATGGTATAGGGTCTCCTGTTTGAGCAGAGGGTTGGACTAGAAGACCTCCAAGGTCCCCTCCAACTCTGTTGTTCTGTTCTGTTCTATTAAATTCCCAAATGGGCGTTACTGAGAATTGGGGGAATTTGTCCACATATCTAGAACACATCCTGGGGTTCTGAGTGTTTTGTGGCAGGCTTCTGCCTTAACCAAAGAAAAATAATTTAAAGCCTGGCTACCATAACAGAGCAGACTGTTTTATTAGGGTAAAATTGGAGCAAGGATCGAAAAATATGAGTTTGACTAGGAAAAAATGTATATTTTCCCCCCCTTGCTTTCTGCAAGCAAAGGATCTGACGATATGAATCAGAACTGTGTACTTTTCCATTTCCTTCCTTTTCTTGAGCCTTGGAATCCATCAGGTCACTGCTGGATACAAGCATCCTATATTTTTTCATTAAAATAAACCCCAGCCTGTAATTGAAGGAAATCACTTTGAAATTACAAGCTGCCTCTATGAGTAGTGATTTTCTGTTTGAACATTACACAGAGTGTCACCAGGAAGGGGTGAGTGAGAAAGAAGAAAGCGAGGGAGGGCAGTCTCCTTGCAGGATGTATGTTATTATTTTCAAAGGCCTTTTGATGGAAACGGCCAAAGAGATTCTGGAGGGACCATACTGGAGCAGAAAGTTTCGTGCCTTTATTGAAGATTTTACCATTGTTCATTCGTGTTCCATTCTTCTGAACCACACAACTCTCAAAATTCCTCTTTGTTTATTGTCCCAGGCGATCTTCCTGTTTTATAGACCTGTGTAATTAGAGTGAGAAAAAAACCCTCTTGCAATTAAAAGACCCAGGGGCAATTGGATGGGGTGGGCAAGATAAAACCAAACAGAGTGTGTCTGAACAGTTGCAATCTTTCAAGGGTTCAGAGCTAGAGGGACATACTGGAAATCACAAGGAAGTCAGGACAATGCTATTTTGCACAGTTACCAAAACAGAAAAAAACCAAACCAAACCAAAATAAAAATGCTTGGAAGACTAAAGTATTGATTCCCAAAGGAGACAGATTGTTATTTATCTTTATGGAGTTATTGGTATAAGAATTCTCTAGAATGGGGGTCCTCAACCCCTGGGCTGCAGCCCACTACTGGGCCGTGACCTATTTGCAACCAGGCTGTGTGAACGGTGGGGTGGCGCGCATGTGCACGCACAGCTCAACCGGTGTAAGTGGCAGGCTGGTGCGCATGCATGTACTCACAGCTCACACAGCTTGGGGAGAGAGAGGAACCGGGCAACATGAGTGGCAGGCCGGCACACGTGCAGCTCAACTAGTTGAGCTGTGTGTGCATGAACGTGGATGCCGGCCTGCTGCTTGCGTGAGCCAAGCTGCATGTGCGCATGGGCCCACCACTCAAGCAGCCTGGTTCTCTTCTCCCCACCCAGCTGGGCTGCCAAGCCACAAAGGTTGGGGACCAGTGCTCCAGAAGACTGACTTGCCCTTAGATTTCCTGTATTCTTCAAGAGTGTCTATGACAGTGTACAAGAGTCTGCAGGTGGAAGTGCACCAATTTGATCGTGGGTACTGCAAGGTTAAGAGAGCTAGTTTGGTGTAGTGCTTAAAACATCAGATTAGAAACTAAAAGACCGGGAGGCACAAAGCCAGCTTCCTCTAAGCCTTAGGAATGAGGTCATAGCAAACCACTTCTGAAAAACCTTGCCATGGAAACTGCAGGGCCTTGTCCAGGCAAGTGACCCAGAATTGGACACAATTTCCAGGTCGTATTCAAGAGTTTGCCAAAAGTATATGGCAGACTTTAGTTTTTCAGGACTTGAACTTGTCTTAATTTTTTCTTATATTCATGCAAATAGGACCTTCAGCATCTGTAACCTTCCTTCTCCTCTATCCCTTTCCTTCAAGGGATTTAGCTCGGAAAGATCGGAATGGCGCTTCTGATCCTTTTGTCAGAGTCCGCTATAACAGCAAAATTCAGGAGACTTCGGTGAGTTGAGATTGTGAGGGGGAGAAGAAGAAGATGGGACTACACCAGTTTTTGAAACTGAAGTTGATTCTGTCCAACTTTGGCTTACAATTTATTAAGGCCCAACGTACTACAGGCAGTCCTTGACTTATGGCCACAATTGGGACCAGAATTTCTATTGCTCAGTTGTTAAGTGATTCACATCCAATTTATGATCATTTTTTCCACAGATTTATTTTATTAGATCTATAAAACTGACCATTGGAAAGACCTAAGGCAGCTTAAATTAAAAATTCAGCAAAAACAAGGTGCAAAAGGTTTTTAAAAACTCAACACTTCGATGAAATACATAAAGTTTCAAATCTCATAATTCCCAGTCTGGAGAGATTTGGTTTGCTGGACTAGAAAAATCATATGTATTATACAGAACCCATGGCCAGCCATAAACACACACACGAGAGAGAGAGAGAGAGAGGGAGAGGGAGAGGGAGAGGGAGAGGGAGAGGGAGAGAGAGAGAGAGAGAGAGAATAGATGGATGGATAATAGGTAGATGGATGGATGGATCAATAATAGATAGATAGATAGATAGATAGATAAATAGATAGATAGATAGATAGATAGATAGATAGATAGATGATAGATAGATAGATAAGATAGCTAGATAGATGATAGAACACAGTCAGACAGAGAGACAGAGACACAAAAGTGTGTGTGTGTGTGTGTGTGTGTGTGTGTGTGTGTGTGTGTGACTGGCCAAGGGTTCTGTTTGCTTATATAGCGGGATCATTAAAAAAGAAAGTTTCTGCTACAGCTTCCATTACTATAAGTAGTCCTTGACTTACAATCATAAATGGGACTAAAATTTCCATTGTACGTCAGTTGTTGTGTTCACAAGTTGAGTTGGACTAAATTTTACAACATGTTTTACAGTGATTGTTAAGCCAATTCAGCTTTCCTAACGGGCAGGTTTTGCCAGAAAACTGCAAAAAAAAATTGCATAATCATGTTACCACGGGATGTTGCAACCTATTGTGAATACAAGGCAGCTGCCAAACAACCAAATTGCGATCGTGTGACTGGTGGTCATAAGTAAAGACCATAGTCACTTTTTCCAAGGCCATCATAACTTTGAAACCCCATGAAACAAAGGGTTGTATGTTGAGGAGTACTTGTAGGTGCTAATGTTGAGTGGAGTGAAATAGGGAAAGGTGTTGCATTCATTTAGGGTTGTGACCTTCCCTACTGGTCAGCCTCCAAAGATTCATTTAACCATAACCCTCCATCTATCTTCCCCAGCCAGCGCAATTCGTTATTATGTTACTGGGGCATAGAGGAGTTGTAATCTGGCATCATTGGAACATCTCCCATCTTAGGCAGGCTGCCATATCCCTTCTAGGATTTCCCTGATACACTTAGTCCTTGACTTACGACCTTCCATTTAGTGACTATTCAATGTTACAACAACACGAAAAAGGTGATGCGCTATGGTCTGATCAGTTTTCACACTTACGACTTTTGCAGCATCCCCACGGTCATGTGATCAAAATTCAGACGCTTGGCAACTGACTCATAGTTGTAACGGTTGCAGTGTCCTGGAGTCATGTGATCACCTTTTTCGACCTTCCAGCAAGCAAAGTCAATGGGAAGTCCTGATTCACTTAACGGCCGTGTTACTGTCTTAACAACTGCAGTGACTCATTTAACAACTGTGACGAGAAAGGTCATAGAACAGGGCAAAACCCACTAAACAACTGCCCTTGCTTAGCCACCGAAATGTTGGGCTCAACTGTGTCTGTACGTTGAGGACTACCTGTGCAATGGAATTGGCTTCCCACTTCTTTAGACTCTGCTCTTTCTTCTCCAGGTGATCAAAAAGTCTTGCTACCCCAGATGGAATGAGACCTTTGAGTTTGACCTGGATGAGTCAGCCACAGAAAAGCTCTGTACTGTTGAAGTCTGGGATTGGGATCTTGTCAGCAGGAATGATTTTTTGGGGAAGGTGAGTTGAAAAAAAGAAAAAAAGAAAAAAGGACAGATTGAAGGTAGGTTAGCGCATCTGAGGAGCAAGGAAGGAGGCTGCTCTGTTGAAAGACTGTCTTGCTCTTACTATATTTAGAAACTCTAACTTGAGAACCGGGAGGAGAGCAATAACCCGAAGTAGCTGCTTGCAAATTCTTGTGACTAAGACGTGGGATATGAAGGTCTGAAAAGTAAACATGACTGCAGTTGAAATCATCAAGTTCTTGACTGTTTGCACTGCCTCAAACATAGTGCTATGGCAAATCTAGACAGCACACTAAAAAGCAGAGACATTACCTTGCCAACAAAAGTGTGTATAGTCAAGGCCATGGTTTTCCCAGTTGCAATGTATGGCTGTGAAAGTTGGACCGTAAGAAAGGCTGAGCGCCAGAGAATTCAGGCCTTTGAACTGTGGTGCTGGAGAAGACTCCTGCGAGTCCATTGGACTGCAAGGCGATCAAACCGGTCAGTCCTAGAGGAGATCAACCCTGACTGCTCTTTAGAAGGCCAGATCCTGAAGCTAAATCTCAAATACTTTGGCCACCTAATGAGAAGGAAGGACTCACTGGAGAAGAGCCTAATGCTGGGAAAGATCGAGGGCAAGAGAAGAAGGGGACGACAGAGAATGAGGTGGCTGGACGGAGTCACTGAAGCAGTAGGTGTGAGTTTAAATGGACTCCAGAAGATGGTAGAGGACAGGAAGGCCTGGAGGAACGTTGTCCATAGGGTCGCGATGGGTCGGACACGACTTCACAACTAACAACAGCAAGATGATGCTGGTGTTTGTTTCTTTGTTTTTTCACTGTCTTCCTTCTTTTTTTTTCTTAGTGCACACCTAAAAGAAAGGAGTTTTGATAATAACACTGGGGCCTATCTATCTAAAAGCACGGGTAGAGACCCATTGTACAAAGCCATGGCTTGCTTTAGCCTGAGTTATTTATTATGTTTTACCTTAATCAGTTTTCCAGAAAGAAATAGGAAAAAAAATACAAAAAATGGGAAGGAAGCACATGAGAAACTACAAAACAAAACTTAAATAAAATCAGAAAAGGTGGAAACTATCTAGATGTGTCACATATCAATCAAATGTCAAAGCGATATCTAATCTACCTAAAGGGATAGCATAAAATAAAAAAATAACAATTATCTAATGTTAGAGAAGATCATAACATCTATGTCACAGAAAGACAAACCCAGTTTATTAGTGGATAAAATTGCCTTTTCAAAAATGTATCTCTTGAACGCAATCCTTTATAACCAAAATAGTACTATTTTTTGTAATATATTTTATGGATTTTTTTAAAACATAAATCACAATAATTGGTGAACAGTGTGTTGCCTGGGTTACATTTATAAAAACAATCATTAACAATTGATTTCTATAATCCATAATCCACATAATGGTTTTAGTTGATTTCTTCTTTTACCAAAATATCCTCTTTTGCAAACATTGAGTTGATTAAACATTGAGTTAATTAATTAAACAATTCTTATTGTTTTGATAGATAACAATTATATATATATATATATATATATATATATTTACCAATATTCCTAAAAATAATAATCACATCAGTATATTTCTTTTCTATCCAATCATTCTGGTTGCGTTATCATAGATCCTGTTACAGTCCTTATTTTAATTTGTTTCTCCCACCAAATTCTAGGTATTCTTACTGGTTAAGATTTTCTCAAAAATTAATTACATTTAAAAATTTAACTCTATTTTTCCATATGAACCATCTCACACTTTTACATTTCTTAAGGAATAGATAAAACAATGGGGAAAAAAGAAAGGAGAGCAAGAGTAAAGGAACATAAAAAATAACATACTACTTAAAATATATATTCCTCCTAAGCTAATATATATTTATATCCTAAATTTCTTATTCTTTTTAACCATAATTAAAAATATGCTTAATCTTTAAACATTCCATTTAATACATCTAGTCATCTAGTCCTTTAAAGGCAAAGGTAAAGGTTCCCCCGCACATGCGTGCTAGTCGTTTCCAACTCTAGGGGCTCATCTCCGTTTCAAAGCCAAAGAGCCAGCGTTTGTCTGAGGACATCTCCATGGTCATGTGGCCGGCATGACTAGACGCCAAAGGCACACGGAACGCTGTTACCTTCCCACCGTAGTGGTCCCTATTTTTCTACTTGCATTATTACGTGCTTTAGAACTGCTAGGTTGGCAGAAGCTGGGACGAGTAACAGGCGCTCACTCTGCTATGTGGCACTCGGGATTCAACCCGCCAAACTGCCGATCTTCTGATCAACAAGCTCAGCGTCCTAACCCACTGAGCCACCGTGTCCCTTATCTAGTCCTTTAACTCCTATTCAAAACATTTTTTATCCATTATAATTTTCTTAAATTCAATCACATTTAAGTATCTAAAACATTTCCTTTATCTAAGTCATTTCAACGTTTTTATATTACTCATGCTACTTTTTTTATTAACCTTTTATTTATTTGTTGAATAAACGGTTGGGCTCTCACAATACCCAAGCCCAAACCAGTAAGCCACATAGTGTAATGTGTGAATGGATTCTTATCTTTTAACATTTCGGCAATGCCTGGAAAAATGTCACTGCATAATTCATGATGAGTCACAGTACCACAAAGCAGACTGTCTTCCTTTGTTACTAGATCACTGCAGAGTCATCTTTACCGTTTATTTATTAGATTTATTTGCCACCCGTCTTGGCTCCAAGCAGCTCTTATCATTAAGCATGGTAGGGAGTGAACTGGGGCCAGACCCCCTCCGCTGCCCTCCCCACATGCTCTTCAGAGGCCCCCTGACCATTTGATTCATTAAGAGGGTCCTCAGGATGAGACACTGTGAGTTGGCTGGGCCACCTGCCTGCACCTTTTACTGTATGAAGGCACCTTGGTGATGTTGTAAAATGAGTGGGTCTGCCAGGGAAGGAGACTTGTGAGAGAGAGAGAGATGGGCAATGGGTCCTCTTGAGTCTTGACCATACTAGGCACTGGATGCAAATCATTGACAAGACAGATACAGTTATTTCTTGATTTATGCAGCCACCCATCTCACATACATAATTTTGGGCTGCTTTTGAGGATAAAACACAAGCGATAAACACAAACAATAAACATAAATAATAAACTCAAACAACCGTTGCTTGTATGGACACAAGCATGCACTTTGTATTGGGTCAAGATGGTGATGACATTGATGACAAATCATGGTGACTTTTTTTTAAAACACTGCCAACAAAATCAATTTGGCTTCACAGGTTCACTTTTTTTTTCTTGCAAAGTTAAAGAAGTGGTTTGATATTCAGTCTCCCAGGATGGTTTTTCAGACATCCTACAACAGGGGTCCGTGGACCGGTACCGGGCCGTGGCATACCAGCAACTGGTCCGCACAAACAAGCAAAGCCCCACCCGTGGGATGCAGGCAGCACACAAAACCACACACTCACCGGTCCATGGAAAAACCTTTCTCCACAGAAGTGGTCCCTGGTGCCCAAAAGGTTGGGGACCTATGTCCTACAACATCCCCCTGAATACTAACCAGGCCTGACTTTTGCTTAGGTTCTTAGCCCAAATAAACTTGACCATGTGCTGCCATCGGCTGGGTCATTGTTATTACTGCAAATATTTATACCCTCCCAATTGCAAATGTTTTTCAAACTTGGCAACTTTATTGTGGACTTCAACTACCAGAATTCTCCAGCCAGCTGGATGCTGGAGGAATTCTGGGAATTGAAGTCCACACATCTTAAAGGTGTTAAGTTTGAAAAACATTATCTCAAAATATTCAAGCCATATGAGTAGAAAAACAATGAATATTATTTTGAAACAAACCAAAAATCACACTTTACAGAGGCTCTTAAAGGGCACTTGGAGGTGGTGACTTGGAGCGGGGAGAATCTTTCATAGAGGCTGATTCCTGCCTTTTCCCCTGTCCGTTCAGGGATCTTGTGAGCGGGACAATTGATAATAAAGTGTTAATTTGCTAGGACTCTATACTAGCCCTGCCTTGAAAAGTAGGATGCACCTTTTTGCCTCCGTGGCATGTTCTCTACCACTGAGCTTCCTCCCATCCCAAGAATTGACATGGAAGAAACAATTGGGGAATGGCTTATCCCATCACCTACTTGCTACTTGATCGCTGGATCTTGAATGGTTAACATCTTTTGGAGGTCCACCAACTCCTTTGGACATTTCTTTCTGATCTGCAGGTGGTATTCAATGTCGAAAGGCTGAAGGCTGTCCAGCGAGAAGAAGGATGGTTTTTGCTCCGCCCAGACAAATCCAAGCCAAGATTGGATGAGTAAGTCTTCATTCTCAGTGTTCACCAGGCTATCAGTGGAGAAATGAAAATTAGGAGCATCTTGGAAGTTTAGAAGGATTTCCTCAAAAGGGCTGGAAGTTGCCTTACAGTGTCTTGAGATGATTCATCTTGTCTACTTTTATTTAGGGTTGTTTTTTTTTGTCTGGTTAGTTAATTTTGCCCTAGGGCTAACAGAAGTGCCTGAGATCAACTTTGCTCCTTTTGAGAATAATTGTGGAGATGCTTATGAGAAATATTCAATGAGATCATCCACAACAGACCCTTAAAAACTGAACTATATCTACCATCCCCAAATGGCCCTAGGTGGTAACCAACGTATAAGGTATATCTAATATCCTTATTTTTCCCTGTGTTTCAGAGGGAATCTAGGTTCCTTACATCTCCAGGTACAGCTTCGGGATGAAATGGTTCTGCCATCCATCTACTACCAGCCTCTTGTGGAGCTGCTGTGCCAGGAAGTTAAAGTAGGGGTAAAGGTGAGACAGAATAACAGAGTTGGAAGGGACCTTAGAGGTCTTCTAGTCCAACCCTCTGTTCAGGCAAGAGACCCTATACCATTTCAAACAAATAATTGTTCAATTTTTTCTTAAAAACTTCCAGTGTTGGAGCACCCACAACTTCTGGAGGCCTGTCCTTCCACTGATTAAGATCCTTGTATCATTCTTGTCCCTGGAGAAGGAGTGGTTGGGAACCCCGAGTTCTTATTCCAAAGATTTCTTATGATCCTTGGGTGATCGTAGATCAGGTAGTTCTCTCATGCTAACCTAGTTCACAACCCAGCCCCACCATTAGGGAGAGTGAAGTGCTGGCGTTGTGATCCTGGGGAAAGAGGCAACGTGCACAGTTCTGCAGCCATTCCATCTGAGCCTCCCAGTCACTCTCTTGAAGAATATAGTGCTTCAGGCCACACAGTCTTTTCTGAACCTCCTAGGTTGGCTGTGTTGTGATTCAGGGTCAGCCTGTGGGTTTGGCAGTTGGGTCGGACGACTCAAAGGAGGAGGGGGGTGTTGAAGAGCTTGCTGAGGGGGTTGGAGAACTTGCTGATGAGAGCCCTCAGCCAGGCCCCTCCCACCTGGTCACGACACAGACCCAGCTATGTGAGCCTGACAGCGTGGATGAAGATGACCCACAGCTGGCCCTGTTCAAGGATGCCCGACGCAGGAGGCAGTCAATCAGGAGTAAACAGAGGAAGGCAATGGGGCACCTCGGAAGGAGGCAGAGAGAAGCCACGCCCTGAACTGTTTAAAAGGGGAATGCGTGGGAGGGCTGGTTTGCTGAAGGCAACCGCTTGAATAGCTCCTGTTTCATGGTTCGTGTTTGCTCTCTTTGCTCTGTTTATGTTTTTATGGCAGGCTTAGTTCCAGCCTCTTGCCTTCTTGTAAAAGGGGTTGTCCCTGCCTTATCTGCAGGGCCGGTAGCAGGCTGGTACAGAACAGGCTGGCTCATTGCACTCAGGAGTTGGTGGTGGATCCTCCCTTATTGCTAATACTGTACTGAAGCAAAATTGAGCTGATGGAGGAATTTCTGTACATGAAACAAAGGGCCATGTTTGAATCGTGCCAACTGGAATACTTTCGTTCATCTGAAACATTTTGCTGCTTATCAGAGTAGCTTCTTTGTTTGATAAAGATTCTCAGACTGAAGAAGCTGCTTCAATGAGCTGCGAAACGTTTCAAACCGAAAAAGAAAAGAAATCCGGTTGCCGCGATTCAACTTCTGAGTAACTCTGTGTGGGTGACTTGAGACTCTTCATCAATGTTTCATCTTTTGCTTTAAGCGGAAAAATATCTTTGGCTCCTACTTATGACTCCTGTGTGGCTTGGAATGGAAGGCAGCTGCACAAAGACTGTATGTGTCATGTAATGTGCTTGATAAAACAGAGAATGCAGAAGGTTATGTTCAAAGGGACACACGAAACATCACGTTTTTATGAAAAATACCCCCTCCCCTTCTGAAACAATGTGCATTAGCTTCTCCATGAAATGTATTTCCTCTGCCCACACTCCTCTCCTTACAGAACCAGAAAGGGCACTTAATAACCCTGATTGATGAGACCACAACAGCTGAATGCAGACAGGAACTTGCGGTCAACCTGGTCAAGCTCTTCCTCGGCCAAGGCTTGATTAAAGAGTTCTTGGACCTCCTCTTCAAACTGGAGCTGGACAGAACCTGTAAGGACCAGCTAGGGAAGGAGGGAAGGGGTTTACGCTACCCATCGCTTTATGCTATGATTTTGTGCATGGGTGGGAGAGAAGGGAGGGTGCCTTTGAGTTAGTGTTAACCGCTGGTGACTGCTTGGATATGTTCCTGCCATTTTCCTGGTGTGTGTCTGTGTCTGTGTGATTGGGGATGTTGATTTTGTTTTAATTGTTCTTCTTGTTAATGAAACCATGGATATCTTAATATTTTTGTCACATAAATTGCCAAGGAGTTCATTCTGATTGTCATGGGCTATACATGTAATAAATTAAATACCATGAATGGTGGGATGTGGGTTCAAAGGAGCTAGACCAGTAGCTAAACTAGTAGCATTAAGTAGTTTGTGGTTCAGTGTGATATCTTAATGTGCAGCATGTAAACCAGGACACTACGTTAAATCTTTTTTTCCCATTTTGGTACATCATATTGTATGAGCTATATAATGCATTTGGTCAACCCGGGTGTAAAGCATTTTGTGTAAATACAGCCAATGGACATGCTAAACCTGTCCAACTCAGTTTATTAATTGTCTGTCCTATCTTGTCTTTTAATCCCAACACGTATTGTGGTTGTTTTAGTTGTGGTCCAACTCCTTTGCATTCAGTTTGGAATTGTCAAGTTATTTAGAAGCTTTCTGGGTGGACAGGATGGGCAGCAAAAGCTAAGGAAAAGAATGCAAAGAGGAGAGAATATCTGAAATAAGATATAAAGGGAAGAGAGCGATCAATATGAAAAAGAGGGAAGTCTTCCGAGTTGGCAAAAAAAAAAGTCTTTGAAAGCCAGTGATGGCAAAGATGAATATCATATTCATTTCAGGCAATCATTTTTGCTATTCTATCATCTAAGAGAAAGATATAGCCGAGTCAGAGAAGACAGCCAATGAAAGATGTCTTGACTCTTTCAAGGGTTAAAATGTAATCAATAGATACAGTAGCAAGTCATCCTGGTTTCTTCATAAAACAAGATGAAGTGGTTGAAAGGGTATATAGTTCAGTGACCAATCCTAAACCACTCTCTGTGTTTCAGTTGAACCCAACACGTTGTTTCGGAGCAATTCTCTAGCTTCTAAGTCTATGGAGTCATTTCTGAAGGTACTTTGGGGGATTCTGTCTTCCTTCTATGACGGGGGTGGGTGGGGGGCTCTTCCCGCCAGTTTCTGATGATGAAGCTCACTACGTTCTGCTGTGTCCCTAATCTCTGACTCTGTAGGTGGCAGGTATGCAATACCTCCATCGAATCCTTAGGCCATCAATCAACCGAGTGTTTGAAGAGAAGAGATACATCGAACTAGATCCCAACAAAGTGGAAAGCAAAGAGATCGGGTAGGAAGGAGCAACAGTGGGGAGAGACCTATAGTCAAAAGGTTTTTGAGCCACCGGACACAAAACCTTGAGAAGGGGTTGTGGGTGCTTTCACAAAATGGCAGCCCTTATTAGCATTATCAATCCCAACCCTCCCATTTACCAGAATGCAAACTGGGATGGGGGATGGGGCCTCTTGTTCTCCAAGATTGCTATTTTCCATCCCAGGTTCTTCAGAAATGGCTGATTTGATTCGCAAGTGCATTCTGGGAAATAAAGTTGGTGTGCTTCTTTGAAATAAGCCAGTTTCAATTTTAAATATATTTTAAGTTAGAAAAAAATCAAGTGCGGCAAGAAATCTTGATTTACCAGCATGTTAGTGCCTAAGACAGAGAGAAAGTTGTATCAATGTCATTGAAATTCTTTACCTGGATGCTGTTCAGGCATAAAAAATGCAAAGTATGGAGGATTCATATAATTATGCATAATAAAAACCAGACCTGCTTATCAAGGAAGTAAAGTAGATCTTGAATCCTAGTAGTTGCTAGAGGTCATTCCCATTGTCTTATTGCTTGAGGCGATTAAAACATGTATCAGGCAACATAATTTTAAAACATTTGAATTTTGTGGCTAGTAGACAAGTTACATTGAGTATTCCACTGACACTTTGAATATGCATCCTTCACAGCATTTATAGTGGCTCTGTAGAATGAATGAATGAGAAACATTCATTAGATAGATAGATAGATAGATAGATAGATAGATAGATAGATAGATAGATAGATGTAGATAAATGAGAGACAGAGATACTGTAGATAATAAAGGTAGATAAATGATAGATAGATAGATAGATAGATAGATAGATAGATAGATAGATAGATAGATAGATAGATAGATAGATAGATAAAGCGCTACCATGTTTTTAGTGCATCCAGAGAGGAAGTAAGACAATACCAATCTATCTAGCATGAACCAGCAAAGACTTTTTTCCCACATTTAATTAGCATGTTTACTTTTCTGAAAAGTGTAATTGGTGAATTGTGTAATTGGAAATGAAGCCTGGCTGCCTGGTTGAAGAACCGGCACTAGTTCTACTAGAGCTTCAGCTAAGGCAGTTTTCTCAACTTTAGCAACTTTAAAAGGTCTGGGTTTCAACTCCCAGATTTCCAGCTGGCATGCTGACTGGGGAATTATGGGAAATGAAGTCCACTCAACTTAAAATTGCTAAGATTAAGAAAAACTAAGAGCCTCCTCCGATCCTAATGATAGCAATAGCATTTAGACTTATATACCGCTTAACAGTGCTTTAGAGCCCTCTCTAAGCGGTTTACAGAGCCAGCACATTGCCCCCCAACAATCTGGGTCCTCATTTTACCGACCTTGGAAGGATGGAAGGCTGAGTCAGCCTTGAGCCGGTGAGAATCCAACTGCCGAAATGCTGACAGTCTTCAGTCAGCAGAATTAGCCTGCAGTATTACATTCTAGCCACTGCGCCATTGAAGATGTAATCAATCATTCACCTACTACTCGCCATCAAACTGATGGGCTATTCATGCTTTCAGAGCATGAAGCAGCCATTTTGAATGTGACATCAATCTGGTTGGATACTGCATTTTGGGTAATCCAACATGGCTCTGAATGGCACGCAGGAAGTTCTGAGTTATTTCATTATTTTTGTTTCTTGCTCCAGATGCTCTAGCCTTCACCGGATCCACAGTGAAAGTGAGGTGATCCAGCAAAGCGGCCAGCTCCTTCAGTCGTATCTGACTGACCTACTGAACACCATCACCAGGTCTGCCAAGATGTGTCCTCCTGTCATCCGTGCCACTTTTCAGCTACTTTTCAAGAGAGTGGGAGAACGGTTCCCCGAGGAGAAAAATCAGGTCAGTTGGGCAGCATTCTTCTAACTCAATCTCGGTCCCCTCCCAGGAATGTGGGATTATAATTTTGTAAATTCTTTGCAATTACAAATTCTTTCGTAAGTCTTCTGCTTCTTTGTCAGGTAAGGAGACTTGTCAGATCTTGTGGGAAGAAAAGCCGCAGGATCGTAGAGTCCCATCCAGCGGGGATTTGAATGTGTTTCTAAAGGAAGGGCCAGTTTCATTTCTAGTTTCTAGTTTAGTTTAGTTTTATTGTATTTGTATACCGCCCTTCTCCCGAATTTCTAGTTTTGTTATCTTCTTCCTACCACTCTCCTTTTCTCCAAGACAACAAACTGAGAGGTTTGGTATTGCCTGTCAGATTGTTTTTGTCTTTGGTCTGTTCCCATCCCTTTTCAAAAACTGTATCCTTCTGCACCTGCAGAATGTGAAGTTCATTGCCATCACCAGCTTCCTCTGCCTACGATTCTTCTCTCCAGCCATTATGTCCCCCAAACTCTTCCACTTACGGGAGAAGCACGCCGATGCTCACACAAGCCGTGCTCTGCTTCTGCTGGCTAAGGTAAGAAATGCTCTTAATAATGCAATGATATCCAAAAGGGGTCCTTTTTTTGACTCTTGTCAAGTGTCCCTTGCTCTCTTTTCTAATGTCTTATTTCATCTCGTCTTGCTTGCCTTCCCCTTCCCCTTCCCCTTCCCCCTGCCCTGCCCTCCCCTTCCCCCAAGCATGACTCCTGATTGGATAGTGCAGAGTGGCTTTTTACTGTAAATCTCAGTCCCCTTAATCCCACAAGTCCCAACATTCTCCCCGCTGCAAACCATGCTGGTTTTCTCTCAATCTGGGTGAAGTTTGTTCTTGAGTTGTAGTGACTTGTTCCGATTTTCTGCTGGGCCAGGCTGTCCAAAATGTGGGGAACATGGACACAAGCATCAGCCGCACCAAGGAAGCATGGATGGCCCCTCTGCAAGCCACCATTCAACGCGGTGTTGCCCAGATGAAGCAGTTCATCCTGCAGTTAATCGATATTGAGGAGAAAGAGGGTAAATGCTTGATAAAGTCAAAGAAATTAAGAAATGTTCTGGTTACTACAAGCAGCAGAGCACTTTCTCTGAGCCATCAGCCAGATGGTAGTTTACTGGTATCTGAAATTTAGTGCCTTATCCCATTTCTTTCATAGTATGGCAGTGCTCAATTTATGACCATTTGTTTAACGACAGTTCAAAGTTATGACAAAAAAGTGATCTACAGTCCTTTTGTATGTATGTTGTGATATCACATGCCTATACAAAAGGGGCAGAGCTTGCATCCCAAGGACAAAGGCAAAGCTGGTGACCAAAATAGCAAACTTGTGGATGACCCTGGTTTCCCACCTTTGGTGTCATCCAAAGAGGGGAGCGCAGCAAAGCTAGATGGCTTCACTAATGGCTTTGAGTAAGACACTTTGCAGGAACTTTCCCAGTTAACAACAAGCTAGAAGAGAGACTTATATAAGCAAGACTGCGGTTAGCAATGAGGACAACAGATTATATCCCGTGATTTTCTGGCAACTGGTATTATTACTATTATTGTTGTTGTTATTTCATGCTCATTCAAAACACATGCACGTATATTGCATTGACTGCTGTGAATGTTGAATTGCAGAATTAGACCTGCAGAAGCCCATTTCCCTGCAACCTCAGGTTGTAAAAGAGGGCTACCTCTTCATCCACAAGGCAAGAAGCAAGGGGCCTCTCCTCTCGTTCTCCTTCAAGAAGCTCCATTTCTCATTAACGCATGAGGCTCTCACCTGCGCCAAGACACCCAACTCCAAGGTAGGTAAAGGACAGAAACTGGCCACCACCCGAGGCTCTGGCCGTGTTCCTTCTCTTGAAACCCTCTATAAGTTGGGGAGTCCAAGGAAGGAGTGCCCATGAAGGCTGGCCAGTCATCACAGAAGCTAGGTCTCTTCTCCCGAAGCAACAACCAAATGGCCAGGCTCAAATTATCCTACTTTGGACATGTTAGAGCTGTGATGGTGCAGTGGTTAGAATACAGTATTGCAGCCTCACTCTGCCTACTGCCAGGAGTTTGATCCTGATGGGCTGATCCTTCCGAGGTGGGTAAAATGAGGACCCACATTGTGGCGGGCCATATGCTGACTCTGTAAACCACTTAAAGAGGGCTGTAAAGCACTATGAAGCAGTATATAAGTCTCAGTGCTATTGGTATTGCTGTTATGTGAAGACTGAGCTCTCTAGAAAAGGTACCACTGCTGGGAAAGATGGGAGGGAAGAGAAGAGGATGCTGAACTGCAAGGTGGATGAATTCAGTTGCAGTGGCAATGGAGGAGTACCATTGGGAGATTTAAAAAGAACAGGTTAGGGATAGATCATTATATAATCTACCTCCATAGTTGTCAAAAACAACTTGATGGCACATAATCAATGAAATCTTTGAGGCCCTTGAAGCAATGTAGTATAAGAACATTGGATTAGGAGTGTAGAGGCTTGAATTCATGGTGCGATTTTGGACATTGTGCTGAAGAAGAATAACTTTCAAGCAAGCTCAGAATTCAATTGATTATTAGCGATGGAATATGACAGCGTGATAGTACAAGTTTCTACTATAGTGGGGAGAATATTTCTGGATGGCCAACAACCACACTTAATGTTTTCGATGGCAATGATTTTGGGGTAGCTTTAAGTGTTTGGGGGGATGTGGTGGCTCAGTGGTTAAAGATATTCTGTGCACCTCTGCATATAGTCACACTGGCCACATGACCACAGAATTGTCTTGGACAATGCTGGCTCCCTCAGCTAAGAAATAAAGATGAACGCTACCCCTAGAATCAGACGTGACTGTATAGGGCCGTGATGGCGAACCCATGGCACGGGTGCCACAGGTGGCACGCAGAGCCCTCTCTGTGGGCACGTGCACCATCGCCCCAATCCTAGGCTTTCAGCTGGGTTTTATAAACCCTTTTCACTTTAGGCCTCCACCGCCGTGTGCAAAAAAAAAGGTTCAATCAATCAATCAATTTCAACTTCTCATGGAAAAAAAAAGATCTCACAAAGTTGGAATTGACTGATTGAACTTTTTAGTCCCACGCAGTCTGCTATTACCACCACAGCCATGCCCACCCAATGGGCCATGCCCACCCAATGAGCCACACCCACCCAATGGGCTACACCCACCCAATGGGACACGCCCACCCGGCACCCGACGATATATAAGTGGGTTTTGGGTTGCAGTTTGGTCACTCGGTCTCTAAAAGGTTCGCCATCACTGGTATAGGGGAAACCTTTACCTTTTAAAGTGTTTTCCATTTGAGGGAAACTTTAGAAGAGGATTTGTCAAATTCATGGAGGAAGAAAGCTCTACTTCTAGGTATTACCTGTTGTGATGATATATAGAAATCTCCATGGTTAGGGACAGTCTACTCCAGAATACTAGTGGCTACTAGGGAAAAACTGCTAAAAGCATCTGGTTGGATTCAGAATGCGAAACAGAGTTTGTTTCCATTTGATCCAAGGCTTCTCCTTCTCTGTTTTTATATTTATGGGATTTCTTTTCAGAAAAGCTCCTTCGTGCCACTGACAAGCATCCGGGCAGCTGAGAAGGTAGAGGAGAAGAGTTTTGGTATCTCCCATGTCATGCAGATCATCTACACTAACGATGCTGGGCAAGAAGACACAGTTTACCTGCAGTGCAAGGTGGAGACACAACATTTTGTCACATTTTGCTTGGATGGGGAGGGAGAAGCAAGAATTCCATCTGGGTGACCACATGACACAAGTTGTATTGGTAGATATGACATGCCACTTGTTTTGTGAGATGAGCAGCTATATAAATCAGACAAACAAATGCAAAGAATCCAGCAGTTTCTCACATCTGCAAACCTGAGAGATGCTTTCAAATAAAATGCAAGGGAATCAAAATATTTTAAGGAGAAACAAACATGCTCCCCGTTGATACTTTGCTCCAGCAGGTGTAGCACCTGGCCATCTTGGTCTGGGTTTAGAAGCTAAGCAGAGTCAGGTCTGGTAAATACTTGGAAGAGAAGCCACTAAGAAATCTCAGGGCTGTAGTCAAAATGTCCCCAAACAAGACAGCAGGAAACTAATTTCATTCTGCTGTCAAGAAAAGTATGCATGTATTAATGAATTCACCAGGAGATGAATTTAAGTTGAAAGACGCTTTTTATGAGAGTTTAACAACAGCATAGGCCAGGGGTCTTCAAACTTGGCCCTTTTATGCCTTGTGGACTCAACTCCCAGAATTCTTCAGCCAGGCACACTGGCTGAGGAATTCTGGGAGTTGAAGTCCAGAAGTCATAAAAGGGCCAGGTTTGAAGACCCCTGGCATAGGCCTTATTTGCATCATGAGAATGATCCAGCATCAGTCAGGCTTAGCTAATCTGGGATGACTCATTGATGGTGTTTCAGTTAGGATGAACACCACCATGGAAAGATTTGACTGCAGTAGATGAAAACAAGTGACCACAGAGGTGGAATACCAAGAGAAGTTCTATTTTTGCAGTTTTTCTCCAGGTCTTTGTCTCGATAATGATTGATAACAAGGCCAGGTAGCCCTCCAATAAGTAGTTAACATACCATGAAAGGAATTTATTCAGTTAATTTAATTTAGCCCCATCCACCTGAAAAAGGAAAGGATTTGTCTCTAGCTAAATTATATGTCATGGTTCCGATAGATGAAACTCTTCAAAAGAACTTTGAGGCATTGTTTACCTTAAAGGATCTTTTTATTCAAGTAGCATAATATCGGCACTACATAATCGAAGCCAAAAACTGAATTCCCCTCCCCTGGGCACATAGTATCAAAGCACAATTCCCTCCTCCAATTAACAGTCATAAATCACATTCCCCAATTAGCTTGAAGTGCCGGCTCTCCAGCTCTCCAGCCCGCCAATTCTTTATCAGATCTGGGCTCAATAACCTTGATTCTCATGCTAGGTTTAGTGTTGTTATGTCTAGCTGGACTCTCATTCACATCCCCCCCCCCTCCCAGCATCATCTAACTCTAAAAGCGAAAGGGAAAAGATGACTACATTTCCATCTGTTGTCAATGCAAAAACACCTGATGTTAGCAGCGTTGACATTATAATCTTCTTTGAACACTGGGTCAATTAAATCAGTTTTGCAGTTGACATAACCTATATTAGGCATTGACATTTAATTAGACCATGAAACTATTGTATCAAGTAAATTTGGAAAATAAATGAATTGTGTGAATCAGATTGTAATTCTATTCCATATTTGCATTTTATCATTGGTTAATTTTAATAGGCATGGTTCAGTATCAACTATGGTTCAAGCATCCTGTTACATTTCTATTCTCTTGTGTACGATTGTCACAATGAACAAGACTGAAGGTCAAATGGATCTTTTAAGGCAGACATGTCAAACACAAGGCCTGGGGGCCGGATGCGGCCCGTGAAGTGGTTTCATGTGGCCCGCGAAGTCATCCTGGAAACAGTGAGGGAACGGCCCCCACTGCCTTGGCCCTGGCCCAGAGACCCTCCTCCTGCCAGAGACCCTCAGATCTGTCCCACTCCTGCCCAGGCCCCCATAGGCACCCTTGATGCGAACGATGTAGAGCTGGCCATGCCCACCCAGTAGGCCATACACACTTTAGCCACGCCCACCCAGTAGGCCACGCCCACCCAGGCCACACCCACCCGTCCCCCTGAGGGCAACCGCAATGCTGATGCGGCCCTCAATGAAATTGAGTTTGACACCCCTGTTTTAAGGGAATTGAAACAACTCAACACTGGCTTCCTGACTTTTATGTCCAGTCTGCTTTCTATTGACTTGCAGTGTACAGCATGGGAAAAACCACAGCCTGGGCCTGTTTCCCTGATTGTAGGGCAGAAAAGGGGGGAATATGTTAAAGGCCCTGGCTACATCTGGTCAGAAGAATCCACAGCATTGATGTCTTTTTGCCTTGTCTTGGTTTACAGTGTGTGAATGAGCTGAGCCAGTGGCTCTCAGCCTTACGGAAAGTCTGTGGGAACAACAAGGGAATGCTATGCTCCTATCATCCAGGGGTTTTCAGAGGAGACAAATGGAGTTGCTGCCACCAAAAGGACAAAGCAGGTATTGCATCCTTTGGCAATGCTACTGTATTGCCCTTGATATTTCCCATATCTCTGGGTGTGGGTATGTGTATCACAATGTTTTCTCCTTAAGTTTATTTTAATATATATCAATATATAGAGTGCTTTTTTTAAAAAAGAAAAACTACCCAAAGTATAGAAAAGAAAAATGTATAGCTACTGCTTGTGTAATGATCACTCGCTTGCCAACCACTCAAACTTACGGTGGCGCTTTCCAGAGCTACTTACAACCCGGTTCCAGAATTCCCACCCCCTCCCCCCCCACACACACACACATACACGGCCATGTGATTGCATTTTGGACAATTGGCAACCAAGGCATTTGCTTAAGGTTGTAGAATCAGGCATGATCACATGGTGACCCGGTTAATGAGTGCTACAACTTACAACCATAATTCCAGGCTCAATAATGCTTATGAGTTGAGGACTGCTTGTACAGTGACACACACACACACACACACACACACACACACCTGTTAAGTAAATATGCAGAATCAGTTACTTCAAAATCTGGAGTGGCAGGTGGTCCAGAGGTGAAAACTCTCACCTCCCACTTGGAAGGTTGAGAGTTCAGTCCTAGGCAGCAGCAGATGTTTCTTTATCAGAGTGCAGAGAAAAATATCTGCTGTGAACTTAGCAATAGGCATCAGGAAAGGCATCCGGTCAGTAAATGCTCAGTTCCCTTCAGTTACCCTGATTCCCACCCCGAAGCAAGAGATTACAGGGTCGTAAAAATAAAAAAAGTTATTCCAAAATCTGATCATATTGAAGTAGTCTTATAACATGTAATCCAGGTTGTTCTTATTTTGGCGCTTGATTTTGATACTTTTCTACCTGGTGGAATGTTGGAAAAGCATTATGTAGCCTGTTCAAACCATCCACCGGTATGCTTGCTCACCATAACCTGACCAGAGCAGGACAAAAATTGTGACTGGAGGAGAAGCCAATGAAAGAAAGACTTTTCAGAATAGGGTGGATCCAGTCAGGGACTACAGAAAAAAATATTCCTGAAAAATATTTCCTGTTGCATCCCTGTAGGGGAGGCATTGAGGTAAGAGCTTTGCACGCTGACAGTTGCTCCATTGTAAAGCCCTTTGACCCATAATGGAGCTGCTATCCCAGAAGCCCTGTTCGGCATGTGTAAGGACCCACCTCAGCTAACCACCCAAGAAAGCAGAACTCTTGAAACAGGCATTGTCTCAAAAGGAAACTTTTATTAAGGGTTAATGACAGTAGGGAAGTCAAAGCGAGATCTGGGGAAAATCCCGCTTAAATGGTATAGTTAAGCTAGCAATATTCCTCCTTCCACCAGAGTCATAATGTCCATTTGAAATCCAGCCAATGCACAGGTGGCACGATGTGTGGGTAACTGGCAAGGTTGGCACGCATCTCAAGGTCTTCTCCAGTTTAGTTTCTCTGTAACCGTCTCCCTGATAAGAGAGACGCATTCCTTTCTCAAGGGGATAGAGGCGAGAGAAGAAAAGCAGAAAGCAAAAGTTATCCCAAGCGAAAGCAAATTCCCCCCTCCCCCAGCAGAATGGCAGGCCCCAAAACAAGAGCACAAGGAAGACAATAAGGATTTGGGGACCTGACATATGCTTTTCCATCCCAATGGATATGTTGAGAATATATTGCAGGTAGTCCTCACTTAACAACGTTTCATTTAGTGACTGTTCAAAATTACGACGGTGCTGAAAAATGTGTCTTGTAAGTGACCCTTATGCTTGCAACCATCACAGACATCCTGTGATTGAGATTCAAATGCTGGACAACTGTCACACATTTACAACAGTTGCAGTGTCCCATGGTCACACGATCTCGTCGTCATTTGCAACCTTCCCAGCCATTTGCTTCCCACCAGCAACATCAATGGGAAAGCCAGCAGAGAAGGTCATAAATCACATTCTATGATGTCCCGCTTAATGACTATGGAAATTCATAGAACGACTGCAGTAAAAAAAAGTGTTGGAAAATCTGGTGTGGTCACGTGAAGCCTCACTTAATAACCACCTCACTTAATGAGTTTTCTGGCCTCTGTTGTGGTTGTAAGTCAAGGACTACCTGTATGTAAACAAGCTTGGGACTTTGTAGGGTTGTCAGCAAGATAATTCTCCAACATTAGAACGAATGGCTTCAGTGATCCCTTCCTTGCTTTAAAGGTCTTGGCTGTGACAAAACTCGGCATGGAGTAACTCTGCGGGAATGGAACGATCCCTTGGATCCTGACTTGGAGGCTCAGCTGATATTCCAGCATCTACTTACAATCCAAGAAGTAATGAGGTGACTTGACTGACCGTGCCTTCTTTACCCAATGCTGAAATATCCTTGTAAAACTGGGGTACTTTGGCTTTTCATTCTTTATGGCCTGGATGTGCTGCACTAATTAGCATTTAGGGAATTGAGGTTAAGCTGAAGGTGGAACTGTTTTGCAATCAAGATTTGTAAAGAAAAAGAAAGCAGTTCAAATTAAAGTTGCCAAGTTTGAGGTACATTGCTTTTTCCAGTTCGACGGGTACTCTCTGGAACCTGAAAAACTATTGAGGTTTTGAGGGGATTATTTTCTTGCTATTCATAAGTGCATCCGTCGGTGAAGTTTGCTGTATAATTTATTAACTTTCACCTTATTCTATTTTTACTATCCAAAGGGAAAAGTATATGGAATTGTCAGTGCTGGAAAAAAATGAAAAACGCCAGACAGAAGGTACACATTTTTAATTAATTAAATGTAGTTTAGTTTAATTTAATTAGACTTTAAATTTAAATTTAATTACATCACCACAATGTAAAAAAGATGTTGAGACTCTAGAAAGGGTACAGAGAAGAGCAACAAAGATGATTGGGGGGCTGGAGGCTAAAACATATAGGGAACGGTTGCTGGAATTGGGTATGTGTAGTTTAGCGAAGAGAAGGGTGACATGATAGCAGTGTTCCAGTATCTCAGGGGCTGCCACAAAGAAGAGGGAGTCAAGCTATTCTCCAAAGCACCCGAAAGCAGGACAAGAAGCAACGGATGGAAGCTAGTCAAGGAGAGAAGCAACCTAGAACTAAGGAGAAATTTCCTGACAGTTAGAACAATTAACCAGTGGAACAACCTGCCTCCAGAAGCGGTGAATGCTCCAACCCTGGAAGTTTTTAAGAAGAGACTGGACAGCCATTTGTCTGAAATGGTATAAGGTTTCCTGCCTGAGCAGGGGGTTAGACTAGATGACCTCCAAGGTCCCTTCCATCATCATCATCATTATTATTATTATTATTATTATTATTATTATTATTATTATTATTACCCAGAGTCCATTGGAGTTGGGAGATAATACATTTAAATAATACTAAGATAGGTGGCTAACATCTGGCTGATTGTGCAAACATAATAATAATAGTAGTAACAACAACAAAACAACAACAACAATAGTAATAATAATAATGGATGGTTGAAATGGAGAGCGAGGTTGAGGTTGCATTTGTTCATAATGTCTTGTGTCCACACAATACCTTTAACCAGAGGTGAACACGTATATGTATTCATATATTATATTAGAATCTATATTATAAATATATATATATATATATATATATATATATATATATATATATATATATATATATATATGGATCCTTGGTTTTTCGGGTTTTTCCCCGCGTAGAATTAAAGGTGTAGGCGCAACGTTTCGACGGAATCCCATCCGTCATCATCAGGCTTCTGCTTCCTTCTTCTGGGAGAAGCATGTGGCTCTTGCTCTTTGTTCCTCTTTTTTTTTAAACTGCCAGAGGGGGTGTGTTCTGTGGAGGTGTGCTCTGATTGGGTAGGGGACCAAGTGTGTTCTGATTGGGTGGGAGTGTGTTTTGAATGGTGGGTGTGTTCTGATTGGGTGGGGGTGTGTTCTGAGTGGATGGGCTGGTCTCAGCTGCCAGCTCCAGAACTGAGCTGGTGAGTTGTGCTGCTTTTGTTCGGCTTCGTGTTTGTGGTGGTGCCATGTTTTTATAGTGGGTGTCAGTTTGCTTATTGTGTGGTTTGGAGGGGTTTAAAGTGGCTGATGTTGCAGCTGTAGTTAGGTTTCTGTTTTGTGGTTGTGTGTCTTTATCGTTGTGGGTTCGGATTTGCTTTTTGAATGGTTGTGTGGTGGTGATGTCATGTGATGTTATCATGAGTTTGGGTCTGGTATCATTCTTGGTGGTTGGGCTTCGTCTGTCAATCAAGGCGGGTTTCCAAATGGCTGGTAGACGAGAGGTATCATCTCGTTTATTCATGCTGTGGGGGCGTTTTTCTATCTCAATGGCTTCTCTGATTATTCTGTTGTTAAAATGTTCAATTTTGGCGATAGTTTTGGTTTTTTTAAAATCAATTTCATGTCCCGTGGCTTCAAAGTGTTGGACCAGGGATGAAGTTTGTTCTCCCTTTCTGAGTGAGTTTTTGTGCTCTTCAATGCGTGCACTTATTCTTCTGTTGGTCTGTCCGATGTATGTGGTGGGGCAGGTGGTGCATGGGATTTCGTATACTCCTTGGTTTTCTAACCCAATTATGTCCTTGGGGTTTCTTAGGATGGTGGATATTTTTCTGTCTGTGTAGAATGCTGTTTTGATGTTGTGTTTTTGGAGGACCTTGCTGATTCTGTCTGTGGTCCCTTTTAAGTATGGGAGGAGGGCTTTGCCATTTTCTTGTTCTCTGTCTTGGGTTTTTGTGGGTGTCTCTCTTTGGATTAAGTTGGTAATCGTGTTTCTTTGGAATCCATTGGCTGTTAGTACATTAGTGAGAGTGTGTAGTTCGGTTTTTAGGTGTTGTTCGTCAGCTAGGTGTTTTGTTCTGGAGATGAGTGTCTTGGCTACGGAGTTGATCTGTGCTGGGTGGTGGTGTGAGAGTGCGTTCAGATAGCGGTTTGTGTGTGTTTTTTTTATGGTAGATAGTGTGTCCTAGGGAGCCGTTGGATTTCTTGTAGACTAAGACATCAAGGAAGGGAAGTTGATTGTTAGCTTCTGTTTCCATGGTGAATTGTATTTTGGGGTGTAGGCTATTGAGGTGTATGAGGAAGTCATCCAGTTTTTCTTTGCCGTGTGGCCAGATTACGAAGGTGTCATCTACGTATCTGAGCCAGAGTTTGGGTTTGTGGTTGGATTTTTCCAGAGCGAGGGTTTCAAAGTGTTCCATGTAGAGGTTTGCGATGACAGGTGAGAGGGGTGATCCCATGGGTGCTCCTTCCATTTGTTTGTATCTTTGTCCATTGTAGATGAAGTATGTGTTAGATAGGCAGTGGTTGGTCAGATCTAGGATGTGTTTTGGGGGGTTGTATTTATTTAGGATAGCTGTCAAGGCTTCTTTGATTGGTACTTGGGTGAAGAGGGATACAACATCGAAGCTCACAAGTAGGTCCCAGGGCTGTAAGTTTAGTTTACTTATGATCTCTATGAATTGGAATGAGTTTTGTACGTGTGAGGTGATGGAATTTGCATAAGGCTGTAGTTGTTTGGCAAGAAATTTGGCTAGATTTTGTAGAGGTGAGCCTATGGAGCTGACTATGGGTCTGAGTGGGGTTCCTTCTTTGTGTATCTTGGGCAGACCATAGAGCTTAGGACATCTGGATGATTTTTCTCTGGGAATGATTGTTTTCTGGATCTCTTCACTGATGGGTGTGGCTTTTATTTTTGATTTTGTGGTTTTTTCCAGGTAGGTGGTGGGATCTGTCTTGAGGAGTTTGTATGTGGAGTCTCGGAGTAGGTTGGATAATTTGGTATGGTAGTCAGATGAGTTCATTACCACCGTGGCGTTGCCTTTGTCTGCTGGCAGAATGATTATGCTGGTGTCATTTTTTAGGTTAAGTAGTGCTGTCTGTTCCTCTTTGGGTAAGTTGCTTTTGGGTGGTTTGCTGGTGCAGAGGATGTTGGTAACTTCGAGTCTGATTTTGTTGGCATCATCAGGGTTAATTTTGGTCAGGCTGGATTCGACTCCGCATATAATGGTTTCCGTGGGAATGTGTTTGGGAGTGACTGCAAAATTAAATCCTTTAGACAGGACGTTGGTTTCGGCTATGGTGAGAATCCTATCTGAGATGTTGTGCACAGTTTGTTTCATGTGTTGCTGTGGGAGAGGAGGGGTTTGTTTCTGGCGTTCCTTTAGTCTTCGGAGTTTATTGGTGTGTGTGTCTGTTTTGTAGGCAGTCTCTGTTTCAGCTCTCCAGACAGCGATTTGTTTGAATTTGTCCCAAAGTGTGGGGTGGATCTTGTTGCTGAGTTGATTGACAGACGAAGCCCAACCACCAAGAATGATACCAGACCCAAACTCATGATAACATCACATGACATCACCACCACACAACCATTCAAAAAGCAAATCCGAACCCACAACGATAAAGACACACAACCACAAAACAGAAACCTAACTACAGCTGCAACATCAGCCACTTTAAACCCCTCCAAACCACACAATAAGCAAACTGACACCCACTATAAAAACATGGCACCACCACAAACACGAAGCCGAACAAAAGCAGCACAACTCACCAGCTCAGTTCTGGAGCTGGCAGCTGAGACCAGCCCATCCACTCAGAACACACCCCCACCCAATCAGAACACACCCACCATTCAAAACACACTCCCACCCAATCAGAACACACTTGGTCCCCTACCCAATCAGAGCACACCTCCACAGAACACACCCCCTCTGGCAGTTTAAAAAAGAGGAACAAAGAGCAAGAGCCACATGCTTCTCCCAGAAGAAGGAAGCAGAAGCCTGATGATGACGGATGGGATTCCGTCGAAACGTTGCGCCTACACCTTTAATTCTACGCGGGGAAAAACCCGAAAAACCAAGGATCCACATACAGGCACCCGCGAAAACCTCAGAAAACATATATATATATATATATATATATATATATATATATATATATATATATATATATATATATATATATATATATATATATATATATATATATATATTTGTGTAAATTACTAACAAAGAATTATGGGGCAAATCTTTATTTCCTGTTTTCAGCCTTATCTCAAAGGCCATCGAACAGGCTGTAGTCACACCGGACAGTTCATATATTTGTGTAAATTACTAACAAAGAATTAAGGGAGACTGAGATGCATTTCTGACTCATTAGTCTTCCTCAGTCAGACATACCCTTCTGAGATTCAAACCTGGGCTGATTGCACATTAGGCAATGTTTTTACCTCTTGAGCCACCGGTTCTCTCTCGCTCTGTTAGCTTTCTGCAAGGGGAGAGATATGTGTCATATGTTAACTATTAACTATATATATATATATATATATATATATATATATATATATAAGATTATAGATATGTAGAGATAATTGAAAGATTAGCTTCAGCCTTACCAGACAGAAAACATGATCAGATGAGTCAATTCTACTTTACTGTTAAGATACATTAACAGAATCTTGCATGTGTGATAGTGCACCCATCTCTTTTACATCTTGAGAAGTTAGGGAGGGTCTCTTCTGAGTCTCTTGCCCTGCCCACTATTCACCTGGGGGGATATGCTGTCTCTTATCGGACCTTTCCCAAGGCAGCATCTCCTCCACTTCTTCTCCCAAGGTCTTTCTCACACACTACTGCATGATATCAGTGAGAGAACGGATGTCTCTGTCCACTTCTGACTCCTCTACTCCACTGCTTCCTTCAGCCTCACCTGCAATGCAGCTCCTGAAGATTAAGTCTAAGAAAACATAGTCCTTGCTAGGAAAAAGGTTGTTCTACAGATCAAAGCTGTCCTCTTTTAGGAATATCAAATGATTACCGGGTTTGGATATCTCTTTCTAGCTCACCTGCCCTCTCTTCTTTCCCATCTCTCTTGCTACAGATCCTGAAAATGCTGACAGCCCCATCAGGCTTTTCCAGATACTACACAATTTAGAAGAAATGTATCAAAAGGAGGTTTCCCGGTCAACTGACATGGCCCAGCAGAATCAGAATCACTTGGTGGAACTGCAGACGTGACTCCCACAAAAAAATCCTTTGGGGGCAAGCTCCATCTTTGCCCTGTTCAAGCAGAATGGTTGCTATATCCCCAGAATGACAACTACACACTCTGGACTCAATTTTGTCCACTGAGATGGAATGGGAGGGACTGTCCCTGTGCTCAGAAGGTCCTAACTTCTCTTTGGGGGCCTCTCCTGTAATTCAGACTGGCTCTTTTATCTCTGTTCATCCACCAGAACTGGACAATTCTTTTTTTTTAAAAAAAAGACTGGGTTTCTGTATCTCATGATGCTTTTGATAATATGCAACAATGCAGTTACTGTGTGTGTGGGGGGTGATAGGGTAAAGTTTCTGTGCCTTTCATTCTTCCATCTTTTTTCCTTCTGAATTTTCCTTATGTAGCTCTAAAAACACAGAATGTTGCATTAGTGGTCTGAATCTTGTGAAGTAACAAGTACCATTTCCCATTTTACACAGAACTTTTTCGTTAGCAATGGATTTCTTGAAGAAGCAACATTTTCCAGATTCTGAGCTCTGATGCATAGAAGAGCCTCACTGAATTAGAACAGGGTGAGGTGGACATTTGAACTTTTGGGAACACCATAAAACTGCAGCAAATTCCTCAAATGTTGTATAAAAACCACAGCTGCAGCATCTGACCCAGGCATTAGAGAGAGAGAGAACAGTGTCTCTATCTAATTCTTTTTCGGCAGCAAGGGGGTTATCCAGTAAGACAAATGAAGATGTTGGTCTTAATATAGGTAAGAGGAAAAAAGAATTGCTTCACAATTTTTTTTATCCTTGATCCGCTGTCCCTTCAAGCTCCCCAAAACATTGAATGTAAAATAAAGCTTTTTTTAAAAAAAAAAATGGGCTCCATCAATGTCTGACATTTTTTAACTGCTCCCTTTGAAGAACATCAGATTGGCATGTAAATTGCAGAGGAAATTTTGAGATTAAAAACATGGTGATAAAAACCTGTAAGCTTTGTCTCCATAGCTCAGAGAGACAAGAACAGAAGCAAAGAATGACTTGAGAACTCATCTATTATTTTCTCTTTTTAACAGATATTTATATTACGTTTCAAACTCAGACATTAAAATACAAGCTAAAATAAAGGGGAAAGAGGAGGAGAATAACAGGACATGTTAAAAATGGCAAAAAATGTATATCATACAAATTACATAATAAAGGTGACCTCCAACTTAGTGAAGAGATACAACAGCCTCTCTAATTAAGTGAATAATCAATAGTTCCATATTTCATTATACTTGTCCATACAAAATCCATGTCTCTAGGCAAATCCACCAAACATAACCCTTGAAGACCAACTATAATAAATTTACTAAGTATTTGTATGGATGTCCATAGGAGGGGTGGGATTGCAAATGACAAAAATCTATGTGATTGCATCACACAAACATGGCAAGTGATTTACGTCATACTCTGGGACACAGATAATAGAGGCAACATTGTGATGATGTCACCTTGTGCATGTGGTCGTTTTGCCATTGCAGTGTGTTGTGAAGGTCGCTGGTTATTGCATACACGTAAATGCTCAGGAGTCACCAACCTTTGGGGCTGATAGGCATTTTTGAATTTTTAAAGTAAATTTTTGGCATTTTTGCAAGATGTCTGCTGAGCTATTCACAAAAATAGCTGCCATGTGAGGGGAAACTAGGTACCCAGTAATAAATACAATCTGTCACTTGAACATCCTCTCCACAGCATGCCTTCCCTTACGTTACAGTATTCCTTTTGAGGAGAATACTTTGCCTGGAGAAATTTTCTTAGTAAGATTGCAGATAATAGTAGTAGTAGTAATAATAATAGTAGTAGTAGTAGTAGTAGTAACAACTGGGCATTGTGTAAAAAATATGACTTGCCTGTGTCTGAAAAGTCGTGGGAACATATAGGGTGGAAAAAGTTGTCGAGAATGAGAGGGTGAAGATCTTGTAGGACTTCTGAATACAGACAGATCGCCATTTGGAACACAACACGCCAGATATCGCAGTCGTAGAGAACCAAAGCGTACAGTTGGTTGATATCACTGTACCAGGAGATGCCAAAGTCGAAGAAAAAGAAATGGAAAAAATTACAAAATACCTGGCCATTGAAACTGCGCGATTATGGATGAAATGTGTAACAGTGATACCCACTGTCATCGGGGCACTGAGAACTATGTCCAAAAACTTTGCAAAATATATCAAGAAATTGCAGCTTCCTGCAATAACTCCAGCAAAGCTACAAAAAACTGCACTACTCGGAACATTTTACATTTTAATGAGATACCTGGTTGATACCTAGGATGCTGGCAGCAACCCGTGTCAACCATTAAGTGCCTGTCAATTTGAGTGTTCAGCTGACTGAGTTTCATGTTTAATAAATAAAAGTTTAATAATAAAATAATAATAATAATAATAATAATAATAATAATAATAATAATAATAATGCCAAATCCAGTCTGAACATCTGGCTCACTGTGTGATGATTAATAATACAGTAATAATAAAGATAATAATAGACAAATTCATCATCAGTCAATTGCAAAAGGCGGCTTTACAAGGAACAGCTCCCATCCTGCAACGATATCAATAATACCATCAAACATCCACATCTGCCTATACCAGGTCCATGGTAACGACTTGATAAGTAGACAAAAATGCCAAATCCAGTCTGAACATCTGGCTGACTGTGTGATGAATAATAATAATAATAATAATAATAATAATAATAATAATAATAATAATAAAGTTGGAAGGGAACTTGGAGGTCTTCTAGACCAAATCCCTGCGCAGGCAAAAAACCCTATACCATTTCAGACAAATGGCTGTCCAGTCTCTTCTTAAAAATTTCCCGTGTTGGACCAAACACAACTTCTGGAGGCAGGTTGTTCCACTGATTAATTGTTCTAACTGTCAGGAAGTTTCGCCTTAGTTCTAGGTTGCTTCTCTCTTTGATTAGTTTCCATACATTGCTGGAAACTGTAGTTGGCCATTGCTTCCTTCCTAGGCTGAGAAGTTAAGACTGGCCCAAGGGCAACCAGCGGGCTTCATGCCTAAGGCAGCCTTCGAACTCACGGTCTCCGGATTTTATCCCGATGCTTTCCAGGGGTCTTCAAACTAGGCCCTTTTGTGACTTGTGGACTTCAACTCCCAGAATTCCTCAGCCAGCCATGCTGGCTGAGGAATTCTGGGAGTTGAAGTCCACAAGTCACAAAAGGGCCAAGTTTGAAGACCCCTGCTTTAACCACTACAGTACTGTGCACCAAATTCCCAAATACCCACTAGGGGGTGATAAAGCGCAGCCTAGAAGTCGAATTGCTGCTGGAGACGCGATGAAGCGTTTCGTCCTCCTTGCCGCTGGGTGACGCACGGTCGTCCTATTGGCAGAAGAAAACAAATCTGAACCCGGAAAGAGTAGTAATAATTTTGACCACGGAAATATATTTCTCACGGCCGCTTTGCCGAAGAAGCGTCTGCGAGAAGCAAGTGGGGAGGATGAACGCCCCTCCGGCCTTCGAGTCTTTTTTACTCTTCGAAGGGGAGAAAAAGTCAGTGGGAGAGGGAAAAGGGACGGAGGGGAGGCAGCCAAAATCGACCCTCCTGGTTAAGGAGAGCGGGGGAAGGACTGTGCTGGTACACGTGTCTCCAACCCCCTGCATGGGAGGGTTTTGGGGATGGGGGAAAAGCAGATGGAGCAGGACGGCTATTCGTGATGCCTGGAACTCCTGGAAGAAAGGTTTTCTTCGTTTATTTAAAGAAGTTGGAGGCGGCTCGCATCAACCGCCTAGCCCAGGGGTAGGCAACCTCGGCTCTTTTATGACTCATGGACTTCAACTCCCAGAATTCCTGAGCCAGCTATGCTGGCTCAGGAATTCTGGGAGTTGAAGTCCATGAGTCATAAAAGAGCCGAGGTTGCCTACCCCTGGCCTAGCCCTAGAGGGGGAGTTTTTGCCAGAAGAAGCCCTCGGCTTTACTTTTTGGACATTTCTAAGTTAAATTCATCAAGATCTTGAAAAATCAACGCCTGTGAAATACACTTATGCTAGATGAAAAAGCACCTTTGGGACGCTCATGCTAGATTTTGGACAAAGGTCTCAGTTGATCTCATCTCTTGTTGACTTCAGGAGTGCCTCTTCAAACAATACAGATATTTTGCCATTGAATACTAATCGGGTCCAACCCCATTTATTTATTTATTTTTTTGTGAGCAGATAAGCTTAGTTTATCGGGTTGGACCCGATTAGGATTTGGACACAAGATTATTTTAGGGTTATTGGTTAATCTGCATATGCTGCCACCTGACTAAACATACTGGGCTTCGAAAACACATATCCAAATCCTAAGAGCTCACCAACCTATTCACGGGCATACTGCCTCTTGGAGATTTGCATGTGTAATTATTAATCCATATTTATTTCATTCCTTTTTTCATCCATAATGAGCTCTAGTTTCCACCTCTGCACATATTAAAGCAACTGAGTTGGAAGATCGTTTAAATACAATTTATTAGAGTACTTTGACAGAGAGGGGGTGGTCTCTGTGAAATAGGAGAAAGCAAGAGGAACGCTGGGGCAAATCCTTGGAATACATTTTATACTTAGTAGAGCAGAAAGAAATACAAAAGAAAAGTTGTTTGGATGGAATCATCCAATCCCAATTGCATCAGAAAGATGGGACAGTTTGCTGAATATCCCATAATATTAAGCCATGATAATTTGAGCATTGTTTTAAAAGTAGGGGAAAAAAAGTTAGCATGGGAAAAGATGTTACAATCTCTTTGAGTCTGTTGTAAAAAGATACAGTTGCAGTCAGTTCAGATAGTACATAAAATGAATATCCCTTTGTTACCTCTGCCTGAGAAAGTTCTTATCTTGCCCTTAAAAAGTTACAGAAATTTCGTTTCTAAGGCAGAAACCTCCTGCATTCCATTCTACATTATAAGGTTATGATCAAATATAAAAAGCAAAAGAAAATACAGTACAACAAAACACAACTTATAGTTGTGTGACCCTCAGCTTCTCGATGTGATATTTTTCTCATTTCTTTTGTTATATATTTGGCAGTATTCCAGTTTTGTAAAGGTATCTGTTTTGTGTGTTTTGGTTTATAATTTGTGCATTATAGCTTGATGTGTGCTGATTGATTTTTACTAGGTTTTAGGACTTGCTGGATTTTGTTTCTCCCCAGATAAACATGTGGATTGACTTTCTCTTAAGGCAATTTCCTATGCACTAAAGATTATAGCTTTTAGCTAATTAAAATACTTTCTAGTAGGAAATTGGGGTAGAAATATTGTAAACAAACTTACATCTTTACCTCCAAGCACAGTATCTATTATTTTCTCTGTTATCTTTATTTTAAAAAGAGCCATTATGATATAGTGATTAAAATATTGGAGACCCAGATTCTAATCCCCACTGATCCATGAAGGTTTGCTGGGAGCCAGTTCCTCTTTCTTAGCCCAGTCTATCACAGAAGCAAGGTTGCAGAGAAAATTGGAAGAAGGAATGCATGGACCCGTCCTAAAAAATGGCAGTGATTGAAAAAATTGAAAAATAGATATGTATCTAACGAATAAAAGATTTTTGACAGCTGTAAATGCTGCTTCCACTCTGAAATGGCTTTGTAAAACAGCTTAAACTTTGTGTCAAGGTAGCTTTATGTATTTATAGTAAAGAGAGGGTTGGAATTAGGTTTTCCATTGAATACAAGGGACGCGGTGGCTCAGTGGGAAGGTAACAGCGTTCCGTGCACCTTTGGCGTCTAGTCATGCCGGCCACATGATCACGGAGACGTCCTCGGACAAGCGCTGGCTCTTCGGCTTTGAAACGGAGATGAGCACCGGCCCCTAGAGTTGGAAACAGCACGCATGTGCGGGGGAACCTTTACCTTTACCTTAGCTTTATGTATTTATAGTAAAGAGAGCGTAGGAATTAGGTTTTCCATTGAAAAGGACCACGTTTAATTTGTCTATGCAGGTTTTTAAGAGTTCCTATCAGAATCCTTGAAAGTTGTGATCTGTTATCGTGAACTATTTCATGGATTAGTTAGGCTGGATTAACAATCTAGAATTACATAAAACAGTTGTAACATTGTTGCATGATTATAAGAGAAGACTGCACAAGCTGGTGTTAATATGACCCGCTCCCTTTTTTTCCCCCTCCTGGTCTTTCTCATTGAAGGATTACAATAAATAAGGACACAAAGGTGCCAAATGCTTGTCTGTTTACAATCAACAAAGAAGATCACACTCTTGGGAATATAATTAAGTCGTGAGTAGCAATGATTCTTGTTCTTACAAAATGATGAGTTGATTTAAGAATACAATTAAATTGGTCAACTGCCAAGAAAACGCAGAAAAAATAGTGACGTTTTCAGTTTCCCTACCAAATTTACTTGTAAAATCCCAGAACATATACAGACCATGTGGAGGTGGTGTAGTTTAAATCTACAACACAGTGAAGGACATATATATATATATTTAAACTTCCCCTTTGCTTAATTTCCTTTTCTGAATTCTCTGTTCCACAATATGCTAAAACTTTCTTGTTTAATCATCTCTGAATATAACCTTATTGGTTGGTTTTTATTGTTTCTCTTTTCTAATGGATTTTTTCCCCCTGAAATTTTGTAGAACCTTGTAAATTATTGGGGTCTTTCAGTACTGGTAGGTTCTTTTCCTAATGATTGGATGGAGCTTTTTTGGGTACAAGAGAGTCAGTGCTCAGTGCAAACATACACACAGTGTATGTAATATGTAGAAAAGAGAATTGCCATTGATCATAGCTACCAAAACAGAAACTTTTTTTTCTAATTGTTAAAAATGAGCAACAAGAAACATTCTCTTTACATTCTTATTGTATAGTTCCAACACCTGTCTTGGAAATGAACCACTAGGTTGATTGGCCCTTAGTCATCCAGCATCAGAGTTATAATTTTAACAATAAAAGTTTGTTTGTTTTCCCCAGGCAATTGTTGAAAGATCCTCAAGTGTTATTTGCAGGATACAAAGTCCCCCATCCCCTTGAACATAAAATAATCATTCGTGTTCAGACAACCCCCGATTACAGCCCCCAAGAAGCTTTTACCAATGCAATCACAGATCTCATCAGTGAGCTCTCTCTCCTTGAGGAGAGATTCCGGGTAAGTCAGCAGATCCTAACAATCACATGATTTGGGGGGCAAAGGGCTGCTTGCCAAAGGCAGAATGATAAAACCTAAAGCTACGTCTATGAATTAGGTGAGATATTTCAGCTCTGTTAAATACTTCAGTTTCATTGGGTGCTTCAATTATGCAGCTTCCCTTATAGCAAGATGGATTTTGGTGCTGAAAATTGAAATTTGACATTGAGGCAGGTTAACCCTCCTGAGGAGGGAGAATCTGGGAATTATCACCCATAAGATATTTAAGTATGTAGTTGTTAAGAGAATAAGAAAGCAAGAAAATTGCCTGTTAATATTTTTCGATCTGAGTAGGCTCCAAGATCCATTATCTATTCCCACCTCTAATACGTGAGTTCTGGGGAATAAAGTCACATAGTTGTCAAACATCATCAAAAATCAATGTGTGGATCTTCTGTGGCAGAGAGTTTTATATTCTCATTACCCTAACTGAAAATGTCCTTTGTGACATTTCCATCAAATTGTGTTCCTAATAGTAATGGGGCTTGCCATTGAATAATTAGGTACAGAGAAAGAGAGATGGCATTTTAAGCAGCTGTGTTGACTTTTCAGTGGCTTGGTTTTCTGCCAAGAATAAGAAAAGTAGTATAAGAAAATGTTGCACCTTCTTTGATAATTTCACCAATGTGCCATTAAAGATGGTGGATAAATGACTTGAGTTATTTGTAAAAAAAAAAAATAAAGGTGGGATATAAATAAATAAATGCATTCGGTCTGGTTAGGTTTAGCTCATGTGTTTTGAAGTTCAGATAGACTTGGGATAATGGCTGTTCCTTTCTGCAACAAGAGAAACTTTCCTTATTACTTTTATAATCAGACCTTAAATAAAATTGTCAAGATTTTTATTTATTTTTACTTTTCAGTTACCATGTGTTTTATTTTTTTCCTCTTAGGTTGCCATCAAAGACAAACAAGAAGGAATTGAGTAGTAGTTACCTTTATCAAATATATTTGTAAATAAAATCCATTTTTCAGTGTAGTAGTCTACAAGAAATGTATTTATGATCACTTTGCTACTTCATAACCTCTAAGAAATTTCAATATAGGTCTTTTACATGAAAGTTCAAGTTGGCTTATGTGATGGCTAATAAAGTATACTTTTAATTGTTGCTCTCTTTTGAAGTGATTCATACCTTCAGCAAAAACATGATAAAATAGTTGTTGAAATTCCCTCCTCTAACGTAAAACTGACATTAATATACAGTGTGCTTTCCGTTTCAGTTAGAAATACCTCTTGATTTTCTTTTGGATGCATAGCTGTTTTTACTCTGCTTCCTCAAAATGTGCCTTGGTATAATTTACCTTGCCTTTATGTTAAGATACTTTTTTTAAATTATGCAGGCAAACTGTATGTCTATACAACATCCTACTGAAGTTTTAACTAAAGAATGAGGGAGTTTTCAGTTTCAATACTGGCAGAGAAATAACTCTTGAATTAAATCCTATATTGTTTTAAGTGGTTGAAAAAAGGAAGTATTCTAATTGCCTCCATCATGTACTCTAGTTTGCTGAACATCTTTTAAAATGTAGCATTCTATACTACATGCAGTACCAGAGATTCACTCTTCATGCAACTCTGAATTGAATGAGGCTTAGGATTTTTTTCCCTTCTATTGCTGGCTCAAGTTTATGTACATTTAATTCTTGCACTTGCCACTTTCCTTTCTGTTGAAGGAAGGCAACACTTAGAAGAAAATGGTGATTGCTGAGGGGAAATGTAGCTACTCAGAACCCTTCCCCACAAGAAAAATCACCCAGTCATCCAAATTAAACAGCTACATTGAATATAAGGTGCCCTTCTCCAGTTTAGATAGCAGTACTGATTGTGTTCTGCAAATGAGGGCAGAATGACAAAATATTCCATCACTTTTTAAAAAAAAATGTTGGTGGTTTAGCCTCCTTTCTTGGTAGCCACTTCAAGTTAAAAAAAAAAGTTGATTCAATATGCTTTCCCAGGGACATATTTTCTGAGCCTCAGGGTATCCCCAGAGGCAATTGTATATATCAGGAAGGAGTAGGGAATGCATTGCAGAAAAAACTGTTATTTCCTAAGAGTAGGCCAAGTAGACAAAAGTTAATTACGCCAAGACTCAGATTATGAAGAATTAATTAGGAACTTAAAATTTTACTTATGTCCTCACCTTATGAAATAATAGTTTTACTCAAGGAGGTTCTCGTGTTTATCCCTTTTTGCAGTTTGAACTAAGGGGAATCTTTCTTTATGGCACTTGCCAGAATGAAATTATCCTTGTACGTGCCAGTCCATGCTACTTTACAATTAAATCATGAGCATTTCTTTTCACTGAGTTCAACAGTCTTGCCTGCACAGTGGAAACTTGGATAGGTAGCTTTCCCCAAGATCCTTCAAGACAGGGGCTTAAGTAAATATATTTAACATATTTTTTAAAAAGTGCTTCAATTATGTTGTATCAAGTTTTATTAAATACTGTCCTATAAAACAAATACACTTAAGACACCAATAAAGCAAAGTCACAGTTAAGAGATGTCGGCATTGGCAACATCATATAGTTCCAGCCAATACCTTTGGTTGTTTTTCTTGCATTGAGATATATATATATCTATATATATGAATTTCATCCCACCAATGCCCGTGCCTATCCCTATCCCACCCTGATTATTCTCAGAACAGTCACAAATACTGCACTACTGAAATGTGGTTGAAAAAATGGGGTTGCTCCTGGGTTGCCAACACAGCTAGACTTTCTTCCATATTGCGGCAATGTTGACATCTGTCAGCGCAACTAGATATGTGAAAGTGGGATCTGTGACCACATTATTCACCAAGACATCTGTCAGCAACTCGCCATTTGCCTTCAATTCCGGCCACTTTAGAATCTGTGGGAAAAAAGAGTGAATTTATCCAGAAACTCACGAGATTCACAAAATTATTTTAGTGCACTATAAAAAATTCAGGACATCAGCTATGCAATTTTAAAGCATATTCTCTATCTGTAAACTGCTTACAGAGGACAGTGTAGTGTTATCCAGTTTAAATAAGCCTTGCAAAAAAATTTGCCCACTTGGATGGTTCTCAAAACTTTCTCCTTTTGTTTTTGGGGAATTTCTCTGAGCCAGAATATGCCATTTGATGGATTAATGCAATTTTAGCTACAGAAAGATTCACACAAAGCAAGCCAAGCCAATTAATATGCAGGAAATATTGGTGTATTCCTCTCCCCCAAGTCCTCTGTAAAAAAGTCTGACGGAAAATTAATGTAAAGCTAAATAATAAAACATAACACCAGATCATAATACTTAAAAGGCCAATGAAGGAATCAAGAGCATACAAAACTCAGTAATGCTACAGATCTGGTAGAATAAGGATTTCTGTTTTCATATAGGTTCCCTGGGGCAGAGAGTGTCCTAAACTGAATAAATAAGATGCTTTCCTCCATCTTTGCCAATTGTATTTCTGATGGAGTAAGAAACAGAATCTCCTTTCCCGGCTAGAACGGATTAAGCTAGCCTTGAGGGATCTGAATTGTTAACTATTGTAAGAATATTTATATTTGGCAAATCAATTACAGTATATGACTCTTGTTCTGCTACTGAGTTCCGAGTCTCATCCTTCTAATTTGTAATTCTGAAGGATATCTTTTTGGACCTTTTATCCTTGCCTTTTACACATTTTCTTTAAAATTGCAATGGATATTTCTCAAAAGCTAAGAGAGTTTTCTCTATATTAATCCTGACAATTTTATATGTATGGGCACATAAAAGTTTGTCAATTTCCGCACGTTGGCTGGGGAATTCAGGGAGTTGAAGGCCACACATCTTAAAGCTAATAAGGTTGACAAACACTGTTCTTAATTTAACCTGAAATATATCCCTGTTCTGAGATCTTCTCATACCTGTCCCTCTGTCAGGTGCAAAGAATCAGGACTAACTTAAGAATCAGGACTTAACTTAAGTTCCACTTAAGAGGTATTGCTCATGCCTATGTACAAGAATCTACTCAATTGATGGTCAGCACTAAATTGGTGCTAGTTATGACTCAACAGAATTCAAGGAGGTGGGTTGGATTTGGAATGTTTGTAGACATAATGATTCTAGGCTGAGAGCTCTCTTGACTCCGCCTCAGGTTCTGCCTTTTCTTCTCCTATACCCTCTAATTCATCGGAAGAAGCTGTACAGGATCATTCTTTCAGCTAAATGAAGTATAGCACACTACTGTAGATAAATGTTGCTGCTTTGGGTTGGCAGGATCAGCAGCTGATGAAGCGTGAATGTTAGGACTGTTGGCTAAGGAGATAAAGCCTACTACTGAGACAGGGAGGTCATGATTAGTACAAGTTTAAATAATGCAATATTATTTTAGTGCACATTGTAAATCGATGCCAGGTTGTGTTTGATGTGACCCTAATTTCAATTAATGCAAGGCTAGCTACGTGTGCAATGATCGTTCAGCAACCATTTGACGATGCTAAATGAATGGAGATTATAACTGGTCCTCAGAGTTCAGGCCACCCAGCATCTCTATGGTCACATGATTATGATCTGTGCTTGACAATCAGGTCACACGTAATGACTGATTGCAGTGCCCCAGGATCATGCAATCTCTATTGAGGACCTACCTGCTGGCTTCCCCAGAAAGTCAAACAGGAAGCCAGTAGGGAAGGTCGCAAGTCACTGGGGTAAGTCTTCCCCACCCATGTGCTCTTCCCTAACCCTAACCCTTTCACACTTGTGCCATACCAGCCATTTGCACACACCTTTTCCACCCTCCCTGGGCCTCTATATGCCTTCCTTATACCCCCTTCCAGCCTGCAGCAGCCACTTACCTACCAGCACCCTGCTTACAAACTAACTTGATTGTAAAAACCTGACATGAAGTTGCCTTGTTTAACAACCATGGGATTCAGTTAATGAAATCAGGATTGCAAGAATTGCTATTGTTGGACTTCTGGTTTGCGCGGTAGTGACTGGTTGCGGGCTTGCGGATTCTCTGCACCCCTGAGGCTAATTTCGCCCTGCCAGGGGAACCTAAATGGGTCTAAGTCGCCCCACAGAGGCGACGAAGAAAGAAGGGTGCTCCAGCAATTTTGGAACGGCAGCGGCCGTTCTGTTCGACTTGGGGAAAGCCTTCTAACCCGACAGGAGAAATGCATCGTATTGCATCAACCAGCCCAAGCTACTGGCAACTGAAGTCCAAAAACACTAACCAGCACAGCTGCGAACAGCGTGCTTGAGGAATTCGATCTTCTCTTTTCTATTTTATATTTAATTTCCTGGAAAAGATCCCCAAGAAGCAAAATACCTCCAAAAGGGAAGGAGGGGGATTTCTGGCCCACCCTTATACTAACGGAAGCAGCAAATTAATCTTTTTGTGGAGGATCAAAATGTATGGAAGTGAAATAAATATAAAACCTGAAACTTAAAACTTAAATCTGGATACATCTAAAATTATTTGAATGGTTAAGACTCTCATTCCAAAAAAAATGTTCATTTTGGAAATTGAAAAACAAATAGTTGCTGATACCTAGTGGCAGATGAAGACTATGACAGCTATGACTTTAATATAAAACTTGGCAAAATCTGGGAAAAGCTAATCTGTGTTTGTGACCTTCAAAGCTTTAACAACAAAGAAAAGCTATGACAAAAAAAGACAATAATCTGGGCTGTAGACAAAGAATTATGAATTTCAGAAATCTTTTTTGAACTATTTGGATTACAAATATCTATCTAATTGGGACTCTAAAGCTATTTGCAGAGAAAAGAGGAAGAGAAAAGTCAAATTCTTGGCTATCATGGATCAGAGACATGTATAAAGAACATATCAAGAAAACATAAATTCTTCACAGGAGGATATATATAGTATACTGCAACTAATTCAAACAACAATGACTTTAAACCACAAAGAAATGCAAAACTTTGAAAATATAAATCAATCTATTTCCAAGTTAACTCTGCAACAAAAAAATTCCCAGAACAGAAAAGGAGCAGATAAAACAGATAAATGGATATAGAATTGAGAACAGAGACTTAAAGATGGAACTTAACAAAACAAGGAAACATCATTTAATCCTAGTGGAAAAAAAATCACAAGAATTGGAAAAATCAACTTATCCCTTAAGACTACAAAATGAAGCTAAGGACAAGAAAACAGATTGGATAAAATGGACTGTAGAGATGTCAGGAACATCGGAGAGAAAGGAAATGATAAGAGAAGCGGATAGAAAGAAAAAAAAGATTTTCAACAACCATGGAAAGGCAGAAGTACAAAGACACTTCTCCTGATTTACTTTTTATATCTACAGCAACATTTACGAACATACGGAAAAAACTTTTGATTCAGCAAAATACATTGATTAAGAAAGACATTGGGCAAAAGAAAAAGACTAAAGTGGAAACTAAGAAAATAGATGATGGGACTTGCCAGAGAGAATACTTAAAAAAGAAACATTTGTTTGAATATGGTTAAAACAGTCAAAAAGCTTTGGAATATATATGTCACTCTAAGAGGGATGAATTCCCTAAATATAATATAGTATGCTTTTTTCCCTTTTTTGTTCTTTTCCTTGATATGAGTAATATAAAAAAGTTGAAATGATTTTTTAGAAATTTAAATGTGATTGAATTTAAGAAAATTATAATGGATAAAAAAATGTTTTGAAAAAGAGTTAAAGGACTAGATGACTAGATGTATTAAATGGAATGTTTAAAGATTAAACATATTTTTAATTATGGTTAAAAAGAAGAAATTTAGGAAATAAATACATATTAGCTTAGGAGGGATATATATTTTAAGTAGTACGTTATTTTTTATTTTTCTTTACTCTTGCTTTTCTTTTTTTCTACTGTTTTATCTATTCCTTAAGAAATGTAAAAGTGTGAGATGGTTCATGTGGAAAAATAGAATTAAATTCTTAAATGTAATTAATTTTTCAGGAAATCTTAACCAGTAAGAATATCTAGAATTTGGTAGGAGAAACAAATTAAAATAAGGACTGTAACAGGATCTATGATAAGGCAACGAGAATGACTGGATAGAAAAGAAATATTATATTGATGTGATTATTATTTTTAGGACTATTGGAGAAAAATATGTATTTAATTGTTATCTATCAAAACAGTAAGAATTGTATTAATTCAGTGATTTTGGAAAAAGAGGAAATCAACTAAAACTATTATGTGGATTATGGATTATAGAAATCAATTGTTAGTGATTGTTTTACAAATGTAACCCAGACAACACACTGTTCACCAATTGTTAAGTGATTTATGTTTTTTTTTAAAATCAATAGAATATATTACAAAAAAAATTGCTATTGTTAAGGAATGCCATCATGTTTTACGACCTCATTGCTTAGCAATGGATATTTCGATCCAAATTGCTGTCATAAGTTGAGGCTTACCTGTATGCTCTTAAAATGTTAAGTTTATAAATTTAATTTATAAATTCAACAAATAAATAAATAAAATGTAAGCTGCCCAGACCATTTTGGCATTGGTTAGCCTCAAAATCAAATAAATGAAATAAAAACATTTGTTTGTTATTACAACTCAAGTCAACCAACATTAGATTATTGTGACCTAGACTCTATATCCTTGAATACCTGGGAAGGCCCTATTCGCTCAGTTGGACAATCTTCCTTGGTGGCACAAAGAGCTGACAAATGGTTGCTGAGGTCATACATCCAGATGCTTCCTTGCTCATCACCACAGAACACATATTCTTCTGCTGCAAAAGTGAAACAAGTATCACCAAACTGTTCAAATGCTTCTAGGCCAGGCTTGAATTCCCTATCTGAAACTCATATTGCTGGGAGTTCCTTCTCAGTTCACTTACCAGCATCTACCCCACCTACCAATTATATCCTTCCTCCACCTCTCCCCCAAGGCTTGTCTGAGCTCCTGGCACGTTGGGGATTGAAACCAGAGAACTAACAACATCTACTTCCCAAAGGTAAGCCCAGGGCTTTTTTTGTCATAGAACGCTCAGAACGGAATTCCGGCACCTTTTTTGGATGGAACCTTGTAAGGGTGGGCAAGGCAGGTTGTATGACCTGTGTGAGTTCCGGCACCTTTTTCTTTTACAAAAAAAGCACTAGGTAAGCCTATATTAATCTGGAACTGCAGCATTTCATAAAATAGGACACACTGATGACCATCTGTTACTACTTAATAGCATTCCCAAATTGCCAGCCCAACTGTTCAAACTAATCTGAAGGGACAACAGAAGCAATAGCAGCTATAATAGACTAAAATAGTGGCAGAAGACATGTTTGCTCCAGAGACTTGAATGGAACTATATCCATGGCTATTCAGACATGATACCAGCACTTACTTGGGCATGTGCTGAGAGTGAGGTAAGGAAGATCTGTTGAAGACCATTCGAGTTCAGCCAGAATGACAGCCTGCACTGTCCTCCGCCCACCTTTGCCTTGTTTGAAAGAGCGACTCCAGCTCCAGAGGTTTATAGATGCTCGCTTTGAACTCTTGGTAACTGAAGAGGAAAAAGAAAAAACTAGTACCCTTGCTAAACAATGGGTATGCTGCTAGATCAGCATTACTTCCTACTGTTTAAGGCAATTGCCATTAAGGCAATTATCACGGCAGCTCAATCAATAGCATCACAAGCATTTATTTTCTGGCAATTATGGTGTGATCTTAGAATAAAGCCCCTAATAATACAGTGATACCCATAAGCTCATAACTTACAACACATCCTGTACAATACCTCTCACATCAATTAAGTTAATTCAGTGGATTTGGTCCAATGGGCATATAGCAGTGTTTTCCAACTTTGGGAATTTCCAGGAGTGTGGACATCAACTCCCAGAACTCCATGACTACTGATGACAATTCTGGGAGTTGAAGTCTACACTCCTAGAAATTCCTAAGGTTGGGGAACCCTGGTGTATAGCATAAAATAATAGGTTCCTGTTAGGTATCATTTATTCTAAATTAAAACATACCAAGATAGAAGAGTTCTAATGGATAGTAAGGACTTTAGAATTTTCTGTGTTTGGACTAAGGATGAAACACCCTGGAAAAAACCCCATGCAAGCCTGGTTTAGACAAAGCCTCCTTATTCTCTCTATAAAAACACCGAAAACTGTAACATTTCCCTTCTCTATTGTTTATCTTTGTAAATGTAGATGTGGGAGTCAGCATTCTGACTTTACACTCAAGGTCAGGAGCTCAAGAGGGAATACTAATCTCTTAAGTTTTTCCATTTCATCCTCTTCCACCCTGTTTTCTAAATGTGCATGTTAAACCAAAAGATATTTTGAGAATATTGTTATTGTTTTGCCTGGGACCAGTTTTTTGTATAAATTAATCATGCAAAAAAGAAAGGATGCTCTAATAAATTTCCCTAATTTACTTAGACATATCATAATGCTTATTTCTTACCCACAATGTCTTCATTCAGAAAAGCTAGGCCATCCACCCGGTGAGAAGATGTGTCATTCCCTTCATCATCTGGGAATTGAAATTCAACTTCAAAAGCTCTGAAATGTCAAAGAATAAAATAAAGAACCAATCTATTGAGCAATTATTGTAATTTTAACCTATAGTAATCAAATGCTCTAATATTAAAGATATTGGTTTTAATCCTTTATAACAGGTGGACATCTTCAAAATAGGCTGTAGTTGTTTGCACTGTAAATCTTGACAGTACTGGGACCACAGTTCAGTGGTTGAACACTGGATCAATCCATGAATCTCTAACTAGATAAACCATTAATTTAAATGAAGAAAAAGACTTGAAGAACCGCTGACAGAAAAACAGTAGAAAACTGGAAACATTCATATGACATTAGCATTTCTGGAGAATCGTTTTTGCATGTAAGGAGAATTTAGAAATCATTAAATTTGGCATAACTAACTACAAGTCAGAATTATATTGTAACTGGTTTTCCGTTCAGAGCCCAAGCCAATATTACTTATTTTTTCCAACTCCAATTTTAAAATCCAATTTCAGTTTTAACCTCTCTTTTTTATTTTTGCCTTTTAAAAAATATTTTGCTCAGCTAAAACATCCTGTAAAGGGCAGTTTGATATCAAAGAAATCCCTTATCAAAAAAAATTGCCGTTTATACAGAATGGACAAAAAAGGTGTACTTTTCCTTTGATAAATTACCTGAATTACAACCACTAAACACTGGGGGGGAAAATGCTCCATAGCAAACAATGGGTCCACTTTATGGCTGCCACGTTTGCTTAACAACTGTCACAGAAAAGGTCATGAGATCAGGTTTGGTCATGTAATAACAGGTTTTATGACTGTCAACTTATTACTACAATTGTCAGGCTCAATTACAGTTGTAATTCAAGGACTATTTGTAATTTATCTTTCCAATATGCGGCATGAGCTGATTACATGCGATAAAATTGGTATCAACTTTTAGCAGCCCACAGAAAAAGACACCATCTACTCACCTGTTTTTCTGTGGCTTATCATCAAGTCTAATATCCCAGGCAAAGCAGCCTTGTTCACAACCAGCCACCAAGAACCGATCCGGGCAAGAGGGCACTAGGGCAATACGTAAAGGTGTGGAAATGGTCTCCAGTACCATCAGCTGCCTGACAAATGAAACAAGTTTCAGTTCTTCTATTAATGCAAACATCCCTTTGCAGATGTGAAAGTTGGAATCCTGTATCATTTACCTTTCCTTGAAATTATAATCACAGTCTGGAATCCCAATATCCCATGCACATATTTTTTTGTCATAGGAGGCAGCTGTTCGGAGACAGAGAAGAGACAGGAAGAAGAGATGTAATGAAATAAAAAATATAGGCTTCCAAATAACAAATTAGAAAAACTTGTCTTCATAACAAATTAGACCTATCTCCTTCAAACTCAGAACACCAAAATATTGCAGCTGGTTCCAAAGAGAACATGAGATTTAGCTTGTTATCTTTGTATTCACAGACCAAACAAGGCAGCCTGCTCTTTCCTTGACTCAAAAAAGATGGACTTCTGAGAAGAAATGAGTGATTGGAGAGGATAAAAGGGTCTTACTGAAAAGGTGCGTTTCACAGGTTGGACTAAAGCAAGCAGTAGCAATGGGTTTCTTGTGAGCCTTGATTTCTCCATAACAATAATCAGCAGTCACATGAATTAGCTTTACGATTCCTCTTCTCCCAGCAGCCGCCAAAACATTGTGCTTTTTCTTTCTCCCATCACTTGTTACCATTGTCAGAGTTGTCCATGTGACAGTGTAAAACTCCTGGTGAAAAAGGCAAGGTATCGGGTGAGCAAGAAGCCATGCATGACTAGAAGTTTGGGTGGACTTGGATAAAAACGATCAAGGGCACCAAACAATCCTTTTCATAATAGTTTGTGAAAAATTGCCTTTACAATGATTAAAAAAACTAAACCGAAAAGAAAAAGAAAAAATAGAAGTACTGGAAAAAGAAAAAGAAAGCAAACTAAGAATTACTAAAGGAAAAGAAATATATAAATAAATGATTTCTCCCTTCATAACACATATAAATAATTTTAGTACATTATCTTCTCTTAAAATACTGTGCAATAAATAATTTCTTTTTCCCACATCTTATCTCTTTATAACCATTTCAGTCCTGGTATAATGTTGATCGTTAATCCCCTTAAATATTGTCCTAGAACTTGATTTCTTTTCCTTTTTACTTTGTCCCATCCCACAAAGGTCTTCAAAGCTTTAACCAGACTCTTTTCCAAATCCAATATAGGAAAATTATCCTGACTTGTATATCCAGGTATCTCTTGGTTTGTTATATGTATATTCCTTTTAATTTTAAAGATATCAGGTGTAGGTGCACTGCAGCATCTTTTTCCATTTCATTCTTGTAGAAATCCACTTTCAACTCAGCCTCAGTCTTGTCACGGAGAACTTGCTTCTTCAACAATGTCTTTCTAACATAGTCTAAAGGCAGACACTCCATTGTTCAAAAACATCCTTTAATATGTCCAATGTTAAAATAGTTTTATTAGTTCTATAACTGTATCTTTATTCCATTTGTAACTTTCCAGAAGTAAAGTTCCAACCACCCTTTTGCTGTTTATTAAAAATATTTTTTTAAAAAAATCCTTAATTTAAACATCTCTCACTAAGTATTGAAGGAAACTTATCTAATGTTTTTAGACATGTCTATGCAAAGAAAGGTTCCTAACAGTTGAAGCAGTTAACAAGAAATTTCTGAAAATGATTAGAAAATGAAGTATGTGAATTTAGTAACCTTTCAAAGCCATCAGCCATCATTTGAGCAAGATGGTTATTCCCTCATCACCCAGAGCTCTAAACTCTCCAAAGACTGCTATTTTGCAGTCTCTTCCCAAGGAGCAACTATCTGGACTGGAGCACTTGTGGCTGATTACAAGTCCTCTCCTCATCCAGAGAGGAATTAAGAAGAGCCAGTCTACTTGCCAATTCTTTACTCTGCCATTGTCCACCTTTAGTGGAACTATCTTCAGTTTACTATTTTTTCCCCTGTAAGTCCAAACATTCTAACTTACATACAAACCTGTTAAAAACTGCACTGAATTTATAAGGGGAAGGCATCACAGTTTACTTGCTCTTTCTTTTTAAAGTTGCTCCTAGATCATCTGTCAGCCATGAACTTCTCCAGGAGAGAATATCAAAACAGGTGAAAACATCATAGTGCCAATATGTGATATACTGTGTATTTGTGCCAAGAGGTGGAACAAAAGTCGTATTTTTGTGATGACATTGCCATATGTGCATTGTTTTTTGGTGATCATTCATTCATTCATTTGCAAATATTATGCTGCTACTGATAGTTGCTCCAAGTCCTACTAAATCTGCCATTTGAATGTGGCACTAGATGCAGAGACTAAGCAGAGGTGTAAAAAATTTTTTTTTCCTCTTTCAGCTCATGCGTCTTTTCTTGTTTTAACTGCTATCTTTTTTATAAATCTGTCACTGTTCAAAGTCATATTTCATGGGATTGGCAGATATTTAAATATAATAAAATAAAATAAATTTTTAAAATGAGATTTATGAGGTTTGACAGGTTTCAACTATGTTAGCCATCAGGAAATCTTTGAAGGGTTGTTCTTGCTGGCACTGGGCATAAAATAAGTTTGTCCTACAAAGTATAGTACATGTTAGTGTGCCTGATTCTATGTCTTGCTGATTTCTGATTGTTTTGTTATTAGGAATATTTAAATTGTTTATTGCTACATGACATCTGAAATTACAGGTTGAGTTAGATAGCCTTAAAAATCTTTTAAAGAAATAAAAAGGCCACTTTTATTTTTCACTGTACTGATTTTAGTGCATGTTCATTTCATACCAAGCACATCTAACAACAACAAAAATCTAATAGGCTTCATTCTCGTAGAAGAAATGAGCTCTTTCCTGTCAACTTCATCCTTGTGGTCTGAGACTAAGGCTTGAGAAGAAAATCCACCACTAAACTTCCAGTTCTACCTCAAGAGCTATGCTTTTCTACCACAAGAAACCAGAATTGTTGAACACATCATTGAGATGCTTGGTTTCAATTCTAAAATTATGGTTAATATGAGCCACAATGTGCTGCAATGTTGATTATTCATTCACCTAAAGCTAAACATCTAAAATGGTAAGCACATTATGAGATGGCAGTGTATATTACATTTTAATTAATTAATGTAAGATTTAATGATAAACAACAACAAAAAATGTTTTCCTCGTGATTTTAAGGAGTTTAAAATACTGAGCATTAATAATCCTCAGGGGTCGGTTCTCTCGCCCCTCCTGTTCAACATCTATATGAAGCCGCTGGATGAGATCATTCGTGGTTTCGGGGTGGGGTATCACCAGTACGCTGATGATACCCAACTTTTTCTTTCCACCCCGAACTAACCCAGCGATGCCCTCGCCGTGATGTCCCGTTGCCTGGAGGCGGTCCAGGTCTGGATGGGGAGAAACAGGCTTCGTCTCAATCCCGCCAAGACTGAGTGGCTGTGCATATCGGCATCTCGGGTTAACCAGACTATTCCATCTCTAACGATGGGGGGTGAGGTGTTACCCCCTGTTGATAGGGCTCGCAACTTGGGCGTCCTCTTGGATTCACGACTCAATTTTGAAGACCATATAGGAGCCGTGACCAGGGGGGCTTTTGCCCAGGTTCGCCTGGTGCGCCAGTTGCGACCCTCTCTGGACCGAGATGCCCTACGCACAGTCACTCATGCGCTCGTGACCTCCCATTTAGACTACTGCAACGCTCTCTACATGGGGCTGCCCTTGAGGACCACTCGGAGGCTTCAGCTGGTGCAGAATGCGGCCGCGCGAGTTATGATGGGGGTTTCCCGATACTTCCATGTAACACCTCTACTCCACGAGCTGCATTGGCTCCCGGTTGCCCTCCGGGTGAGATTCAAGGTGCTAGTGATGACCTATAAAGCCCTAAATGGCTTGGGTCCGGGATATCTGAGGGAACACCTGCTGCCGGCATCAAGCTCCCTTCGTCCAGTGCGCTCCCACAGGGAGGGTCTTCTCAGGGTGCCACCGGTAAGAGACTGCCGGCAGACGACATCCAGGGATAGGGCCTTCTCGGTGGGTGCGCCTGTCCTTTGGAACCAGCTGCCAGTGGAGCTTAGGACTGCCCCCGACCTCCGTTCATTCCGCCGGGACCTGAAAACCTGGCTCTTCGAGCTCTCTGGCCCAGGCTGAGAATTTTAATTTTAGTTTTAATTTTAATTTTAACTGGGGTTTTACTTATGCAGGGACGAATATAATTTTTTAATCTGTTTTTAACTTTTGTATTTTTGTTTTTAATCACCCTGTAAACCGCCCTGAGTCCTTCGGGAAAGGGCGGTATATAAATGTAATAAAATAAAATAAATAAATAAATAAAATAAATCCTGAAAACAAATTAAATTTTCTCATTATAATTTAGCAGAATCCTGCCACTCTTATGATGACTTCGCCTGACAAATTTCAATTTAACAGAAAGATTTATAGTTATAGAATTCAGGTATTTTGAAGAACAGACTTCAACACAGAACCAGTATTAAGTTATGGGATGCATCAGGAGACATCACTGCACAATGTCCCACTAAATAAAGCCAGAAAGTCAAGAGCAATTGTGTTTCCCTTACCTCCCCTGTCACTTTGTACTTTTTCAAAACAATGCCTGTTTCACAGTCAACCAAACAAACAGAATCTCCGCCACAGGTAGCTGCTGTCCTAGAGGAGCTCACCACAGGATCTGAAAGATAAAAGCACAATGACTGTAATCCTGTTGACATCATAAGCCTCCTGTTTTCATTTGACTAGACATTCAATTGCTGTAGAAGTGAAACAGGTATTTAAATACTGTACTTACAATGTACTGTATATTCCATATGTTTTATCTATATAATATTTTTGTAAGTGTGAATCAAGGATTACTAGACTCAAGTTAGTAGACCACAGTTTCTTCTTTATACAAGTAGATTTGCTTAACGACTGCCCTGTTTAGTGACCATCTGAAGGTATGACAGCACTAAAAAAAGTAACTTTATAACCAGTCCTCACATTTACAACCGACACAGCATCTCCTTGGTCACATGATTCAAGTGCTTTGTAACAAGTATGCATTTACGACTGTCATGGTGTGCCATTTTCAAATAGTTGCCCTTTACATGCTTCACAACCAGCTTTTGACAAGCACAGTCAATAGAGAAGCTCACAGTGAAATCACAAGTCATAGTCAGATGATAACTCATTTAATGACTGTTGTTTAGCAATGGAGTTGCCAATCCCAATTGTGGTCATTAAGTGAGACTACCTGTACTGCAAGAGTAAATTTCCCCAGACAAGCCCGATACACTTTTAAACATACTGTATAACAGTAGGATAAAGCCCTTTGCAAAAAGACTTTAAGTCCTCATTCTCTCCTGTCTATGCATTTTAAATTAAGAATGGGCACAGCATGATCACCACATGTTAAAATTGGAACTTCTTTACTACTGGTATATTTTGAATCATGAGTGTAATGAAAATAACAGCTCCTGTATTATTAGTCACATTCATATTTGTAATATAAATAAGCAACTTGCTGGAAAAAAGCAAACACATAAAAATATGGAACAACGTGCATAAAAAGTCAGAAACACAAGAAGAATGTGAGTTCCTGCAGAACACTGTCATCAGATGTATTGACTGGCATTTTTCTTCTAGGACAGCACAGGCCACTTAAGCATGCTTACCTTTTCTCGTCCCACAATCTAGTGGTGGCTCAAAAACACAGGCCCATAACTGAGTCTTGAAGTCATCCCTGTTGTTGGCCTTACTGTGACACTGCAGAAAATGGACTGGTTCCAGGGTGATTGTCTCCTGTAAGAAGACAGAAAGCTTTGAACACAAAATGTCCCATTGTACAAGGAACAGAACAAAGGTTATTGGATGGAGTTAAAATCTACAGCCAGGTTTTAAAATCAAGCTCTTTAAAGTATCCCTTTGCCAAATCATTATATAAGTATCTAACTGACTCTCAGTTTATATACTGTATATATCTTTGACAGTAGAAGGAAATGTGTTACCTCGCATTCCAAATCCTTCACTGGGGTGCTGCAAACATCCTCCTCTTCCTCTTTGTGCTCTTCGTTCTGCTGAGTGACCTTTTTGTGTCTTTGTCCTTTTGGAAGCCGCCCTCCATTCCGATGGGCTCCATCAGGATCCGGAGGGGTCTGGGATTCCTTGGCCTGTGGGCGAGAGGCTCTTGTGGCCTCAGAACTGCGCTCATCCTGCAAGCGGCTAAGCTTCTTGGGGCTGGGTGATGCTTCTTCCTTGGAGCTGCTTTGGGAATGGGATCTCTTGCTCTTTGCTCTTCCTTTGGAACGAGCCCCTTTCCTTTTGCTGGGAGTTACTTGGCCCTATGGAAAACAAAGATCAGCAACGTTCAACATAATGTTGTCAAAGTAATCTCAATTGTGCAACAGAAATTTGCCTGGATTTCTGCTTAGATCTACAATGTCCCCAATAAGATGAACATTATTCTCACGTCTGAGAGAGCACCATCCACTGATACCTTTCCCACACAAATCAATGGAAAATAATCCACTAGTCTATTGCAGTATGCTGTACATGAGGCTAGCCTCGAAAAGTATCCAGAAGTTTCAGATGATATAGAATGCGGCTGCACAGGCAATCTGTATGTAAAATCTTTACCACACAAACTGGATTGGGGGCCAGGTTTACTTCTGGGTCCAGTTCAAGGTGTTAGTTATGACCTTTAAAGCCCTATGCGGCATGGGCCAGGTTGTCTTTAGAACTATCTTTGTTCCATTATATCTACCTGTCCCATCCAGTGAGGCAAGTTTAACTGACAAGTTAAAAAAATCCAACTGGGGGATCCAGGAAGAGAGCCTTCTCTGCCATTATCCCCAGTCTGTAGAACATCCTCCCCTTGGAGGTGAGGGGGCTCCATTTTCCTGGCCTTCCACAAAGGAGTAAAAACATGGCTCTGCGGCTTTATTGAGGGCTTGCATAGGAGTCCACACTTGTGAGGTTGGTTAGTACTCAAAAAATCCTTCCCCCTGCCTTTTAGCTAACTTTCACAGATTCTTAATTCATTCTTGCCTTTTTAAATTTTATACATTGTCTTTATGATTTGATATTTTATCTGTACTTGCCCAGAGTCTCTCTGTGAGGGAGATGGGTGGTTTTAAAATTTGATAAATAAATAATAAAATCCTATGGATCCAATCTGAGTCAGTCACCAGGACCAGAGGTTTTGACCTCTGAGCTTTCGGACACATGCTGGAGCCCCCATCCTTAGGGAGCCTCTCTCTAGCCATTCCATTTTGGTGTAAAATTCCATTTTGGTGATTGCAAAACTATTTCTCTTACAAAGCACTGAACAAAGAGTGCTACGCCTTCGTCCCAAAATGAATCCTCCATGCTAAAGTATGCACAAAGTCCTTTCCTGGCATAAGACATGCAGATTAGCTTCACTTACTGCATTAAGCCATGTTTTCTAACAGAGTGGTTCAGCATAATGTGTGAAGCAATATTTCCCAACAGTATTTCCCTGTGTTTGATGGGGATTGCTTTCTGAATGATGGAAATATTATTAAAAGTGGGGATACTTTATTGTACTGCTTGCATTGGGCAAAAATGATTTAAATGGTTCATGGACAGGAAATCTCCCAAATTCTGTATCAGTTCCATTTGAGGCAATATATTCTCATCTAGAACCAGGGCTTTTTTTCTCATAGAACGCTCAGAACGGAGTTCCGGCACCTTTTTTGGATGGAACCTTGTAGGGTAGGCAAGGCGGGTTGTATGAAATGTGTGAGTTCCTGCACCTTTTTCTTTTACAAAAAAAGCACTGTCTAGAACTAATAATGGAAGACTCTGAATTTGACTGAGGTGGACCTTCAAAGAAATCTCTTGAGTTCAGACCTTAGCAGTAACTTTATTGTCAGCATCCGTGGTATTTTTTTTAATTTCTTCTTTCTCTTTTTCTCCCTCCTCTTCTTTCTCCTCTTCCTCCTCCTCCTCCTCCTCCTCTGGGTCCTCCATTGATTCTGCTGCTTCTGCAGCAGGCTTATGTTCCTCATTAATCAAGGAAGTCAGGAATTCCTCAGCAATCATTTTCACCTACAATAAAAGAATACAGACTTGTCAAATTGTTATCATAGGAAAGGAATTTAGAACAATGCCTCTCAACCTCAACAACTTTAAGTTGTATCACTGCTAATCATCCAAGCTGGTTCAATCAAGCTGAGAATTACACATTCAGTGCCCTCTTTTTTTCCAAATGTCACCTGCTGACCAAAATTCTACATTACAATCCACATGACAAGACTGCAAACAATTCATAGTCTGAACTTACCCTCCAACGTGTAAAATCGCTGAGCGAGCTGGGACCATATGCTACATGAGCTTGTGCAGACTTGATGAACTTTTTTCTAATTGGCTTCAGTTGTTCAGGAGACAGTGTTTTAGACATCTGGTTCCGAAAATTTTTCCCCCAATGAGCAGAGACCTAGAAAAAAGGGAGAACTATAATGAAGTGACCTGGGAAGCCATGCATGGTCCTATACAATACTTTCCATGGTACAATATTAGAGATTTTTAGCTAACACTCTATTCAAACTGTCCAGCAGATGAGGTAACAAGAAAGAAATAGATAGGAGCATCCACTTAAAAAAATAAATTAAGACAGCAACTATAACCATATGATCAAGATTCCCTTTTTCCTAAATGTGCATTGTGGATGTTCCATATCTTAAAATGTAATGGGCTTTCAATCATACAGTTGTAGGCATCATTTTGACTTTATTGACTTCATCCATAGATACCCCAGAAAATAGGACTTTTTCTAGCTCCATATTAATCTAATGCAGGGGTCCCCAACCCCCTGTCCATGGACCAGTACTGGACTGTGGCTTGCCAGCAACTGGGCCGCACAAACAAGCAGGATGCAGGCAGCACACAAAACCATGCCCTTCGGGTCCACGGAAAAACCTCTCTCCATGGAACCGGTCCCGGGTACCCAAAAGGTTGGGGACCTCTGATCTAATGTTTGCCTTCCTATCTTTTAACCAATAGTTCTTTTTTAAAAAAATATCCCTCTATTGAATTTCAGAATTGATAAAATAAAGAATAGAAAGTTACGAAAAAAGAAAAGCATGAAAAAGAGTTAAAAATTTAACAAAATATACAAAAAAGTAATAAAACTTTTACTATAAAATAGAAAAAGCTCAACTTCCAATTTCTTCAGTACAGATATAAATAAATAATAACGTCTTGCTCTAAGTTTAAACAAAAATAAAAGCATAACATGTAAAGCATACATAACAAACAAAAGCAATAACAATGCATAATGTTTCTGTAAAAAAAAGATTTAGTCATCAAATCCCAAAATCAGGGTTTTATTTCTATTCTTTTCAAGGAAGAAGTCCCAAAGTGGTTTCCAAATGGAAATAAAGCTAGACAAATTTTTGTTTTTCATCAAAGTAGTTAATTTTGCCATCTCAGCCAGATGTATTGCTTTTGTGTGGCAAAGTTTCTATAACATTTTCCCAAACATTGTTATTGTATTTTGATTATAAAAGCAATTGATATCCTAAGAATAAAACTATTCAAATAAATAATAATAATATAGACCCACTAAGCAAATCAGTCACTAAATCAATCAATCACAATTAACTGTTTATAAAATCCATTAATTCATTTCATATTTCTTTGGCACCTTCTTATTTCAATGTTGAAACATTGTATTTTAGATCTGTTAATGGAAAAATTAGAATATTTTTCCAAATAAATAAATTTGCATACAAGAGAGGGAGAAATACGCTCAGAGGCACTTGTGGAAGGTAGCCAGATGAAATAGCAACTAGAACAGGCACTTTCGTGCAAGCTCTTCTTCCTTCTTGTCACAAATTTTGGTTCTGGATTTATCACTGATGTCAGATGATGAAAACTACACAAACACTTTTCATAGATTTGAACTTGCTGTCCTCTTATCAGAGTAAGATTTAAGGTAGTCTGCTTTAATAAAATCACATCTACCAGCCAACATTTTCTTAACAGTCATGAGAACAAGTGAATTAAGCTGCAATTCTAATTCTTACTAACATTCACTCAGTTTTACAGTACTGGTTAAAATTTATATCTAAATAGATATGCAAAAGAATTATGTTGTTAGTTGCATAAACACAGCAAATAAAAATGAGACACCAAAAGCAGTCAACCTGTTTCTTATCCTTCCAGCATGCTTCCAGCTTTTTATAGGCATGGAAAGAAAATGGAAGTTGCTCATTTATTTTATACATATTTCTAATCAGCGATGTTCTTGCATAAGAAAGTCAAAGCTATAGTTCAGTTTTGCAAAACTGATGAGTAAAATATTTATCTAAATCTAAACTATTATATCACTTTTTCAACTAAAAAGCTTCAAGGTTTTATAAAAAAAAGAAATCACTTTCATTTCACTAATTTCTTCTAACATCTTTTAAAATTCTCTACATTTTTTGATTATTAAGAAATTATTATTATTTCGGCACTTACTCTATTAGTCAGCTCTCGGCTGTTGACGACTCTCACATGATTGGCCAGCTTGGTGATGTCTTTGCCATTCAACTGACGGAGATTTTGCAAAAGAAATATTACCTTATAATCATCACTGGGCTAGAGAGAAAAAGAGTAGCCTTGTCTTTAAAAAAATTATTGAAAGCAAAATCTTCATGTGGTAAGCTCCTACAATCCAATTCAGCCCAACACTGCCATCTATTGCTGTCTGGAGCATCTTAGATTTAGCATCCTGAATTTACAATCACCCAATTAATCTGAATTGATTAATTATTTAGTAAAGAAATTTTAGGATTTTAAGAAGGTAGGGTCAATCTAAAAGAAGATGGTTTAAAAAGCTCTCCTCCATGCAGATTTCTGTTTCAATGATATTTTTTTTCCTACAGAATTCAAAGAGCCTCCTGAACCGCGAGATTGGCAGCAAATAAATTTGATAAATAAAAATGAAAAATAACAAAATGGACCAAAATCTGTCAGAACTTGTTTCTATCAAACGTTTATATATATTATCTATTTAAATGTATACACATTTAATGTCTACTCATTTGATGAGTATAAAAGGCTCTCGGGTTAGCTAGTGGCAGATATTGCAAAACTTTCTCTGAAAGATTCTCCGTTTTTTTAAAGAACAAATATAGCAACTTGTCTTATAAAATGGTAAATGTATGTAGTTGTTTAAACTGTTTTAACTTCATTTACATGCTGAAATCAGTAAATAATATTTCCCAAAAATGAGTTAATGGATTTTGAGAAGGCTGGAAATGGACATTTCAACCCTTCTCTTTGAAGCAGTGCGGGTGGTCTACTTTTTGCCTTAACTTAGACATATATTTAGAGGCAATTTGTTGTTGTTAGCTGCGAAGTCGTGTCCGACACATCGCGACCCTATGGACAACGTTCCTCCAGGCCTTCCTGTCCTCTACCATCTTCTGGAGTCCATTTAAGATCACGCCTACTGCTTCGGTGACTCCATCCAGCCACCTCATTCTCTGTTGTCCCCTTCTTCTCTTGCCCTCAATCTTTCCCAGCATTAGGCTCTTCTCCAGTGAGTCCTTCCTTCTCATTAGGTGGCCGAAGTATTTGAGTTTTAGCTTTAGGATCTGGCCTTCTAAAGAGCAGTCAGGGTCGATCTCCTCTAGGACTGACCGGTTTGATCACCTTGTAGTCCAAGGGACTCGCAGGAGTCTTCTCCAGCACCACAGTTCAAAGGCCTCAATTCTTTGGTGCTCAGCCTTTTTTATGGTCCAACTTTCACTGCCATACATTGCAACTGGGAAGACCATAGCCTTGACTATACGCACTTTTGTTGACAGGGTGATGTCAATGCTTTTTAGTTAGAGGCAATGCATCTGAGCAAATGGAACTGAAAGTCAGTTAGGACTGAGTTAAACTTGCATTTAAAGATCTGTATTTTCAGGCAATGCATATATTTTTATATGTTTGAAATCAAATATACTAGATCCCCATTCTTGCTTTCTTTACATTTTGAGCTACAATTATGTAATGTTATGGCAAGACTGTTATGAATAATGATGAGTAACTGCAGCATCAAATTACCTTAAATGAACCATAATGTTCACTGAGGATATATGACAAGACTAGAGAATGTTCAACAGCCCCCAAATGAGCAGAATTTACTTTGCTCTGGGACATGAAGATATTACAATTTTTGCTCTTACTGCAACTCTTTGGCTGTAAGAGGACAGCAGTGCTCCAAGAAGTAGTTGCAAGGCCTAGAACTTCTATTGGCTGCCAGATATACTCACTGTCAGGTATACATTGTTGGTATAGGTGAGCTCCTCCAGCTGTGGAAACTGCTGCAAGGTTGTCACATCTTCCAAGTGATTGTTGTTACAATTTAGGATGCGGAGGTTTGGCAAACTGAGATTGTCAGGAAGCCGTTCTAAGAGATTGTCAGAGAGATCAAGTTCCTGGAGATGGCGGAGATGAGAGAATAACTGTGGCTCCAAATCTTCTGTAGTTATTTGCAACTTGGACAGGCTGGAGGGGGGGAAAAATTCCATATATTATTGAGGTCCATCCCATCCACATTTTGGAACATTCTATGTTTTATGTTAAAAATCCAAAGACCAGAAACATCAGGCTCTCTGAGATAAGCTTTATTTAATGACCTTAATTGGGACCAGAAATGCCAGAGCAGTCATGATGACTTCCAACAGGATTTTCACAGTGATCATTAAGCTAGAACTACATAGGTTGTTAAGCAAGGACTTTACATAACTGCATTTCACAACCTCCTGCCAGCTTCCCCATTGACTTTGCTTGTCAGAAGCTGGCAGGGAAGGTCACAAATAGTGATCATGTTACCACAGGATGCTGCAACATTTGGAAATGCAGGCCAGTCACCAAGTGCTCAAATCCTGTGACCATGGGGACATTGTGATGGTGGTATGTACAAGCATTGTCATAACTTTAAAAGTTCATTGAATGAGTGGTCATTAAGCAAGGGCTATTTGTACTGACTCAGACAATTAGATTACTTATCAATTAATCTACAACAGAGTACTATCCTAAATTTAATTTAATTAAAATGTTTAAAATCCACTGTTACATAATAATTCACTGTTCACATAATTATTACCTATATTTTTATAATTTGAAGAATTTCCAGTTGTTGTTGATGATGGTGGTGATGATGGTGATATTATTATTATTGATCATTGCACAGTCAGCGAGATGTTCAGACTGGATTTGGCATTTTTGTCTACCTATTGAGTCCTTACCAAGGACCTGGGATAGGCAGATGTGGATGTTTGATGGTATTACAGATATCATCTCAGGATGGAAGCAGTTCCTAGTAAGGCCGCCTTTTGCAATTGACTAATGGCAAATTTGTCAATGCCAATGGTGTTCAAGTGGTGCTCCAGTTGTTTTGGGATTGCACCCAAGGTGCCTATTACTATTGGTACTATCCTTGCTTGCCTTTGCCACAGTCTTTCTATTTCTATTTGTGTAGGTCTTTGTATTTTGTTATCTTCTCCAGTTCTTTCTCGTCTATTCTGCTGTCTCCAGGCACTGCCACGTCCACCATCCAGACTTTTTTGTCTTTCTTCTCGACAATTGTTAAGTCCAGGGTATTATGTTGCAGGTGTTTGAATTCTGAAGTCCCAGAGCAGTTTAACTTTATCATTTTCTATGACTTTCTCTATTTTATGATCCCACCAGTTCTTGCTTACAGGCAAATGATATTTCTTGCAGCTCTTCCAATGCACCTTTGTTGCTAGTTTGTCATGCCGCTGCTTTTAGTCAGTCTGTGCAATCTTCTTGCAGCAGCTTATTAGGTGGCCCACTGTTTCTTTAGCTTCTTTGCATAGGCGGCACTTACTGTCTGTTGCTGTCTTCTCAAATTTGACTTTGTATGCATTTGTCCTTAAGGCTTGGTCTTGTGCAGCCAGAATTAGTCCCTCGGTCTCTTTCTTCAACTTTCCTGCTCTTAGCCATTGCCAGGTCTTGTTATTATCTGCTTTCCCAGCTATTTTTTAATGTACTGGCCATGTAGTGCTTTGTCTTCCCATGCCTCTATTCTGTTCTTCATTTGGTCTTTCTTGTAGGACAGTTTGGTCTCTCCAGTAGTCAGTAAGCGTTCCTGTTATACTAACTTCAGTGCACCTTCATCATTGTCTTTCAGATATTCTTCCAAAGCCATTTTTTCTTCTTCAACCATCTGATGTACTTGCAGCATTCCACATCCACCTATTTGCCTCGGTAGATAGAGTCTGTCAATGTCACTGTGTGGATGGAGGGCATGATTCATTGTCATTATTTTTCTGGTCTTCCTATCCATTGATTTTAGTTCTGCTTGAGTCCAGTCCATTATTCCAGCTGTGTATCTGACTGGAATTGCCCAGGTGTTGATTGCCTTCATGGTACTTCCTCCATTGAGTTTGGACTTTAAGATCTTTTTCACTCTCTTGATGTATTCACCTTTAATCTTTTTCTTGACTTCAGTGGGCTTCATGTTGTCAGCTTGAAGGATACCCAAGTATTTGTAGTAATCTTCCTCATCCAGACTCTTAATGTTATTTTTGTGGGGCATCTTGATTCCTTCACTTTTCACTATTTTTCTTGTTTGAGAGTAAGTGTGGCACATTTGTCCAAGACATACGGACAGTGTTCAGCAGCTATTCTATTTCAGATGATGTTTTTCCATATAGCTTCAGATCATCCATGTAAAGGAGGTGGAATAGTTTGGCAGATGTTTTTGAAGTTTGATAGCCATGTCCTGAGTTATTCAGTATTGTTGACAGAGGAAACAGTGCAATAACAAATAGTAGTGGTGATAATGAATCTCCTTGAAATATTCTTCTCTTGATATTAACCTCTCCCAGTCTTTCACCATTGACCTGCAACTATGTCTTCCATTGTGCCATCGATCTTTGAACAAATTTTCTGATGTTTCTACTGACTCCTGTTATTTCTAGGCACTTGATTATCCAGTCATGTGGCAGAGTCAAATGCCTTTTTGTAGTCAATCCATGCCATATTCCTTTTCTTGCAGTTTTCCAAGATAATTTTGTCCATTAGGAGTCGATCTTTTGTTCCTCTGCTATTTCTGCTCGGGTGGAAAGAGACTGTTTTCAACTAGATGCTGTTGTACTGCATCAGCTACCACACCAGTTACCAATTTTAAAGTTGTTGGTAAGCAGGTAATTGGCCTGTAGTTGCCTGGTGTGGCCACTTTTGCTGGATTTTTCATTATTAAGTAGGTTTTCCCAGTTGTTAGCCACTTTTCCCCCCTTCATGGATTACTGCCTTGTCGTGGCGAAGGGGCTTGCGTAATTCAATGAAGCTATGAGCTATGCCATGCAGGGCCACCCAAGATGGACAGGTCATAGCAGAGAGTTCTGACAAAACGTGATCCACTGGAGAAGGAAATGGCAACTCACTCCAGTATCTTTGCCATGTAAACCCTATGGACAGTACCAAAAGGCAAAACGATACGACGCTGGAAGATGAGCCCCTCAGGTCGGAAGGCGTCCAATATGCTACTGGGGAAGAACAGAAGGCTAGTACTAGTAGTGCAAGAAAGAATGAAGCGACTGGGCCAAAGCCGAAAGGACGCTCAGCTGTGGATGTGTCTGGTGGTGAAAGGAAAGTCTGATGCTGTAAAGATTTTTTCTCCATAGGAACCTGCAATGTAAGATCCATGAATCAAGGAAAGCTGGATGTGGTCAAACAAGAGATGACAAGACTGAACATCGACATCTTAGGTATCAGTGAACTAAAATGGACAGGAATGGGTGAATTTAATTCAGATGACCATCAGGTATACTACTGCGGGCAAGAATCCCTCAGAAGAAATGGAGTAGCCTTCATAGTCAATAAAAGAGTAGGAAAAGCAATACTGGGATACAATCCTCAAAATGACAGAATGATCTCAGTTCGAATCCAAGGCAAACCATTCAATATTACAGTAGTCCAAGTCTATGCCCCAACCACCAGTGCTGAAGAGGATGAAATTGACCAGTTCTATGAAGCCCTACAGCACCTTATAGAACTAACACCAAAAATGATGTCCTTATCATCATGGGGGATTGGAATGCTAAAGTAGAAAGCCAAAAGATAACCGGAATAACAGGCAAGTTTCGCCTTGGAGTACAAAATGAAGCAGGGCACAGGTTGATAGAATTTTGTCAAGAGAATACGATGGTCATAGCAAACACTCTTTTCCAACAACCCAAGAGACGGCTCTACACATGGACATCACCAGACGGTCAACACAGAAATCAGATTGACTATGTGCTCTGCAGCCAAAGATGGAGAACCTCCATACAGTCAGTAAAAACAAGACCAGGAGCTGACTGTGGCTCAGACCATGAGCTTCTTGTTGCAAAGTTTAGGCTTAAACTGAAGAAAGTAGGGAAAAGCACTAGGCCACTTAGGTATGAATTAAATCATATCCCGGTTGAATATACAGTAGAGGTGACAAATAGATTTAAGGAATTACGATTTGATAGACAGAGTGCCTGAAGAACTATGGACAGAGGTTCGCAACATTGTACAACAGGTAGCATCCAAAACCATCCCAAAGAAAAAGAAATGCAAGAAAGCAAAATGTCTGTATGAGGAAGCTTTGCAAATAGCTGAGGAAAGGAGGAAAGCAAAAGGCAAGGGAGAAAAAGAAAGATACGCCCAATTGAATGCAGAATTCCAGAGAATAGCTAGAAGAGATAAGAATGCCTTCTTAAATGAACAGTGCAAAGAAATAGAAGAAAACAATAGAATAGGGAGGGCCAGAGATCTTTTCAACAAAATTGGAGAGATGAAGGGAACGTTTAATGCAAAAATGGGCATGATAAAGGACCAAAACGGCAAGGACCTAACAGAGGCAGAAGAGATTAAGAAGAGGTGGCAAAATTACACAGAAGAACTATACAAGAATAAGCTTAACATCCCTGATAATCACAATGAGGTGGTCACTGACCTCGAGCCAGACATCCTAGAATGTGAAGTGAAGTGGGCCTTAGAAAAGTTGAGCAACAACAAAGCTAGTGGAGGTGACAGTATTCCAGCTGAGCTATTCAAAATCTTAAAAGACGATGCAGTAAAAGTGCTACACTCAATTTGCCAGCAAATTTGGGAAACTCAACAGTGGCCACAGGATTGGAAAAGATCAGTTCACATTCCAATTCCAATTCCAAAGAAAGACAATGCCAAAGAATGTTCAAACTATCGCACCGTTGCACTCATTTCTTAAGCTAGTAAAGTTATGCTTAAAATCCTACAAGCTAGACTCCAGCAGTATGTGGATCGAGAACTACCAGAAGTACAGGTAGGATTTTGAAGAGGCAGAGGAACTAGAGATCAAATTGCCAATATACGCTGGATCATGGAGAAAGCTAGAGAGTTCCAGAAAAACATATACTTCTGCTTCATTGACTATGCTAAAGCCTTTGATTGTGTGGATCATAACAAACTGTGGCAAGTTCTTAAAGAGATGGGTGTACCAGACCATCTTATTTGTCTCTTGAGAAACCTATATGCGGGCCAAGAAGCAACAGTGAGAACTGGACACGGAACCACTGATTGGTTCAAAATTGGGAAAGGAGTCCGGCAAGACTGTATACTGTCGCCCTGCCTATTTAACTTATGTGGAGAGAACATCATGAGAAAGGCAAGGCTAGATGAATCAAAAGTTGGAATTAAGATTGCCGGAAGAAATATCAACAACCTAAGATATGCAGATGATACCACTCTAATGGCAGAAAGTGAAGAAGAACTAAAGAGCCTCTTGTTGCGGGTGAAGGAGAGTGCAAAACTTGGGTTGAAACTAAACATTAAGAAAACTAAGATCACGGCATCCGGCCCTCTCAATTCCTGGCAAATAGATGGAGAAGAAATGGAGGTAGTGACAGATTTTATTTTCCTGGGCTCTAAGATCACTGCAGATGGGGACTGTAGCCAAGCAATTAAAAGACGCTTGCTCCTCGGGAGGAAAGCCATGATAAATCTAGACAGTACACTAAAAAGCAGAGACATCACCCTGTGAACAAAAGTGCATATAGTCAAGGCTGTGGTCTTCCCAGTTGCAATGTATGACAGTGAAAGTTGGACTATAAGAAAGGCCGAGCACCAAAGAATTGAGGCCTTTGAGCTATGGTGCTGGAGAAGACTCCTGTGAGTTCCTTGGACTGCAAGGCGATCAAACCAGTCAGTCCTAGAGGAGATCAACCCTGACTGCTCTTTAGAAGGCCAGATCCTGAAGTTGAAACTCAAATACTTTGGCCACCTAATGAGAAGGAAGGACTCACTGGAGAAGAGCCTAATGCTGGGAAAGATTGAGGGCAAGAGAAGAATGGGACGACAGAAAATGAGATGGCTGGATGGAGTCACTGAAGCAGTAGGTGTGAGCTTAAATGGACTCCAGAAGATGGTAGAGGACAGGAAGTCCTGGAGGAATATTGTCCATAGGGTTGCGATGGGTTGGACACGACTTCGCAGCTAACAAGAAGCCACTTTTCAATTTCTCCTCCTTGTAGTACATTGTTGAACTGCTTGGCAATGAGTGGGTATATAACAGTTAGATGTTTCAACCAAAACCCATGCAGTTCATCTTCACCTGATGCTGACCAATTTTTGATGTTCCTTGCTCTTTTTTTCTACCATTTTTGTTGTTATTACTAGTTCTTTCATTTCAACTTCTGTTTTATTTGCATCCATCTCTTTTAACCAAGCCGCATCCTTGTTATGTTTCTTTGGGTTATTCCATATCTGCTTCCAGAACTGCACTGTTTCTTCCTTGTCAGGTACTGACTGATTCATTGCAGTTTATCTATTGATGGATTGGTAGAAACATTTCTGATTGGGTTGAAATTGGAGATTCTGCCTATAATTTGCAATTCGAGCTTTGTATCTACTGATTTTCCTGACTATAGCTGTTATTTGCTGCTTTATTATTTCCAATGCTTCCTTGAGCTTCCTTGTTTCTAAGTGGTATTTCTTGATTAGGTTTTCTTTGGTCTTCTTGTTCTTCAGCTTCTTTTCTTTCATCTGTTCTAGCTTGCTTGCGTGTGATCTTAACTTGCTGATCTTATTTTCTAGTCTAACCTTCCATTTTTGTGGTGCACTGTTTGTTTGTTTTTCTTCTTTGTTGATTTTGCATCCCAGGTATTCAGTTATAACCAGTGCTTTTTTTCTAAAAAAAAAAAAAGGTGCCGGAACTCATAGGTGCTGTCACTGGGAGCAATGCTGGTGTCTTACTACAGTGTCGCCGCCCATCGTTTGCACCCCCACCCCTGCGGCTAGGAGCCACATGCCGTGGGGATTCCCCTCCCCACAGCCGCCATGGGGATTCCCCTCCCCGCAATTGCCACGCTGCGGCCCGTGCTGAGCCCCCACCCGGAGCTGCTCCGAACCCTGACCCAGAGCTGTGTTCCTCGTGGCAGTGGTCTCCGGCGCCAAACAGCCTCTTTCAAACCACATTCAGAAAAATTTGTAACAAACACTGGAATTCTCAAGGCCATGTTTGGTATTTCCCAGCAATCTGTTACTGGAAGGAAAAAGCAATCCCTGCTGCGTTACTGATCCCAGAGAAGCATTTGCATGTATGCAGGTATCCTTAGGGTGCCATTGTTATGGATGAGAAATATTGGTTGCAAAGTTGGCATTTCTGGATGTAATACAGATATTTTGGACTTATTTTTGTTTCTTTGCATGTTTGATATTTTTAAAAAGGCATATACTACTGACTACACATATGTAACATCTTTTGCTAGGATACATGACCACTGCTTGTCCAGAATGTGAAAAGTGAAAGATTGTGACTAAACAAAATTTTAATGTACAGATAATACCACCAGAAATTATTTTAGCCTTTTTAATAAATGTTGTTACTGATGTTAAGCTCACCATGGAAAACATCAAATATTGTTATGTATATACTAGGTTAATTATTTAAAGACTGAAGTGCAACATAACTAGATTCTAAATAATCTATTTTTCAAAACATACAACAGTGCAAACAGTAAAAGTAAAGTCCAAATTAAGAATATTTCATTCTTAAGAATTGTTTAATTTAAAGTGGTTTAGTTGTAATAGATGGTTATAGATTCAAAATAGTTTTCAAGAGTGTACAAAAGATACTATTTCTTTTCTAGCATCAGCTAAATTAGACATATTACATTGAGAAAAATGTTCATTGCAGAGATGTTAACATAGGAAATAGATTATTTTGTTATCTAATTTTACCTTCCAAAAGACAGAAGCAGATGAAAAATGTGAGGTTCTTTCCTGTTGGCTTTTTTGAATTAGCTGTTTTAGATTCTAAAAGTTTAGTTCCTAAAGAAGTAACCTTGTAAATAATTTTAACGTCTTCCTCTAGTGCAGGGTAGGCAACCTTGGCTCTTTTATGACTCAAGGACTTCAGCTCCCAGAATTCCTGAGCCAGCATGGCTCAGCTTGGAAACCTCTCTCTTACCCTTCAGCGTGGCTGGCTTAGGATTTCTGGGAGTTGAAGTCCATGAGTCATAAAAAAGAGCCAAGATTGCCTACTCCTAAAGCCAATAGAGCTTTTTTTTTTGCAAAAAAAGCCCTGGTTATAACTGCAGCTATGCTGTACATTAGTTGGTTTGTTTCTTGCAGTGAATTGGTGCTTATACTTGATTTTGCAGTATTTGCATCTTTGGAACAAGCTTCAATGCAGGCAGCCTTATTCTGTTGTTTTTGTGCTGTTCTAGATGCTCAGTTATTCTTTGTTTCAATTCTTTTATTTCTTTAGTTAGAGGGCTTTGTTGTTGTTGTTGTTGTTGAAAAAGAGTTGGAAGGGACTCCCTGCTCAGGCAGGAAACCCTATACCACAGATGTCAAACTCGCTGTGTCACATGACATGTCGTATCACGACTTTTTTTGCAGTGCCGGAGCTGGGGTGGGCACGGCCTCCATATGATGCAACCGGTTTAACACCCCTGCCCTATACCATTTCAGACAAATGGCTATCTAATCTCTTCTTAAAAACCTCCAGTGTTGGAGCATTCACAACTTCTGAAGGCAGGTTGTTCCACTGATTAATTGTTCTCACTGTCAGGAAATTTCTCCTTAGTTCTAAGTTGCTTCTCTCCCAGATTAGTTTCCATTAATTGCTTCTTGTCCTGCCTTCAGAGTAATTTTCAGAGTAATTTCAGGAATAGGAGCAGGAACCAAATTTCCTTTTAAAAAAAAACTAATTATTCTGGGAAAAGACGGAGGAATGGATGGTTAGATTCAGCAAAGCTGTTGTTGAATAAAACTCTATTACAGAGTAATAGTATCAACTTCAAATTGAAAATTGTCATGCTGTTGGTACTGCTGTTTATTTATTTAAATAATTTATATGGCAGCCGATCTCACAACAATGATTCTGGGTGGCATACAAAGATTAATATTAAACAACAAACTTAAATCATAATATTATGTTCAATATTGTACTTGCGATTTAGGTTAATTCTATGCACTTTGTAACTGTAGTTTTGGGGAGAAAAAAGAAAGAGGGCAAAATCATAACTGAATTTGCTGTGAAGATTGAGAAAAATGAGGGACTAGGAGTAATACGGTATGGATTTTCTTTTTCTTAGTAAGATTTGTGGAGTTTTGTGCACACATACATACATGCACTTACTTCAGCGTTTTGATCTTTCGTAGCCTTGTAGATTTGGGCACTGCTCTTTCCAACAAAAGTTCTGTAGTTATTTTGGACATACTTAACTCCTTCCAATATTCTGCAGATCCAAGAGTGTCTTTAATCTTCCAGAAATGTTGCTAGTAAAAAGAATAACAAGAGAATTGTTTAAATATCGTCCCAATGTTGCAGATCAAGAAAACTGCTCAGGTAGGTACAGTTGCAGTATAGGCATTCTATCTCCTTACTGTATATTGTTTTGTAATATTAGACTGAAATGCAGGTTGGAGACAATCTAAGAAATGTGGCTTGTGTCTCTTTTGAAATGGAACACACTTCTATATTTATTTATACATGCCAGTTTAAGACGGGGACAGGGGAGGACCTCTTGCGGGGACGGGCCGAGGAGTTTAGTTAGCATCTGCTGGATAAAATCACTCAGATTCGGGCTCGTCTGGACTCTGACTGGGCAGTATCTGATGAGGGGGAAGCGATGGGTTTGGCCGATAATATTTGGGAGGAGTTTGATCCTGTGACTCCGGATGAAGTGGACAGGATCATGGGGAGATTAACTGCTGCCACGTGTTTGTTGGACCCGTGCCCCTCCTGGCTGGTTTATGCAGCTCGGGAGGTGACACGAGGCTGGCTCCTGGCAGTTATTAATGCTTCCTTGAGTGAGGGGTGCTTCTCTGCCACCTTGAAGGAGGCGGTGGTGAGGCCCCTCCTCAAGAAACCTGCCTTGGATCCAGCTATTTTAAATAATTTTCATCCTGTCTCCAACCTTCGCTTTCTTGCGAAGGTTGTTGAGAGCGTGGTGGCACGGCAGTTCCCTTTGGTCCTGGAGGAAACTGAGTATCTGGATCCGTACCAATCGGGTTTCAGGCCCGGGTACAGCACGAAGACGGCATTGGTCCCACTGGTGGATGATCTCTGGCGGGCCCGGGATAGGGGTTATTCCTCTGTCCTGGTCCTATTAGATCTCTCAGCGGCTTTTGATACCATCGACCATGGTATCTTACTGCAACCTCTTGGGGGGTTGGGAGTGGGAGGCACCATTTTACGGTGGTTCTCATCCTACTTCTCGGGCTGTTTGCAGACGGTGTTGACAGGAGGGCAGAGGTCAACCCCGAAGCCCCTTAGTTGTGGGGTGCCCCCAGGGGTCGGTCCTCTCTCCCCTCCTGTTCAACATCTATATGAAGCCACTGGGTGAGATCATCCATGGTTTCGGGGTGAAGTATCATCAATATGCTGATGATACCCAGCTTTTCATCTCCACCCCGAACTGACCCAGTGATGCCCTCGACGTGATGTCCCGTTGCCTAGAAGCGGTACGAATCTGGATGGGGAAGAACAGGCTCCAGCTCAACCCAGCCAAGACTGAGTGGCTCTACGTACCAGCATCTCGTTTAGTCCAAGAGGTTCTGTCTTTGGTTATGGGAGGAGAGGTGTTACCTCCCGTTGATAGGGCGCACAACTTAGGCGTCCTCCTGGATACACGACTCAGTTTTGAAGATCATATAGGAGTTGTGGCCAGGGGGGCATTTGTCCAGGTGCGCCAGTTGCGCCCCTATCTGGACCGAGATGCTCTACATACAGTCACTCATACACTCGGTACCTCCCGTATAGATTACTGCAATGCTCTCTACTTGGGGCTGCCCTTGAAGACCACCCAGAGACTCCAGCTGGTGCAGAATGCGCCCGCGCGGGTTGTGATGGGAGCATCCCCATACTCCCATATTACACCCCTCCTGCGTGAGCTACATTGGTTACCGGTTGTCCTCCAGGTGAGATTTAAGGTGCTGGTTCTTACCTATAAAGCCCTACATGGCTTAGGCCCGGGATATTTGCAGGACCGTCTGCTGCCAGGAACGACCTCCCATCGCCTGGTGCGCTCACACAGGGAGGGCCTCCTCAGGGTGCCGTCAGCTAGACAATATCGCCTGGCGACACCCAGGGAGAGGGCCTTCTCTGTGGGAGTGCCGGCCCTGTGGAATCAACTTCCCCTTGAGCTCCGGATGGCCCCGGATCTCTGGTCCTTTCGTCACGGCCTTAAAACATTTCTCTTCCATCAGGCTGACCTGGACTGACGATAGGGATTTTTAAATAGAATATTTTTAATATACAATTTATTTAATTGGTCTCCTACTAGCTATGTTTTCCTGAAATTTTGACCACCTTTCTACCTCATAGGTATTGTGACAAGTTACTATATTCTGATTATTCCTGTCTTTCTTAAGATGATTTATGCCAGTTTATTTTTTATGTTTTTCAACTTCAGATCTCTCAATTAGATGGCTCATTTTTTAAAAAAATAACCATTTGTTATAAGTCATTTGATGATCATAGTATGCTTGGTAGGCATTTTACTAAACTGAGAATCTTTCTGAACTGCTTTAGGGTTTGTACCTGTAAATGGAGATTTCTCCCGTTTCCCTCCTGGGATTGCTTTTGAGCATTTATAAGGGTGAGCATTTCATTCACATTCACCTTGCCCTTAAAAATATGAATTTACATTCAGCTAGATAAGCTCTACATTAAAGCATTTCAGTATTCTAGTTTTCTAGAATGTTAGCTTGTTGGATTCTAGTACTTGCTGACTGCATAGTAAACCATTCTGCATAGTAAATCATTCTCCAGTGAATTAACTCTGTTATTATGGGCTTCTATCTAGGCTTCTATCTAGGCTATCATCAGCTGGAGTCTTGGGTATATTATGCCAGGCATAAAAAAACCATGATGAATTTATCAAAGGTTCTGTACCAGCAATTCAGCCAACTCAGAGACTAAATTATGTCCAGGCACCTCTGGTAAAGACCATCATACAGCTGTTGTTTACTATCCTTCTTCTATATGAAATAGGGAAGGGTAATCATTCACTTATTAAGATTTCTTTCAGCATTACTTATTGTCAATATTAAGCCTTGTTCATGAGTTCTTTCAGTCATTCAGAATTCATTCAGTCTCACTTTCTTAGGCCATAAACATCTGACTACATTAGGTTTCCAAACAAAGCAATAGCCAAAAGGAAAAAATATATATATTCCAAGGAGAATATCCCAGAGAAAGATAAACAGACCTTCACTTCAGGAGCAGAAAATCTTATCCAATCTTGGGAAAATAGACTGAAACTAAATGCATATTACTTCCCTTTCAGCATTACTCCCAATTGTCATGGAGGTGTGGAAAAAGATAATTATTTCTTCCTTGCCCCATTAATTTTAAACCATAACCACACTTAGTGCTGCAGTGTGCTTGTTGGCAAAGCAAAGGTTCAGCCAGCCAATTTGCTTAATGGTCAGGGAAGAAATGAAAAAATGCAATAGACATTATCAAACTTTATGTCCCTTTTAACAGATATTGTTGCTGGGGTGGATAAAGAGGAAGTGGATCATTTTAACTTTGCAGAGACTTAAAGGGTAAGCTTGGGGGTGGGGGGGAGTTGAAGACCTAAAAAGGGATGCTGGGAGACAACAGGTGGATTTCCTCACTTAATGTTATCATTTGATGTTACTTCGATATGCAGTTGGCATGTTACATAATTGAGCAACACTTCCTTTATTTTCACTGAAAACAGCAAGTACTAAAATACTGAAAAAATATTGTTTTTATGTTATTTATTTTAGATAAGCTGTATCTTCCCCATTTTAGACAAATTGCACAGGCAGAAAGAACAGAACTCCCAGTTATTCAATTCAAAAACTAAAATGTTTGATAAATAAAAACATCAGAGTTCTTTATTACACACATAACTTATTTCCATATTGAAAATTTTTGCCATACAAGCCCTTTAGTTCATTTTCTTGCATAGTTAAACAGGGATCCTCAACATCAATAGAAATCTCCCTTGGCATGCACCAAACAATGTAATGCTCTTTAAAAAGCATTAATATTTTTATGGATTTATTTATCTAGGAGACAATGTAAATACTGCCTCCACGTCTTTTATTTCCATGCATGCTTCCAATTCATTTTTTATAAATGTGACTGATTGCACTTCACTATTTTGAAGCCTTCTGTAATCTATTTTCATGCTGCCTCATGTTATTTTAGATTTTGCAGGATGCTACTTTATCATAATAAGCTAAAGAGGAAATGATTACCTGACCACAAACGGTTACTTGAAGAAATTACTGTATATATGAAAAGATGAAGCTTGAAATAAGTTATTGGAAGATGGAAAGAGACTGTGCCTATCGGCCATCACTTGAGGGGTGCCACAGGGTTTCATGCTGCCTCCCCTTCTGTTTACCGTCTACATGAAACTTCTGGGTGTGGTTATCTGTCAGTATGGAGTCAGGCACCACCAATATGCTGATGATACCCAGTTGTTGAAAAGTTTTAAAATACAGTTTTCCTTTAAAAAAACCCCCTTCCCCCTCCCTGCTCCCCCCCCTACCTCCCCCCAACCTCCCTCCCTCCACCCCTCCCTCCACCCCCCTCCCCCCCCCGACTTCCCAGAGCTAAATACAAGGTATATATATATAAAAAAGCAATCATAAACAACCATATACTAACAACTATAAATTCTAAAATCCATCACTCTCTAGCTTATATATGATAAGACACACCTTAGCAATATTAAATATATATAAAAAACTAGAATAGAAAAAGAAAAAAAAAACGAAAGAAGACTTATTCGAATGCTACATAAAACTTCTTAACCCTATACTTGTTCTGGATAAACTCAATCCATTTTCTCCATTCCATAATATAACGTTCTTGCGAATGATCTTTCAAATAGGCCGAAATCTTCGCCATCTCTGCCAGGTCGGAAACCTTTAAAGTCCACTCTTCTATGGTCGGCAATTCCTCTTTCTTCCAATATTGGCCTATCAAAAGTCTTGCCGCCGTAATTAAGTTCAACATCAGCTTGGTGTCCACAACTGTAGCGTCTGCAATTATTCCCAACAAAAAAAGTTGTGGACAAAACTTTATCCTCTGTTTAAAAATCTTCTGCATATTCCACCAGACTTTTATCCAAAAAGCCTTAACCTTCTTACATGTCCACCATATGTGAAAATATGTTGCATCTTCATCACCGCACCTCCAACATTTAGGCTGATAATTCAGATACATACTTGCAAGCTTTTTAGGATCCAAATGCCATCTATAAAACATTTTGTAAAAGTTCTCTCTTAGATTTTGAGCTTGAGTAAATTTTACGTTCCTCACCCAAATCTTTTCCCACGTATCCATTGTAATAACTTCCTGGATGTTTTGGGCCCATTTTATCATACAATCCTTGACAAGCTCTGTTTCCGAGTCAATCTCTATCAATGCAAGATATATCCGTTTAATATGTGCTGGTCCCTGATTTCTAATCTGCTTTATCAAATTTTCATCAGTCATTGTAAATCCATTTTTCTGGTCTTCTTTCCACCTGGCCTGTAATTGAATATATTGAAACCAAGTTTGAACAACCTTCTCTTCTCGCAAGAGGCTATATGATTTCAAACACCAAACATTCCTTTCCAGGCTTAAAATTTCCTTGTACGTAGTCACATCATGTTTGAAACCAGCATGTATATTTTCTATTGCGTGTTTTGGAATTGCCCACAATGGTATCTTGCTGCTTAACTTATGTCTATACTTCTTCCAAACTCTCAGCAATGCCTGCCTTAAAATATGCATCCTAAACACAGTATCTACCTTCTTATCATACAACAGATATGCATGCCAGCCAAACAACAAATCATGGCCCTCAAGATTTAATAACCTCAGTTGCGTCAAATTAATCCAATCGCTTATTCCTACTAATGCAGCAGCTTCATAATATAATTTAAAATTAGGCATTTTAAGGCCACCTCTCTCACGAGTATCCTGCATAATCTTAAGTTTAACTCGTGGCTTTTTCCCTGCCCACACAAATTTATTGATACCACGCTGCCATTCCTCCAAGTTAGAATCTTTCTTAAGAATCGGTATCATTTGAAATAAAAATAAAAATTTGGGCAGGACATTCATTTACACTGCTGCAATCCGTCCCAACAAAGACAATTGCAATTTTTGCCAACTCTCCAATTCTTTTTGAATTTTCCCCCATAGTTTTTCATAATTATTTTTATATAGCTTTGTATTAGAGGGCGACAAAATCACCCCCAGATATTTAACCCTTTTAACAATCTCAAATCCGGTTAATCCTTCTAAGAGAGCCTTCTGTGAAACTGTCATATTTCTAGCCAAAATTTTAGTTTTCTGTGTATTTACTTTAAATCCAGAAACCTTCCCATATTGTGTTATTATCTCCATCAGGTCCACAACAGAGTTCTCTGGCTGGGTCACTGTAACAACCAGGTCATCTGCAAATGCTCTTAATCTATAGTCCTGATCTCCAACTTGTATCCCCTTAATTTTTTCCGAATTCCGAATCTTAACCAATAGTATCTCTAATGTTAACACAAATAACAAGGGCGATAACGGACACCCTTGCCTTGTGCCCTTCTCAATATTACATGCTGCTGTCAGGCTATTGTTAACTATGATTCGGGCAGTTTGTTTTTGATATAATGCCCTAATCGGTTGTAAAAAATTTTCCCCAAAATCCATTTTATCTAAAACTTTCAACAAAAATTGCCAATTCAATTGATCAAAGGCCTTTTCAGCATCTAGAAAGATTAGCGCTGCAGAGATCTGGTTGTGCCTTTCCAAAAACTCTAACACATCAACTATATGTCTCACATTATTTTTCATTTGCCTACCACTAATAAACCCCGTTTGATCCCCATGAATCACCTGTTGCAGAACCCTCATCAGTCTATTAGCCAAAACCTTAGCAAATATCTTATAATCTGTATTTAAAAGCGATATCGGTCTGTAATTTTTAACTTGAGTAGCATCCTGGTCTTCCTTCGGAATCAAAGAGATAAAAGCTGTTCTCCAAGACGGTGGCACCTTTCCCCCCCTCTGAATTGTCTGAAACAGTTCCTTTAACGGCTTTATCATCTCAAATTGTAAATTTTTATAATAGGCCGCAGTCAAGCCATCCGTGCCTGGCGCTTTATCCACCTTCAGTTCCTTAATTGCTGTAAGAATTTCTTCTTCTGTAATCAGTTGATTAATCCCCTCTTTTTGTACTTGCATAAGAACCGGGATGCTAGCATTCTCCAAGTATATATCAATATCCTTTACATTAATTTCCTCTTTAGTATATAATTTCGAATAAAAATCCACAGAAGCATCCTTAATAAGATTCTGTTGAAACACAACCCTTCCTTTATACTCAATCTTATCTATATTAGAGGCCCTTTGTTTTTTCCTCAGTCTGTAAGCTAACCATCTGCCTGGTTTATTAGCGTTGCAAAAAGTATTGTGCCTAGCAAACCGCAGATTGGTTGCCACTTGATCTGCCATTAATTTATCAAATTGTCCTCTTAGCAGTCTAATAGCCTCCTTGATCTTCACATCCTCTGGATTCAAAATCAAAGCCTTTTCTTTTTCCTTTATTTCATTCTCCAGTTCTTTCCTTCTAGTTTCCACTGCACGTCTATGTCTATTATTCATATGTATCAACACCCCTCTCATATAGGCCTTGCTAGCATCCCAAACCATGTCCATAGAGGTACCCTTATTCATATTAATCTCAAAAAAATCCTTCATCCGCTGTTTGCATTCTTGCACATTTCTCTGATTTCTAAACAAATTCTCATTTACGCGCCACGAGCGCCTGTCTCTTTTCTCCTTATCAATCTCCAACCAAACTGGACTGTGGTCAGAGATAGTTCTTGCACAAATCTTCACCTTTTTAGTTCTTAAAAAAAATCATTAGTCAACAAAATAAAATCAATCCTCGAGAAAGATTGGTGTCTGTCAGAGTAAAAAGTATAATCCTTCTCCTGCAAGTGTCTCTCACGCCAAATATCTCGCAATTCCAGGTCATCCTTCATTTCAAAAAAAGATTTAGGCAGTCTAGCATGACTTGGAATGCGCTTAAAAGCTCCAGCCTTATCCAACTGTACATCCAAAACACCATTCCAGTCTCCCATAAAAATAAAAGATTTATAATCCAACTGGGTGAGCTTTGTGTGGAGTAAGCTAAAAAAATCAGCTTGTTGTTGGTTAGGTGCATATAATCCAACTAGAAGCGTCTTTTTACCTTCTAACAACAGCTCAATCATAACATATCTTCCATGCTTATCTGCTTCAATTAAGTCTGCTGTTAAGGCACTTTTAACATAAACAACCACTCCATTTTTCTTATTCTCTGCAGAGGCAACAAATTGCGTACCCAGTCTCGAGTTCAGTAAATGCTTTTGATCCAAAACTCTAATATGCGTTTCTTGCAAACATATAACATCTATCTTAAATTGTTTTAAATATTGAAAAACTTTCTTCCTCTTCTGCGGTGAATTTAGTCCATTAACATTCCAGGTTAGAAATTTAGTTGCCATGCATATCCTCCAAAAGCTCTTGGACCACAGCTTTGATAGGACTAACTTCTTTAGGCCGTGCTCCTCCCACAGCTTGACTATATGTACGTTGTGAAGAATCTAAAGACTTTTGCTGATCTTGTTCTTTTATTTTCTTTGCTCGTTTTAAAGCAGCACGCGTTACTCTTTGCTCTCTAGGATCATCCAAAGAAGTTGTAGCTTGATCTCCTCCAGCACCACTTTCCTCTGTTTCATCCTCTTGATGTTCTCCTTCTCCAGATCCCTTTCCAGCTTCCAGAAGTGTTAATGGGGTTGCTTTTAAGACATTATTGTAGAAATCACGCGCTTGCTTCACAGTAATCAGCCGATACCTTTTACCTTCATGCATCACCATCAGCCCATCTGGAATCTCCCATCTGAACCTTATATCTCTTTGCTTAAGCTCATGCACGAGAAATGTATAGTCCTTCCTTCCCCTTAAAATCCTTGGAGGAATTTCTTTTAAAACCAAGACTTCTTGTTCAGCAATCACCACTTTAGCATCATAGGCAGCTTGTATAACTTGATCTCTAATTTCTCTTTTTGCAAAATAGACCACCACATCTCTAGGCAACTTTCTCTGTCTGGCAATCCATGAATTCACCCGAAACACTTTATCCATAGCTGCTCTTATTTCAGATGCTGGCTGGTTTAATACCACTTCGAGAGCCTCAGAGATCAGCTGCTTTAAATCTTCAATATTCTCTTTTAAACCTCTGATTCTGACAGCAAACTGCATCTGGTAATATTGGGCTAGGCTTAACTCCCTTTCCACTTTATCTCTTACATTTTCATTCTCCCGTGCTTTTACTTCTAATATAGCATTCCTTTGAGCCAGATCATCCATTTTTTCATCTAATTCTTCCACACATTCTGCCACTTTATGCACTGAAGACAAAATGTCTACCTTCATCACGCTGAACTTCTGTTCCATCCTCTCTTCCATTCTCTCCTCCAATTTCTCCTCCATCTGTGCAGGTTCGCCTGGTGCGCCAGTTGCGTCCCTATCTGGACCGAGACGCCCTACGCACAGTCACTCATGCGCTTGTGACCTCCCGTTTGGACTACTGTAACGCTCTCTACATGGGGCTGCCCTTGAAGACCACTCGGAGGCTTCAACTGGTGCAGAATGCGGCCGCGCGAGTTGTAATGGGGGTTTCCCGATACTCCCATGTAACACCTCTACTCCGCGAGCTGCATTGGCTTCCGGTTGCCCTCCGGGTGAAATTCAAGGTGCTGGTTATCACCTATAAAGCCCTACATGGCCTGGGTCCGGGTTATTTGAGGGAACACCTGCTGCCGGCATCAAACGCCCTTCGCCCAGTGCGCTCTCACAGGGAGGGTCTGCTCAGGGTTCCGCCGGTGAGAGATTGCCGGAGGGTGACACCCAGGGATAGGGCCTTCTCAGTGGGAGCGCCTGCCCTCTGGAACCAGCTGCCGGTAGAGTTGAGGACTGCTCCCGACCTCCGATCATTCCGCCGGGGCCTGAAGACCTGGCTCTTTGAGCTCTCGGGCCCAGGCTGAGGAGAAAATTTTAACTGGGGTTTTAATGTACAGGGTGATTTAATGCTTTTTAATTGGTTTTAACTTTTGTATGTTTTGATTTTTAATTCCCTGTAAACCGCCCTGAGTCCTCAGGGAAAGGGCGGTATACAAATGCAAATATTAAATTAAATTAAATTAAATTAAATTAAATTTATCAGCAATTGATTGATTAATTGATTCCAAAAGTACCTGGGCATGTTTATCCAAAGCATCTCGCAAATCCTTCGATATCAGCGCTTCAGGAGGGTGCAACGCCTGTAATGATGATTGTTGCACCGGCGAGGATCCACCACTCCGAAGAGTCTTAGGGGGAGGTTTCGCCGCCATCTTTTAGTCCTCAATTATGACGCACTTTCACTTAAAGTTTAAAAAGTCCAACAAGCTCGAGAGTATAGTAAAATAATCCTCTTCACCTTTGCCTCTTGCACCGCTCTGCCTGCTCCTTTAAATCATAGTCCTTTCTTCAGGCAGGGATGGTTCGCAGACGCCTGGCTCTGCTCCAAGAAGTTCGGAGCAGAGACGCCGGCCAGCTGGGAGCAACCCAGGCTTCGGGGGAGTTCAATCCTTCAGCCGCCCAAGCTCCAAGCTCAGGCGGCCTCGGAGAACTCTACCCCTACCTGGGGCCTCACCCCCTCCTCTTCTCCCGAGGAGGGGGCTTCAATTTCGCCCGAACAGCTGATCGGCGCTGTTTCGGGCGAAAAAACAAACAGCTGAGCCGCGGGCAGCCCGGGAAGGCTGTCTTCGGCGCCGCGCCGCCACCGGAAGTCTGATGATACCCAGTTGTATATTTCAACATTACACCAGAAAAACTGTCTGAAGTTATATTAATCAGAGTAAACAAAATAAAGGTGACTCTCTGATTGATGGTTTAGAGTACATGAAACCATTTTTGAAAAGCACATTGTATTGACAGGCGTTGAAAATAAAGAGAAGCTGGACTGTTGTAGCAAAGTTCAGCAACATTTAAAGACCATCTACAGGTGAAACTCGAAAAATTAGAATATTGTGCAAAAGTTCATTTATTTCAGTAATGCAACTTAAAAGGGGAAACTAATATATGAGATAGACTCATTACATGCAAAGCAAGATAGTTCAAGCTGTGATTTGTCATAATTGTGAGGATTATGGCGTACAGCTCATGAAAACCCCAAATCCACAATCTCAGAAAATTAGAATATTGTGAAAAGGTGCAATATTCTAGGCTCAAAGTGTCCCACTCTAACCAGCTAATTAAGCCATAACACCTGCAAAGGGTTCCTGAGCCTTTAAATGGTCTCTCAGTCTGGTTCAGTAGGAATTACAATCATGGGGAAGACTGCTGACCTGACAGTTGTGCAGAAAACCATCATTGACACCCTCCATAAGGAGGGAAAGCCTCAAAAGGTAATTGCAAAAGAAGTTGGATGTTCCCAAAGTGCCGTATCAAAGCACATTAATAGAAAGTAATGTGGAAGGGAAAAGTGTGGAAGAAAAAGGTGCACAAGCAGCAGGGATGACCGCAGCCTGGAGAGGATTGTCAGGAAAAGGCCATTCAAAAGTGTTGGGGACTTTCACAAGGAGTGGACTGAGGCTGGAGACAGTGCATCAATAGCCACCACACACAGACGGATCCTGGACATGGGCTTCAAATGTCGTATTCCTCTTGTCAAGCTGCTCCTGAACAACAAACAACATCGGAAGCGTCTTACCTGGGCTAAAGAAAAACAAACCTGGTCTGTTGCTCAGTGGTCCAAAGTCTTCTTTTCTGATGAGAGCAACTTTTGCATCTCATTTGGAAACCAAGAACCCAGAGTCTGGAGGAAGAATGGAGAGGCACACACTGCAAGATGCTTGAAGTCCAGTGTGAAGTTTCCACAGTCTGTGTTGATTTGGGGAGCCATGTCATCTGCTGGTGTTGGTCCACTGTGCTTCATTAAGTCCAGGGTTAACGCAGCCATCTACCAGGAGATTTTGGAGCACTTCATGCTTCCTTCTGCAGATGAGCTTTATGGGGATGCTGACTTCATTTTCCAGCAGGACTTGGCACCTGCCCACACTGCCCAAAGCACCAAATCCTGGTTCAATGACTGTGGGATTATTGTGCTTGATTGGCCAGCAAACTCGCCTGACCTGAACCCCATAGAGAATCTATGGGGCATTGCCAAGAGAAAGATGAAAAACATGAGACCGAACAATGCAGAAGAGCTGAAGGCTGCTATTTAAGCATCCTGGTCTTCCATAACACCTCAGTAGTGCCACAGGCTGACAGCTTCCATGCCACACCACACTGAGGCAGTAATTGCCACAAAAGGGGCCCAAACCAAGTACTGAGTACATATGCATGCTTATACTTTTTAGAGGTCTGATATTGTTCTATGTACACTCCTTGTTTTATTGATTGCATGTAATATTCTAATTTTCTGAGATTGTGGATTTGGGGTTTTCATGAGCTGTACGCCATAATCATCACAATTATGACAAATCACAGCTTGAACTATCTTGCTTTGCATGTAATGAGTCTATCTCATATATTAGTTTCCCCTTTTAAGTTGCATTACTGAAATAAATGAACTTTTGCACGATATTCTAATTTTTCGAGTTTCACCTGTATATTGGCTGTCAGCCCTGTGTCTGAACTTTTGTTTGATACTGTGGCCCATGAATCTGATAGAGTTGTAATTTACTTACTGTATAGCTTATAAGTTTATGCCTTTTCATAAAGTCTGTTAGTCTGAAAAGGTGCTACCAGACTCTTTGATACCTAGTCAGTTTCTATTTACTTTTACAGGTAGTCTTTGTTTGGAAATCACAACTGGGATGGCAACTCAATCATTAAGCAAAGTAGTGACTAAATGAAAATGCAACTATGCTTATGAACTTGCTTCAGCTTTCTTTTGATTTACAGACCTGCAAAGGTTGTAAATATGGGGATTGGTTGTAAAGTTACTTCTTCACCACCATCATAATTATGAAAGGTTGCTAAACAAGGCAGTGGCAAATGAGGACTACTTACAAAGACTTTCAGTATATTTGCCACAAGATTATACTGAATCTCTTTTTCTCTCAAGTTCTTAAAGGAGATTGTAAGAATTTTACTTTCCCTAGCAGTTCAGTTCTTATTGAGTACATCTCCTTTCTTCACCCTCGCAGGAAGCATGCAAATAGGACTTTGTGTATCTTCTTCCTGCATTTAGCAAAATCTTCTAAATCTAAATCTACATTGCAATTTTGTTTAGAGAAAATAAAATATGTTGGCCATGAAATTTCCAATATTGTATTTCTCCATCTTGTACTAGGTGCTATTGCAGATTCTTCATCAATCACAACCTTGCAAGTTTGCTCTTTTCTTATATTTGTGGTTACTGTACATAATGGATGCCCACTTATGTCAACCTATGAAATTGCTCTATGATTTTAACTGTTCCTGAAAAAACTTCCTGTGGACTGAAGCAATTGAATCTTCAGTTGCTGTCCAGAAACAAGCTTTATTAGCAGGCCCAACCGTGGGAAATTTAATTCTGAACACTTTCTTACATGAATGGATTTGATTAGCCCAGGACTCAAACAACTCTGTAGCTCTACTTAATGATAAGGACATTCAAAGGCCTTTCCATAATTAATGTAGATACTGACATCTTTTTTATATTCTCACGCCCAAGCCACATTAATTTAAATATGAATTTTAGAAAAGACCAACTATTAGTTTGAATTCTGCTGTAGACTGCTGCAGCTGCACTCCCGTGTTTATACTAATATAGCTGCTCTTTTTTGTCAGGCATCTGCCTCTTTGGTGCATGCTTATATGATCAATAGTGTGTATCTCCAATCTGGTAAAAAAAAAAGTCCTGTTGACGGTTTTGATGACTGTGAGTAGTTCATAATTTTAACAAATTATGTAAAAAATAATAAATTCTGTTAAATCCATTTCATCTGGTCAGCCATTAAAATTTCTTTCGAGTCACTGGAATGGATTTGGCACAGCAGAAGTTCAGTGAGAGAATAAACTATTAATCATCTGTTGTGCCATCTGCCCTGACTCAGAGCAACCTGTAGCATCACACTATTTAGCAACACTACACACAAATTATCTACTTGTTCAAAGGTTTGGGATATAAGCTTTCATATTTAGAAAAGATGCGGAAAATAATATTTCTCACTTAATATTACTGCTGTTTTGCTTGTTCCAGAATCCTGTAATGTTGAATCCCCCACTCCTTAAAGTACTTTTGTTTTTCAAGCTGTATTTTTTTTCTTGTAATTTACAGTGCTCTTCTCCACAAGAATTTTAAATTCATAAATTTTGTTATATGCAATTAATGATTGAATGTAAGTTGAAATTACTACTGAGGCTGTTACTGGACAATATCAAAACAGCAAATTAAAATCTATGCATAAGCCTAGGGGTTATTATCTCCTATTTTATGAAGGCTTTTGGGAAGTATTTACCATATCAAAACTATAATTCTCCTGTTTAATTGTTATAATACTATCCTCCATTACATTCATTAATTCTTCTCTATACCAATATATCAGCACATTTTTCTACTCTATATCAGGGCTTTTCAAACAGTGGTACAGGTACCACCTGTGGTACATTGGCACGTGGCAGGTGGTACATGACCATCCTAGAAAAGTAGTAGCGGGGGAGGGGAATGAGCTGAACCGGTGGCAGCACCGCACAAGCCTGAGCGAGAGATGGTTGGAATTGCATGGCTGTCAGGGCTCAGCGAAAGCACCAGTATCAGCGCTTCTTTGGGGCTGTCAGGGCTCCAGCTGGAGCTCGGCGCTGATCCTGGCACTTCTGAGCCCAGAAGAAATGCCGATCAGCTGGAATGTTGCAGCATCTCCATGGTCTTGTGATTTACATTCAGATGCTTGGCAACTGATTCATATTTATGATGGTCACAGTGTCCCAGGGTCATGTGAAGTGACCAAAACCTGCTGCAACCACCCAGCATAGGGGGAATAAAAACCAAACACCCTCCACCCCACCCCTGCTGCCAATCCTCAACAGAAATGTTAACAATGAAAAACTCGGACAGGAGGAAGAGCGCCACCAGGCAGGTAGGTGTCTTGCTCGGCTGTGGCTTGGGGGGCACTTTTTTCAGTGCCATTGTAACTTCGAACAGTCACCAAGCAAACTGTTTTAAGTCGAGGACTACCTGTACTTCATCACTTTTTTCCTCTTATTTTGGTCAAGTTTTTGACACCTTGCTAGGCGACTGGTGGTACTTGGATGTTGCCATATCCTAAAAGTGGTACAATGGGTGAAAAGGTTGAAAAGCCCTGCTCTATATCATCAAGGGCTCCACAATTCAACCCTGAGCTACAAATACTCTGTGCTATTAGAACTTGGGGTGTGTGTGCACTTCATCACTGTTGACTCCTGGCTACTGCCTGGACAAGTCCCTTAGCAAGATTTCTTAAGTGCGTTGCCACTGCCTCCTTCCTGTGCTGAGGGGGAATGACTGATCCAAGTTCACCCAGCTGACTTTGTACCGCAACTGGGCCTAGAACTCATGGTTTCCTGGTTTCTAGCCTGATGCCTTAACCACTGTAAATATGTAAACTGGCTTTATATACTTTTTTAGGTGATAACACATATAACTTGTTTTTGCCCTTTTGCAATAGCAGTTCAACTATTTTAAGTTCAGAGCTTTTAGATTTAGATTCTGAAGAGAACTTTTACAGCTTGCTTTTATTCTTGTTGCTTTCTCTTAGGCTATTATTATTTGTATTTTTGAAATGTTCCAACAAATTGCTTGCTCTGCTCCAATTTCATATGTTGATGCTCTATAAAGTTGGTTTTAACTTCACACCATCATGCCTCCCATTAGTTGACAGTTTTGTGGACCATGCATCAAAAGAATACATTTAGATGTTGTAACCTCAACAAGGGCAGGTTCATGAAGTTAACGGTTATCCCTTTATCTATCATGGACATCTCACACAGATGTCCCTGAACCTGAAAGATGACCAAAACTACTAAATCTGGGCTGTAATGAATTTCGAAATAACATGTTATTTGCTAGAAAACTTATTTACAAAATGGCTTCCATCTCCATGAAACAAGTACTGACCTTTTTGTTTCCAACATGACTTTTCCTCAGGTAACCAATAAGGAGATTCTCTCCCCCCACCACCTTTTATTGGCACTTCTAGAAGAAAAGTTATTGTGCCAGATCTTTGGATAGTATTGATGGGTTCTGATTCACTCCAGATGCAGTATGACATAGCATGAAACCTATATTCCAAATACCCATAAACACTGTAGAAGAATTGTATGGGAGATTACAATTTGGAAGGATATTTTGAGCTAATTTATAATTTATCAATAAGAACCTCCTAGAACTGGTCCTTTGGGTCTCTGTCATTTTATTCCAGGTCCTGCATGTTGAGTTAGAAGCAATTAATGATTGAACAAGGGAAAACACCAATTGCCTCAATTTATGGTCCAAATGAAAAATAAAATTTTATGGGGGGAAAATCAATCACTTCTTGAATTTGCAGAAAAAGATGTTCTAGTTTTTGGAATGTTCTTTGAACTTAGACATTTCTGGATTATGAAAAAATGTATCTGGTAAATGTCCAAAACTGTTATAGATTACATACACTATCATTATTGTCCCTGTCAGATAGAGAGAGCCACAAGTACCCTTCAGAAAAGAAATATAATTATTCTTCCATTCCTAGTTGTTCAAAGAGTGATATGTTCCTAACCAAACATATAAATATGGAAATTGGATCTCTTACCTATGTTGATCATAATCCAATAACTGTAAGCTTACACAGAGGAATCTTCAAGTGGTGGATTGTTTATTATTATTGCTAAAAGAGAATATTAAACTGAAGGATCAATACAGATTAAAGAATATCTAAACCAATTCAACTTCTGATGGTTATTTATAGTATGGAATTTAAATAAAGCATTTATAAGGAGACTATTTCAATAGCCTCAAATAGAAAACTATACAAAATAAACCAACAACTTAATCATTGAACTGAAGCTAGAACTGAAATTTGTTTTAGAACAAAAGATTAAAGCTATCTATACACATATTAATAGAAGTAAATGACACTTATAATAAACTGAACTTTGCCAAACAAAAATATTTTGAAAAAGGCAATAAATTAGATAAACTGCTGATTATCAATTAGGAAAGGAACAAGACAAAATTCTTATAACTAATTGGGATGGCAACAGATATGTTTCAACAATAGAAAAGAAATCCATTTCTTATTATTCCAGATTATGTAGTAAATATTAAATTTAGAACAGTATGAAAATACAAGGCAGTTTATAAATTCACAGAAAAAAATGAAGCTCTTTACAAACCAGTGATAATATCAAAAAGGAAATAAAAGAAACAATATAAACACTGAAACTGAAGAAATTTGTAGAACCTGATGGATTTTCTACAATATCATATAAGACTTTCTAAGAAATTGCGATCAAATTATTATCTTAGGTAATTAATGAGGTTTAACAATGTTCTCTTGGAAGAAAGCTTTAATTTACAGATAGACTTAACAAAGGCAATTGGGACTGGAATTTCTATTGCTAAGTGACACAGGCATAAAGCACAATTTTACATGATCACACCACATTCAGCAGCCATCATTAACTGAGGATTGTACAGGTCCTTTTCTATGCTTATTCTGTACTTTCAAAACAATACTTATTGAATAGTCTGTAATATATTGCATTTTTCTGCATACTTCAGGCCAAAGATTTGTACAACCTATCTGGAAGTCTTCCTTCTTCCATAGAAGCAATCCAACAATAATTTTTTATAATCCAATCTGTTATCCAAGTTAATCAAGTAGTTTAATTACATAACTTACATTTGGATATTGTTAGTCCACACTGTTCTTTTGAGTCTTCTAAAATCTTAAACCCTATTTTGGATCTTTTATTAAACCATATAAAACCAATCATTTAATATTTTTTTCTCAATTCTTTTTAGGGATCATTTGGATCAAAAATTTGGGCCTTGCAAAACGTTCAGTTTTACTGCTGTGATTCTTCCAAACATGACAGTTTCAACTTTTTCCATTTTGAAATGCCTTCCATTGTATTTTCCAAATCTGGAAAATACAATGCTCCTTGTGAGGAGACTGCAAGCTAGTGGTCTGCAGTAGGTTTAAAGTTTTGGGAGGCAAGAGAAATCCATTTTTGCAGTTGACACCTTTCAAAAGAGAAAGAAAAAAAGGGAAAACACAATTAAGTAGAGAATGATGGAAAGGATGGAAAACCCAGTTACAAAGTAGCAAATATAAGAAACATAACCAAGACCCATAATGGATATATACTAACACTTAAAGTTTAGGGAACAAACAGGGTGAACTTAAAGTATTAGTACATGAAGGCAGATATGACATAGTTGCCATTACTGAAACTTGGTGGGATGAAACTCATGACTGAAATGTACTGATGGAAGGATACAAACTATTCAAAAGAAACAGACCTAACAAAAGAGGAGGTGGAGTTGCATTATATATAAAAGATCATTACATCTCTACAGAAATCCACAAAACACCCCAGAAGACAAGCTCAGGATCCAAAAAGATCTTGACAAACTTGGAATAATGGGCCCTATCCAACAACATGAAATTTAATGTGGAGAAAAGCAAGGTTTTACACTTAGGCAGGAAAAACCAAACATACAAGTACAGGTTAGGCAAAACCTGGCTCAAAAACTGTGACTAACTGTGAGAGGGACCATGAAGTCCTAGTGGACAACCACTTAAATATGAGCTAGCAATGTGCAGCAGCAGTCAAAAAAGCTAATAGAATCCTTGGTTGCATAAACAGAGGCACAGAATCAAAATCTATGTATTAGTAGTACCGTGCTTCCATGAAAATAAACTTCACCCCGGAAAAAAAAACCTACCCTGATTTGTGGGGGTGGGCCTAATATAATCCCTACTCCAAAAATAAGCCCTAATTAAGACTCCGCCCACTCCAGCCCACCTGGCTGCCGCAACGGGGCAGGAGGCTGTGCGGCACATCGCACCGCTGCCACCACAAGGCAAGACAGATGGGAGAGGGGGTGGAGCTGCCGAGCAGTCTGCTTCCTTCAGCCCCCCCCCCCAAGCCATTCCTTGGTCCCTTTCACTCCCCTCCTCAGCCGGACTGCCATTCATTGAATGGGCCAAGTCTACTGTGGGAGCCCCTGTGTTGTTCAAAGAAAAAAAAAGATGGGTCTCTACATCTCTGCTTAGACTATAAGGGCCTTAACGCTGTGAGTGTGGAAAATAAATACCCTCTCCCCCTCCTGAAAGACTTATTAACCCACCTGGCGAAGGGGAGTGTCTTCACTAAGTTAGACCTGACAGAAGCATATTACCGGGTGAGAATAAAGGAGGGGGATGAGTGGAAAACGGCCTTCAACTGCCCCTTGGGAAGTCATGCCATTTGCACTGCAGGGGGCCCAAGCCGTTTTTATGCAGTTGATTAATGAGGTCCTACATGATCATTTATACAAAGGGGTTCTGGTGTATCTTGATGACATTCTGATATACAGTACGAATATGACTGACCACCTGAGACTGGTCAGAGAAGTGTTAAAGAAACTATTGAATGCCAAACTTTATGTCAAATTGTCGAAATGTGAATTTCACCAAACCCAATTAGATTATCTTGGCTATAGAATTTCCGATGAGGGCATCGAAATGGACCCAGCCAAAGTGAAAACTATAATAGAATGGCAGCTCCCAAAGACTCGCAAACAGCTCCAGAGCTTCCTAGGGTTTGCCAACTTCTACCGTCAATTCATTCCCTCTTTTGCCGAGGTTGCTCTACCCCTTACAGAACTACTCAAAACAGGCAAGGGAGGGGGAAAACCGCGACCTGGCCAACCACTAGCATGGACTATGAGTTGTCAAAAAGCTTTTGAGAATTTAAAAAGACTATTTGCGGCTGAACTGGTTCTAAAGTACCCCTGCCCAGGGGAGCCCTTCGTAATTCAAGCAAATGCTAGCAACGTGGCAGTCGGAGCTGTGTTACTGCAAAAGAATAAAAGTGGGGTCATGCAACCTTGTGCCTACACCTCTAAGAAATTCACTGAAAGCGAGAGGAGATGGACAGTCTGGGAGAAGGAGGCCTTCGCAATTAGGTGGGGACTATTAAACTGGTGACACTATTTAGAAGGGAGCAAGGTGCCTTTTGAAGTATGGACAGATCACAAAAATTTAGAGGCACTAAAAACTCCCCGCAAATTGTCCCCAAAAGCAAGTGCGATAGGCACAGTACTTTAACCATTTTAATTTTACTCTAAAGTATATACCAGGAAGAAAACACTTCCTAGCTGATGCGCTATCCCGATTACCACAGTACAAAAGCGAACACGAAGAGGTCTACAAGGCAATTATCTCCAGTTCACAACCTGCAGCACAACTCACACCTCGCAGAATCCCTAATCCTGATGACCCAGGAGCGAACAAGATAAAACGAGAGCTCCTCACCGATCAATGGTTCAAAGATAATCAAACCTCCCTAACATGCAGGGATGGTTTGGCATACAAGGGGAAATTGTATCTATCTGAAGCCCTCTGTCTCAATGCTCTCAAACACAGCCATGATGTAAAACAGGCTGGACACTTTGGATATTTAAAAACTCTATGCCTCATCCGCCAACAATTTTGGTGGCCAGGGCTAAAACGAGATGTAGAAAACTATGTCAGGAGTTGTACTGTATGTGCCACCATGAAAAGAATTCCAGGAAAACCCCTGGGTTACTGCAGGGTGGCAGCCCCTTCTCAATCATGGGAAGAAATAGCTATGGACTTTATTGTAAACCTACCCAAAAGTAGAGGAAATACTGTCATCTGGACTGTGATAGACCTGTTTTCGAAGCAGGCTCATTTTATCTCCTGTATAGGACTCCTATCTGCACAACGACTAACTAAATTGTTCCTGAAACACAGACATGTCAAACACAAGGCCCGGGGGCCGGATTCGGCCCGCGAAGTGGTTTCATGTGGCCCGCGAAGCCATCCTGGAAACAGTGAGGGAACAGCCCCCACTGCCTTGGCCCTGGCCCAGAGACCCTCCTTCTGCCAGAGACCCTCCGATCTGTCCCACTCCTGCCCAGGCCCTCATAGGCACCCTTGATGCGAACTATGTAGAGCTGGCCATGCCCACCCAGTAGGCCATATGCACTCTAGCCACGCCCACCCAGTAGGCCACACCCACCCTGGCCATACCCACCCGGCCCCCTGAGGGCAACCGCAATGCTGATGCGGCCCTCAATGAAATTGAGTTTGACACCCCTGCTGAAACATATCTACCGACTGCATGGCACCCCTAAGCAAATACTTTCAGATAGATGAGTGCAGTTCACAGTGAAATTTTGGAGGAATTTCCTTAAATTAATTGGATCATCTCAAGGCTTATCATCTGCTTTTCATCTAGCTACCAATGGGGCTGCAGAATCCGCTAACAAAATGGTGGAGCAATATCTCAGATGCTATGTTTCCTACCAACAGATGGCGGCGCCTGGAATGGCTGCGGCTGCATTGGCTCTTGAAGGCGAATAGTTTTGGGAGGGATAGTAAGGGCTATAGGCCACATGATCAGGAAGATTTTAACGTGTTTGAGCAACATGGTGGAACTAAGGTAACATACGACCGACAATCTTTGCTGGCCTGGCGAGTTTCTAGTTGTTTTGGAACTGTTGGTGAGACCGTTAAAAGTCGGTGGCGCTGTTTGAATTTGTTCTACCAGCAGCAAGATCTGACTGCAGGCCCAGTGATGGATTCTACTGCAAATCAGGGCTGTTTCCAGAGGAGGCAGAGGAGGAGAGGACCTGGAGCTTATGGAGCGAAGGAAATGGATGAGGCTGTTGGCAGGCCCAGAGGAAGAAAGGCTTTTGGAGGAGTTGGTGGCGGTGGCAGCAGCGTGCTCCAGGGGCGAAAATTTGATGAGTTCCCCATCTATCCCCTCATCCAAATCGTTGATGAAGATGTTGAAGAGCACTGGGCCTAGAACAGAGCCCTGGGGCACCCCACTACACACTTCCTTCCATGTAGATGCAGTTCCACTGAGGACCACACACTGAGTACGGCCTGCCAGCCAGCTATGAATCCATCTGGTGGTGATGCTGTCTAACCCACATTTTTCTATCTTATCAAGTAGTAGGTTGTGATCTACTTTATCAAATGCCTTACTGAAGTAAGTCCAAGTAAATTATATCTACAGCATTCCTCTGGTCCACTAATTTTGTCACTTGGTTAAAGAATGTAAAAAGATTTGTCTGGCATGATCTGTTTCTGACAAACCAATGTTGACTTTTAGTGATGACTTTGTTTGCATCAAGGTGTTCGCTGATTCATTGTTTGATTATCTTTTCCAGAATCTTCCCAGGTATTGAGGTCAGGCTGATAGATCTGTAATTTCCTGAATCCATTTTTTTCCCTTTTTTGAAGATGGGAACTACATCAGCTCTTTTCCAGTCCTCTGGTAGTTCCCCAGTGCTCCAGGATCTTTGAAAAATATAGTTCAGTGGTTCTGAGATCACGTCTGCCAGTTCCTTGAGAACCTTGGGGTGTAATCCATCTGGTCCTGGTGATTTAAACTCGTCTAGACTAGACAGGTGTTCACTTACCATTTTTTGCCTATCTTAACTTGCGTTTCTCTCCTTTTTTATGGCACTGGTTTTGGTAGGTTGGACTGTTTTTCTCTTTGTGTAAAGACAGATGCAAAAAACGAGTTAAATAGTTCTGCTTTCTCTCTATTGCTTGTCACCTTCTTGCCACTTTCCCCCACTAATGGACCAATCATTTCCTTCTCAACGTAGTTGTCCTGAAATGTTTATCTTCCCTTCATTCTGTTCTTCTTCTTGATCCTCAGGTTTCTTCTGGTTTATATAGAAAGTCTTTTCCATTTTCAGTGTTGTCAGTGCCTTTTCTGGGTTTTCTGTTAACTGTATTTGTTGATCAGTTGAATCTTCTATAATACTATTTGATTGTTCCACTTCATCTATTATATTCTGTGTAGTTGATTCTTTAGCTGTAATCAATGTTTGGGTTCATATATTTAGGCTGACATTTTGTTCTTTTCTATAGCTTATTTCATCAGAAGCTGTAAGAATAGTTTCATAAATTGCTTTCAACATAAAAAGAATCTGTTCCTGATCTTCATCCATGTTCTCTTAGTGGTGTGCTAAATTAAAAGCTTTACAATCAGAGAGTGAAAATAATTTTGTCACTGAGTATAGAACACAGCTGGGCTTCTCACAGCTGATATCTGCCAAGATTACAAAAGTCTTATCTATAGTCTGTGCTTCAAGCCGAGTCTCTCTTAGACAATAACAAGTTGTAATATCATGTTTAAATGTCACTATCCATATGGTGTAGTAACAACAACTTGCACCTGAACATCGGCAAGATGAAAGAGATGGTGCTAGACTTCTGGAGGAAAAAGGAGGAACCTGCCCCACTTTACATTGGGGAGGGCTGTGTGGAGAGAGTTTCCTCCTTTAAATTTCTGGCAGTCTACCTCTGTGAAGATCTGACCTGGAAAGTTAATACAACCCAGGTGGCTAGAAAGGCCCAACAGAGGCTTCACTTTCACAGGGTCTTGCAGAAGAACAGGGTAGAACAACGGCTAATGAACCTCTTTTACCGGTCTACTATAGAGAGCGTCCTCTTGTATGGTATTGTGGTCTGGTATGCTGGTCTGACAGCCGCGGATAGGAAAGTATTACAGAGGGTGGTGAGTACAGCAAGACATTGTGGGCTGTTCCCTGACACCACTGGATGACATCGCCAGGGCTCGTTGCCTTGGAAGAGTGAGGAAAATTCTCAGGGACGACTCACACCCTGGACGGTATCTCTTTACTCTCCTACCATCGGGTAGGAGATATAGGAGTATAGCCAGCCGCACCAACAGGCTGAAAAACACCTTTTATCCGTGGGCTGTTAGGCTTTTGAATGAGAAATAACTTTTGTGAATTTTATGCAGAATTGACTTGGGAGGCCGGTGTGTGGTGTAGTTGGTTCAGATGGTGTAGTAAGATGGAGGGCTTGTTGTCACTGTGTGTTGGGGGTGGGAGCACAAAGGGAGACTCAGCTAATCTCAATGTATACATAGTTGTACTTTGACAATAAAGATTCATTCATTCATTCACCCATATTGTTTAAGATTTTTTTTAAGTGCAAAATTTTTATAATCCTTTTTCCAATTTTACTTTTTTATAAGTAAAAACCTAAATCTTTAATAAAGATAAGAAATCTTTTAGTCCTCAAATTTTAGAAAGATAGAAATCCAGTTAGAATCAGGTTATTCTTTCACCGTTTTAAGCTCCCCTGGATAGTCAGTCGCCGCTGTTTTTAGAGGGTGGGATAAAATTTCCCTTCCCTCTCTCCACAGGGGGGAAAATACTTTGGGCAGCTTATACAAGTAGAAAAAATAGTTAGGATTGAAGAGAGGTTCAGATCACACCCAGTCTCATCCGCACTGCTTTATAGGTGCCTGGTGGTAAGTTTCACTTCAGCTGTCTGCAGCCTAATGACGGGCCATATTTCTTTTTAAAAAAATATTTTATTGATTTTTTTATCAAAGCATAAATCACTCAACAGTGTGTTGTCTGGGTTACATTTGTAGAACAATCTTTAACAATTAATTTCTATCATCTGTATTTCATATGTTAATTTTGTTTGATTTCCTCTTTCCCCAAAATATCCTTTTTTGCAAACATTGAGTTAATACAATTCTTATTGTTTTGATAAGTAACAATTGAGTATATGGTTTTTCCAATATTCCTAAAGAATAATAATCATATTAGTATAATATTTCTTTTCTTATTAGTCATTTTGGTTGCCTTATCATAAATCCTGTCACAATACTTATTATAATTTATTTCTCCCACCAAATTCCAAATATTCTTACTAGTGAAAATTTTCTCAACGATTAATTATTGAGAACTTTGAAGGTCAGAGGCAGAAATTTGTCCCCAGTCAATCTTCATCCACCAGTAGGTGTCAGCATTGGTTCATTTTTCAGATCTTTCTAATCTTTTCCCTCCCTAAAAGGTTAAATTTGACACTTCCAGTAGCCAAAAGGTGGGGGGGAAACCCCTCCTTCTCACTCTCAGAGGTCTTGTTTTTGAGAGTTCTCTTCTTCAGGAAAGTAGGTAGGATAGAGAAAGTCAATATTCTTACCCAGATTCAAATGTGCTGTTTACAATCAGCTTAAAGTAGAGCTTTTGACTTCCGTTGTTTGCAGCTAGGGTTAGACAATGAAGTTAGCTAGCCTTTCTTCTGTTGGTTTCTGGAAGGCTTCTACTGGACCAATCGGGGAGACCACCATCTCTCCTAGGTCCCTGGGTCTACCTTCCTTCATTGCCACCTCTCCGGGGTGGCTCCTGGACCATTTAGGGTCCCCAAACAGAAAGAAACTCAGCTGAAGGGCTCAACATTCCAAATCCCTTGACTGCTTCGCTGCTCACCTACAGACCATATTTCTATGGCCGGTCTTTCATCTGCCGGTTTGGAGGGCTGCCCCAGATTGAGTGGAAGGGCTGCTGCCCTCCCACGATCATGCGGGGGTCCCCTCCTTGCTTGTCGCCCCTACAGGGCAACTTTCGACCCTTTCCAGGGTCCCCCAGCAATGCAAAATCAGCCATGGAAGACGGAGCTTGCCTTCCAGCATCCGCGTCGGCCATGTCGGCAAACCAGAGGTTCCAGCAGCCATACTTTTACTAACACATGTGAAGATCTTCCTAAAGCTTCTAAGATGCTTTCTTTAGTTTTCTGCCAACATTTTCCAATATTTCATTATCTTTACCAGAGAGACAAATGTTTTTCTTTAGCTGGCAGTTGTTCAGAGTTATGGCTGAGAAGTTTCTGAAAAAGTAATATTACACCTCTTTTCCACAGCAGGTTATATATCTATCCAGTCCTTACCTTCATTTAAGGAATCAGAAGAATCTACAACTAACACAAAACTGAGTTAGTTTTCTGATATTACAGAAACATAATTCAAAATGAACAATAGGCTATAAAAGTGAGCTCAAACTAGAATGAAATTTAATACAGATGAATGCAAATTTCTTCATTTAGGAAAAAAAATAAAATGCACACATACATGATCACTGACTTCATACTACTTCATGCTGTTTATTGATTTTAGTTTGGTGTTCAACACAATCATTCCTCAGCATTTGGTGAACAAATTGGACCTATTAGGCTTTAATACTTCCTTATGTAACTGGATACTTGACTTCCTTATTGATAGGCCCCAGTTTGTGTGAGCTGGAAGAAAAGTTTCCAATTCCATCTTTTTGACTATGGGTTCCCCACAGGGCTGTGTTTTGAGTCCATTACTGTTCACCTTGACCCATGACTGCTAAGTCTGCTATAAATCATATTGTGAAGTATGCAGATGACACAGAAGTGTCTCTTATCCGGAATGATAATAAAGATTCTTACAGGGAGGAGGTGAAGGCGTTGGTGGACTGGTGCTATAAAAATAACCTGGTTTTGAATATTAATAAAACAAACGAGAGCAACATTGATTTTAAAAAGAGCCAGCATAGTCATATTCCACTTTGTATCAAGGCTGCAGCTGTGGAAGTGGTCAGTAGTATTAAGTACCTGGGGGTGCAGATAACTAACAATCTGGTTTGGTCTCTTCATATTTTATCTTTAATGAAGCAGGCAAACCAGCATTTGCATTTCTTGTGTTGGATGAGGACAGCACATCTTTCTCCTTTTGTCCTGGCCACTTTTACAGACGCAGAACTGAGAGCGTTTTAACAAACTGCATCACTGTTTGGTGTGGTGGTAGCAGTGCCTCAGATAGAAGCTCCATACAGAGAGTGGTAAGGACAGCTGAGAAGATTATAGGAAGCTCACTTCCTGTTATTCAGGATACTGCTTATAAGCATTATGTGCTTAGAGATCAAAGCATTGTTAAAGACCCCACACACCACTTCATGGTCTGTTTCTGTTACTCCCCTCTGGGAGGAGGTTTTGAAGTATTTATAGCAGAACTACTTCGTTTCTGTAACACGTTTGTTCCTTATGCCATCCATCTTGTAAATTCACAGGATTCTTTTTTGTTTGCCATGTATATGTGGATATATGCATAATGATATTTTTTGAGAGCTGAATGCAACAAAATTTCTTTTTTAATATATAATGGTTAGTGTATATTTAAAGTGACAATAAATTCTATTCTATTCTGTTATATCCTATTATATTATATGAAAATGATTTGGGAATGTTAATTGTAAACTATATATGAATCAACATGATACAGCTCCAAAGGGAAATGCAATTCAGAATGCATCAACAGGAGCAGTTGCCAAAGTAACTATATCTGCCTTCTTCAGAGTCTACCTCAAGTACAGCGTCCAGTTGCAGATATTATATTTTAAGAAGATTCATAGAAACAATAGAAAGGCAACAAGAATGATCGAAAGATTAAAAAATTAGTTTTGTATCTGAGGGAAATCTGTAGTGTATGTTTATTCCCAACAGAAAACAAATGAAAGGGGATCTGATAGCAATTATCAAGATCAGAATGAAGAAGATTGATCAACAGTTGGTTGGAACTTAGCACTACATAGTGCAAAAACAAGGAGTAAAATTTTTTAAATGTCCAGTTAGGAAAAACTTAATGTAAGAGAGTTAGTAAAAATATTTATCCAAAAAAGTGGTGGGCTTCCATTGACTCAATGTTTATAGAAAGAGGCTGAAGGGCCATAGCTCAGGGATATTTTAATTCAAATTCCTAAACTGAACAAGGATTTGATGTTAATGGTCTTAACAGCCCCTCCAAACTCTTTTAATTTTGCTTACCTCCTTTTACAGTGCCTTATATAGATTTTCAGAAATTCATGGCTGAAAGACATATTTATACATGCATATATTACATAGCACCATCTCTATATTATGGACCTTTAAAAAAAACAGTCTCTGCTCTAACATTCTTACAAATCTGGATACAAGAAAAGCATCAAAAGACAGGGAATGAATAGAATTTGGGTTAAAATGAGAGAGCTTTTCCAGCTTTGGAAAGCATTATTATTGTTATAATTGGGTATTTTGATTTCTAAGGCATTTATAGTAGCTGACTGGTGTCAAATGATGAGCACCTTTGACTCCCTTGTTCCAACAAAAGTGCTTTGTATGTGTTATTACGAAACTAAATCAGAGCATAGGCAGTTTCAAAGGTATGGGAAGAAATAAAAAATGCCTAAGAATCTTGGAGAAGTAGAATTATTTTTTAAGAGCAGTTTTCAACTACAACGACATGCCTGAGGAGGGGAACCGAAGAGATGCGGAAAAGGAAAAATCGACCCAGAATCTTATCTCTGAGGCAAACCTTAGTCTAAAATGAGACGGAAGAGGGAAAAACTGCATGTGTCTTTTTCAAAAGGGGGTTATTGTTTCAAAATGAAGATGAGCAGGCTTTGAGGGTCTGGTTGCCGCCTCGTCTTCCTAACCCCCTAATGAACAAACAAAAAAAATCTCTCCTCAGCTAGACCGATATTTACAACGTGTAAAAAAAAATTACGCATCACCTCAATACGGAGGGGCAGATTTTATATATATGTGTATATATATATATTAAAAAAAACCCGACCCTGGAGAGAAAGAGGCGCCGTGTGGCGGCGATGAGGAAAACTGGACAGGGGAGGGTAAGGCAAGAGCAGCGGCATCTTTAAATGCTCAACCAGCTTCGAGACCACAATTCCCATCACGCCCCGGCAGGACGCGAGGATGTCTTTCTTACCGCTAAACCGCGCAAAGCGCTGTGGGAAGACGAGTTTCCCGTCACAACATCGCTCCTCCAGTCAAGGCACCCGGTAGGGCCTTGAAGAGAAAAGTCCGAAGAGGGAGGCGGCTCGCCTCAACATTTCCCGCCGGGCGCGCTCTCGCTTCATGCCCCAAAGACTGACGGCCCTTGTCCCCACGCCCCCGGGCTCCGCGCCAACCGATCTCTCGCCGTTCTCGAGCCTTACCTCAGACGGGCGCAAGAACCTTCTGGTGCTGCTTCTGCTGCCACCGCCGGGGCTCCGCGAACCGGAAGCGCGGAGGGGGGGCCGACGGCGGCAAAAGCTACCGGGGTCGGGTAGGATGGAGGCTGTTAAAACGCGAGGAGGAGGAGGAGCAGCAGCAGGAGCTGGAGCCGGCCTCGGCGAACCCAGCGGTTGCGGGTGCAAGGGGATCCGCTCTTGCCTGCTCTGCGAGGCTGCCCCGCCCCCGCAGGTAATCCACGCTGCCTCAGAGAAGGGGTGGGGAAGGGGGTGGGAAATGGAGGGTGGGAAGGGGAAGATTCGAGGGTTGGGGGTCGTCGGAGAAAGAGAGAGCGCAAGCGCAGTCTTGAGAAGCTTCGGCTAAGAGCGCCTCTGAGGATGTGCAGAGGGCTCGTCTCTCGAGGAAAGGGAGGAAGAATCCTAGCCACGTTTGCTACGGGGGAAGAAGTTCCCACTTCAGGTTGCCGTTGTATTTTTAATCATAACTTTTATATATCTTTAAAATCCATCTTACTGTTATATTGGGAAAGCTGAAAAGGATATGTGGCAATTTCAGGCAGGCAAATTTTAGCAGTCGAGGAGAGATGGAAATCTTCCAAAGAAACTTCCCAGACTCCAATTAACATTCAGAAAAGTCTGCCCAACACAGATGAATCTACTATCCCGTATTGTCTTACCCATTGTATTTCTCCCTTCTCTCCAAATGTTACCTATGATTCTAGCTATCAACGGATTGCCTAGTCTTTCTGCTTTGGCAGATTGTGTGAACTCAATAGAAGCTCAAACTTTTTAGGCATTTGTTTGATAAAGGACATTTACAACATAAGGCTAGGGAATACAAAAGTTGCCAAGTCATTTCTTTTGATGATTTTATCTAGACTATAATTTATATATAATATAAATTATATATATAGAGAGAGGGATTTAAATTATTTAAAAGAAATAGACCAAATAAAAGAGGAGGTGGAGTTGCTTTCTATATAAGAAATAACTACATCTCTACAGAAATAGACCACAACAATGATGAAAACTGTAAACTTGAATGCATTTGGGTCAAGAGAAAAGGGAGAAAAAATGACATTGCCATAGGTGTATACTATAGGTCACCCAACCAAACAGGAAATAGATGAACTTTTTGCTAGTCAGCTAACTAAGGTATGTAGGAAGCACATCACAATAGTAATGGGGGACTTTAATTACCCTGACATCAACAGGGAGACAAACTGTGTTCCAAATGGAAGATCAAACAGATTCCTGACAAACCTAGCAGACAACTTTCTCTCCCAAAAAGTAGAGAAGGGAACTAGGGGATTAGCCATTTTGGATCTAATTCTCACTAACAGAGATGAAATGATAGAAGGTGTTGAAGCCACAGGAACCTTGGGAGGAAGTGATCTTGCAATATTGGAATTCAATATTATGGAAGCACAAGCAATAGAATACAGTCCAACTAGAGTCTTGGACTTTAAGAGAGCTAATTTCAATAAACATAGACCTTGGGAAGGATTCCATGGATGAGAATCCTCAAGGGGAAAACAACTCAAGAAGCTTGGGAAATTTTGAAAACTGAGATAATAAAAGCCCAGTCTAGCACAATACCAACAAAGAGGAAAAATAACAGCTCTCAAAAGAAACCAGCATGGCTGCATAAAGAACTCTGATAAATTGAAAGATAAAAAGGACAAGTATAGAAAGTGGAAAGAGGGGCACATAACTAAGTGAATATCAGCAAATAGCCCGAGCCTACAAAGATGAAGTGAGAGAAGCTAAGGCTCAAAATGAACTAAGGCTTGCGACCAAAGTAAAAAAAAACAAAAAAAGCTTTTAACATGTAACAAACAAAAAAAGTGAAGGAAATGATTGGTCCATTAGTGGGTAAAAGTGGCAAGAAGGTGACAAGCAACAGGGAGAAAGCAGAACTATTTAACTCATTTTTTGCATCTGTCTTTACACAAAGGGAAAAAACAGACCAACCTATCAAAAATAGTGCCATAATAAACAATAGAAACACAAGTTAAGATAGGCAAGAAAATGGTAAGTGAACACCTGTCTAGTCTAGACGAGTTCAAATCACCAGGACCAGATGGATTACACACCAAGGTTCTCAAGGAACTGGCAGACGTGATCTCAGAACCACTGAACTATATTTTTCAAAGATCGTGGAGCACTGGGGAACTACCAGAGGACTGGAAGAGAGCTGATGTAGTTCCCATCTTCAAAAAAGGGGAAACAATGGATTCAGGAAATTACAGATCTATCAGCCTGACCTCAATACCTGGGAAGATTCTGGAAAAGATAATCAAACAATGAATCAGTGAGCACCTAGAGGCAAACAAAATCATTACTAAAAGCCAACATGGGTTTGTCAAAAACAGATCATGCCAGACAAATCTTATTGCATTCTTTGACCAAGTGACAAAATTAGTGGATCAGAGGAATGCTGTGGATATAATTTACTTGGACTTCAGTAAGGCATTTGATAAAGTAGATCACAACCTACTACTTGATAAGATAGAAAAATGTGGGTTAGACAGCATCACCACCAGATGGATTCGTAGCTGGCTGACAGGCTGTACTCAGCGTGTGGTCCTCAATGGAACTTCATCTACATAGTGGGAAGTGTGTAGTGGGGTGCCCCAGGGCTCTGTTCTGGGCCCAGTGCTCTTCAACATTTTCATCAATGATTTGGATGAGGGGATAGATGGAGAACTCATCAAATTTGTAGATGACACCAAGCTGGCAGGAATAGCCAATATTCCAGAAGATAGGCTTAAGATACAGGAGGATCTGGACAGACTTGAACACTGGGCGCTATCTAACAAAATGAAATTCAATGGTGAAAAACGTAAGGTTCTACGTTTAGGCAAGAAAAACCAAAGGTACAGGTATAGTGTAGGGGGTACCTTGCTCAATAGTAGTAACTGTGAGAGGGATCTCGGAGTCCTAGTGGACAATCACTTAAATATGAGCCAGCAGTGTACTGCAGCTGCCAAAAAAAGCCAACACAATGCTAGGCTGCATTAACAGGGATAGAATCAAGATCACGTGAAGTATTAATACCACTTTACAATGCTTTGGTAAGACCACACTTGGAATACTGCATCCAGTTTTGGTCACCATGATATAAAAAAGATGTTGAGATTCTGGAAAGAGTACAGAGAAGAGCAACAAAGATGATTAGGGGACTGGAGGCTAAAACATATAAGGAACGGCTGCTGGAATTGGGTATGTCTAGACTAATGAAGAGAAGGACGAGGGGGGACATGATAGCAGTGTTCCAATATCTCAGGGGCTGCCACAAAGAGGAGGGACTCAAGCTATTCTCCAAAGCGCCCAAAGGCAGGACAAGAAACTAATCAAGGAGAGAAGCAACCTAGAACTAAGGAGAAACTTCCTGACAGTTAGAACAATTAACCAGTGGAACAACCTGCCTCCAGAAGCTGTGAATGCTCCAACACTGGAAGTTTTTAAGAAGAGACTGGACAGCCATTTATCTGAAATGGTATAGGGTTTTCTGCTTGAGCAGGGGGTTGGACTAGAAACCTCCAAGGTCCCTTCCAACTTTACTATTATGATTGATTATATGTGTTCAAACCCAGAAACCTTTAAAATGTGATCAAGTTATTTCAATTACGGATTATCTGCAATAACTAATTAAAATAGTATTGAAGTAGTTAAGCATTTTGGAGAATTCGTGTAAAAGAATATTTTCATTAATAAAGTTCAAAAAAGGTTGACATGAATGTTTAATCCTGCAAAAAAAAACCTCCAAAACAAACCTTGTGTAAATGTGTACATTCACAGGAAATGGATTCAGGATTGATATGATGAATTTAGCAGGATTCTGATACAGATCATCTATTTTATCCTATTCCTTCTGCTAGGGCAAAAAGCTGAAGAAAAATGTTTTGTGTTTTATCAGAATTAGGAGGCTATTATTGTGAATACATTTGTTCCTGTCTAAATCATCTTGTTTTGTTTGGAACAATATGTTCTTTCAAGTAACAGTCATGTTCTGTACATATTTGTCCGCGGGAGGCCACCATTGTCCAGATATCTGGGTGTGAGTCACTCCTCCTGAGATGTGGCCCTAGGGCTCAGTTGGGTTTGCTGCTGGTGTACCTTTCGCCCAGTCGCGTAGCAGCAGCCCTGCCTGAACTTCTCAATATCCTCTTGGGTTTGGTGATTGAGTTCCCCAAACTTATGATTTGGGGGGACTTTAATCTGCCATCCCTGGGGGTATCATCAGAGTTGGCTTGGGAGTTCATGGCTTCCATGACGGCCATGGACCTGATGCAAGTAATTCAGGGCCCGACTCATGGGGGGGAGGTCACACGCTCGATTTTGTTTTTCTCTCTGGACAGTGGTTAGATGATCTGGGTGGGGGTTCTCCAATTATTATGCCCCTGTCATGGACCAATAATCGTCTCCTGCGGCTGGCCTTCCGTTTCGCCACCCCCCGTCGCTGGGCCATGGAACTGACAAGATGGTTCCGCCCCAGGCGCCTAATGGACCCTGAGCGGTTTCAGGTGGCGCTTGGGTTCCTGCCTGCCGCCTTCGCTCACAACCTGGCCGATGCCTTGGTGGAAGCCTGGGAAAGGGCAGCCACGGAGGCACTCGACCGCGTTGTACCCATGCAGCCCCTGACCCGGCGCAGATCCCAGTGGGCTCCATGGTTTTCCATGGAGCTCTGGGAGATGAAGTGTCGAAGACGGGGCCTAGAGAGCTGTTGGAGATCCAGCCGGTCTGAATCCGACCGATTGCGACTAAGGTCCTCTACGAGGTCTTATCTAATTACTTTGCTGCCCTCATCGCGTCTGCAGATAATCGTCTGGCCGCCCTGTTCAGGGTGACCCGCTACCTCCTCAATCAGGAGGTGAGGGAGGAGCCCTTGCAGGGTCGTGCCGAGGAGTTTAGCCAACATCTGGCGGACAAAATCGCTTGGATTTGGGCCGGTCTGGACTCCGACTGGGCAGAGTCTGACGGAGGTAACACGAGTGGTTCTGGTGATGTTATCTGGGAAGAGTTCGACCCTGTGACTCCGGAAGATGTGGACAGGATCATGGGGAAGCTGAGCTCCACCACGTGTTTATTGGACCCGTGCCCCTCCTGGCTGGTCTATGCGGCTCGGGAGGGGACACGAGGCTGGCTCCAGGCAGTGATAACTGCTTCTTTGATTGAGGGTAGCTTTCCTGCCACCTTGAAGGAGGCAGTGGTGAGGCCCCTCCTCAAGAAGCCTGCCCTGGACCCGGCTATTTTGAATAACTATCGTCCGGTCTCCAACCTTCGCTTTCTTGCAAATGTTGTTGAGAGTGTGGTGGCGCATCAGCTCCCTCTGTTCCTGGAGGAAGCTGATTATTTGGACCCGTACCAATCGGGCTTTAGGCCCAGGTACAGCACGGAGATGGCATTGGTCGCACTGGTGAATGATCTCTGGCGGGCTCGGGACAGGGGTTGCTCCTCTGTCCTAGTCCTATTAGACCTCTCAGCGGCTTTCGATACCATCGACCATGGTATCTTACTGCGGCGTCTCAGGGGGTTGGGAGTGGGGGGCACTGTTCTCCAGTGGTTCTCCTCCTACCTCCTGGGACGTTTGCAGTCGGTGCTGACAGGAGGGCAGAGGTCAGCCTCGAGGCCTCTCGTTTGTGGAGTTCCTCAGGGGTCGGTCCTCTCACCTCTCCTGTTCAACATCTATATGAAGCCGCTGGGTGAGATCATTCGTGGTTTTGGAGTGGGGTATCATCAGTACGCTGATGATACCCAGCTTTTCATCTCTACCCCAAACCACCCCAGTGATGCCCTCGATGTGATGTCCTGTTGCCTAGAGGCGGTTCGGGTCTGGATGGGGAGGAACAGGCTTCAGCTCAATCCCGACAAGACCGATAGTAGTTGTACGTTCCGGCATCTCAGGAAATTCAGTCCATTCCATCTTTAACCATGGGGGGTGAGGTGTTACCCCCCGTAGATAGGGCTCGCAACTTGGGTGTCCTCCTGGACTCACAGCTCAGTTTGGAAGACCATGTAGGAGCTTTGACCAGGGGGGCTTTTGCCCAGGTTCACCTGGTGCGCCAGTTGCGACCCTATCTGGACCGGGATGCCCTGCGTACAGTCACTCATGCGCTCATGACCTCTGGTATAGACTACTGCAATGTTCTGTACATGGGGCTGCCCTTGAGGACCACTCGGAGGCTTCAGCTGGTGCAGAATGTGGCCGGGCGAGTTGTGATGGGGGTCTCCTGATACTCCCATGTAACACCTCTTCTCCGCGAGCTGCATTGGCTTCCAGTTGCCCTCCGGGTGAGATTCAAGGTGCTGGTGATTACCTATAAAGCCCTAAATGGCATGGGTCCGGATTACTTACGGGAGCACCTGCTGCCGGCGTCATCTTCCCTTCGTCCTGTGTGCTCCCACAGAGAGGGCCTCCTCAGGGTGCCGTCGGTCAGAGAGTGTCGGCTTGCGGCCCCCAGGGGGAGAGTATTCTCTGTGGGCACGCCAGCCCTTTGGAATCAATTACTGGTTGAGCTCCGGATGGCTCCCGACCTTCGCTCTTTCCGCCGGGATCTGAAAACCTATTTATTTGAACAGGCCGGCCTGGTTTAAGGGTTTGGGGTTTTTTAATTATTTATTGTTAGGGCTTCATTAATTTAATTTACTTTTAACTTTTGTAACTTTTGTACTGCTTTTATTGCCCTGTACACCGCCCTGAGTCCTTCGGGAGAAGGGTGGTATAGAAATTCAATTATAAATAAATAAAAATAAATAAATTTGTCAGGATAATTCTAGGATTCTTGTGCATCCTGTCTTAGCAGTGGGCTAATGCCTCCTTAAGTAACACCAGCTGCCTGCAATTAGTGCAGGTTCGCATCCCACCAGGCTCAAGGTTGACTCAGCCTTCCATCCTTCCGAGGTAGGTAAAATGAGGACCCAGATTGTTGGGGGCAATTAAGCTGACTTTGTAATAATGCCGCTTGGGGGGTGTGTGAAAGCCCTAATAAGCAGGCATATACATAGAATGAAGGCTACTGCTAAGCTTGTAAGCCGCCCTGAGTCTTCGGAGAAGGGCGGGATATAAATGGAATTAAAATAAAATAAAAAAATAAAAAAATAATATTACAAAAATCAGCTTTATTAGAATTTTAAATTAGTACCAAAGAGATACAAATTACAAACATCTCTGAGGCTATTAACACCCAGGATGATACTGGACCATTTTCTGTCAGATTCATCTACTTCAGGGGTGTCAAACTGCCGGCCCATGGGCCGGATGTGTCATGCCGAAACCGCACCCACCCCATTGCCCGCAATGGGAAAAAAGTCACAACGCATCACGTGATGTTGCGAGTTTGACACCCGTGATCTAATTTTGTTGATTAGTTGTAAAATGGTGGAAGAGAGGGCAGATTATTTATTTATCACAATATATTGTTCTAAATTCTTACAAGGTTAAATAGTTTTAAAGGCTACAGTATTTATGTTAAAATTAAACAGCCCTCTCTTAACAGGGGGGAAGGGATATAACACCTATTTACAATGCAGTCCTTTGTAGCAGTTCCAAGTAAGTTCCGCAGCTGTTTACACTCTGATTCAGGTGACTGAGGATACAGATAAACCCCCAAGTAGCCTCAAGGACTCTCAAGAGAGCTAACCAGATGACTGCAAAGAATATAAATCCTTCCATTCCATTAGAACTAAAGAAGTTTTTTGGATGAGAAGCAAAATGTTTTCAAAGGAAGAAAGTCTTTTGGATAATGCACCTTTTGACAACCATGACCTGGATGATTGAGAACCTCCATAGGCATTTGGCTTGTTCACACAACAATAAGGAAGCTGGTAGCCATTTCTAAAACCATTTACTGGTGTAAGCTGTTCCTCTTTCTCAAAAGAGAAAGGTGTCATCTCCTTTACATTAAAAAGATGAGAAAGAAAAGTTGATTCTAGTTGCTTAGGGTTGCTTCTGTATAGACATCTCAACTGAAGGTAATAGCATTGACTAGAATTCTTGTGTTGTCACTTTCACATTAAAGTTTGCTAATTTGAATTGAGAGGCTGATTTGGATTTATCATTTCAAGTTCTGATTGCTGTTAGTCTGATACCTGGCCACAGTATCATCCCACTACTCAAAGAATAAAAGACCAAGATATTATACTTGTCTCTGACTTAATTGTAATAAAGAGTTCAGTTATTGAGAGCAGGGGGGACCTCCACATTACAAAACTCTTTTTCAAGGGAAGTACAATCCAATCCAGAGCAAATTTACGATATGGGATTGAGCCAAATATTCACTTATGAAGATCTATTCTGCCATATGGGCTTTAATTTCATTGTTGTGATCACCCAAACTCTTTACAATTGTTAAGTGCTGGGTCAGGTCTGGGTATGGTTAGTATTGCTGTATTAGTAGACTGGTTATACCAAATCCTGAACTGAAAAATTACTTTTTAGAAACTTCAGAGCAGAAAGAAAGAGAAGACTTGCATAACACATATGGGAGTAACGAAAGGCCAGGCCAGTAAGATGAGAATAGATAACACTCCATCCAGATCTTAAGGCAACTGGTACTGTTTTTGTGCTGTGTCTAGTCCTGAATCTCAGTTGAAAGGGAACAGCATAATCCCTTTTTCTCTAGGATCCTCTGTAGCTAGAAACCTAATGTCTTTTCCAAGGCTCAGAATACAGATAGTCTTCAATTTACAATCATTTAGTAACTGTTTGAAGTTATGGCAGCAGTGAAAAAAGTGACTTATGACCAATCCTCACACTTATGACTATTAGCATCCCCATAGTCACATAATCTTGATTTAGGTACTTGGCAACCAGTTTGTGCTTATGGCTGCAGCATCCCAGGATCACATGATTGCCACTGTGGCCTTCCAGCCAATTCCTGACAAGCAAAGTCAATGGGGAAACTAGATTCACTTAATGACTGTGATTTGCTTAATGAAAACCATAAAATTGGATGTGATCATGTGATGACTCACTTAATGACCACTTTGTTCTGGTTCTAATTGTGATTGTAAGTTGAGGACTGCCTGTAAATCACATTTGATCCTGCAGGATGTTACCCAAATCATCTCACCAGACTCTATCCAGGTGTGGCATCTAAGTCCAAGGATTTGCAAGCAGTTCTACCTAAAAACCTTGCAAAAATATCATAACGGCGTTTGAGTAGATATTATTGTGGTAGCTTATTATAGACTGCTTGAACTGGCAGAGGATATGAATGAGGCTTTTCTGTGACAAACGATTGAATTTTTATTGAGGCACACAGTAGTGACAAATATCCTTAATTTACTGGAAATCTTATTCTGCCAAAGGTCAGAGGTCTAACAAAATCCTCCTCTCTTGCTGAGTACATTGTCAGAAAATAAAGGACAGAACAAGGAGTTCTATTATATTAAATGACAATAACTTTATTTTTGTCCTACCCCTGTAAAATATTTGTAGGCTGTGATTTCACTGTTTAAAATACTTAACCAATAGTTTAAATAACCTATTAGTTTTAAATGTGCTGTTTATGTTTTCTATTATTCTTAATTTGTCCCTATAGTCTGATTCAATGGCACATAATTCTTAATTTCCTCAAAATTACATCTTTACACATGGGGTATAAATTACATTATTATAACTTCATCTCTTCAATTCTGCTAAAAGAAATCGTGTGAAAATAAGAGATTAATTATACAGTACATTAATAAAGAAGTGCGTTTTAAAAGAATAGGAAATCGTTTATGTTAAAACATTTAGCACTTATATTCAACCAAATGATGGCATAAAGCCATATGACCAAAACCTATCTTCAAAATCTAATGCCAACTATAGGCAGTCCTCAGGATATGACCGTAATGGAGCCTGTCACATATCTCCATAGCCATTAAGCAACATGGCCTCACTTAACGACCCTTACTGTCCCTGATGCAACTGTTGAATTAATTCAAGGGTTGCTAAGTGGAGTACAGGTAGTCCTCGACTTATGACCACAATTAAGCCCAAAATTTTTGTTGCTAAGTGAAACATTTGTTAAGTGATTTTTGCCCCATTTTACGACCTTTCTGGCCACCATTGTTAAGTGCATCACTGTAGTTGTTAGTAATAATAATAATAAACCTTTATTGTCAAAGTACAACATGTGTACATTGAGATTAGCTGAGCCTCCCCCCCGTGCTCTCTCCCCCCAACACACAGTGACAACAAACCCTCCATCCCACCACACTATGTGAACCAACTACACCACACACCGGCCTCCCAAGTCAATTCTGCATAAGATTATGCCCCATTTAAAAGCCTAACAGCCCACGGATAAAAGCTATTTTTCAGCCTGTTGGTACGGCTGGCTATATTCCTATATCTCCTACTGGATGGTAGGAGAGTAAAGAGATACCGTCCAGGGTGTGAGTCATCCCTGAGAATCTTCCTCACTCTTCCAAGGCAATGAGCCCTGGCGATGTCATCCAGTGGTGTCAGGGGACAGCCCACAATGTCTTGTGCTGTGCTCACTACCCTCTGTAATACTTTCCTATCCGCGGCTGTCAGACCAGCATACCAAACCACAATACCATACGAGAGGACGCTCTCTATAGTAGACCGGTAAAAGAGGGTCATTAGCTGTTGTTCTACCCTGTTCTTCCGCAAGACCCTAAGAAAGTGAAGCCTCTGTTGGGCCTTTCTAGCCACCTGAGTTGTGTTAACTTTCCAGGTCAGATCTTCACAGAGGTAGACTCCCAGAAATTTAAAGGAGGAAACTCTCTCTACACAGTTCTCTCCGATGTGAAGTGGGGCAGGTTCCTCCTTTTTTCTCCAGAAGTCTAACACCATCTCTTTCGTCTTGCCGATGTTTAGGTGCAAGTTGTTGTTACTACATCATATGGATAGTTTTTGTACCTCCGCCCTATATGCTGTCTCATCCCCACCTGTAATAAGACCCACCACAGTTGTATCATCTGCAAACTTGATTACAGCAGTGGATGGGTCAGATGATACACAATCATAAATGTATAAAGAGTACAGGTAGGGGCTAAGCACACAGCCCTGTGGCGTGCCGGTGCAAAGCTTCAGGGGGGTGGACAAAGCAGAGCCGACCCTCACTGTTTGTAACCGATCCCTAAGAAAGTCTTGAATCCAATCGCAGATGGCGGGGGAGAATTTCAAGTCAGTCAGCTTCTCGATGAGAATGCTCAGCAAAATGGTGTTGAAAGCCGAGCTGTAGTCAACAAAAAGCATCCTGACGTAACTTCCAGGCTTCTCGAGATGACTTGCTACAGAGTGTAAAGCAGTAGCTATGGCATCGTCTCGACCTATTTCCCCTGTAGGCAAATTGATGTTTATCAAAGTCTAGTGGGAGGCATGTCCTAAGATGTTGGAGAACCAATCTTTCGAAGCATTTCATGACTACAGACGTTAATGCAATAGGTCTGTAGTCATTCAGGCACTCAACTGCAGTTTTCTTGAGGACTGGGACAATGGTAGCTGCTTTCAAGCACCGATGGTACACATGCCGTTTGCAAGGAGATGTTAAAAATCCCCTGCTAATTGATCGGCACAATTCCTGACCACTATCCCCAGCACCCCTTCTGGGCCTGCAGCTTTGCTGGGATTCACAGCCTTCAATACAGCTCTCACTTGGTGTTCACACAGGGTGAGTGGCTGAGAGTCAGAAGGCCGGCCAGCAGAGGCTACGGGGTCTGGTCTTTTAACCTCGTAGCGGCCGAAGAAGATATTCAGCTCCTCAGCCAACGAGGCATTGGTGTTTGCCATGCTCCTCGTGCTGCCCTTATAGTTGGTTAAGTGCTGCAGTCCCTGCCATACTTGCCTCGGATCGTTATTCGCTAAATGGTTCTCCACCTTTTGTTTGTATTGTTGTTTTGCCATCCTAATGCCTCTTCTGAGATTTGCCCTGGCCTCTCTGTATCTGTCCCTGTCCCCCGCCTTAAAGGCAGAATCCCAGGCTCTCAGGAGTGTTTGTATCTCTGCAGTCATCCAGGGTTTACAGTTCCCGTAAACTCTAATGCACTTATCCGTTGTTACACTATCAGTGCATGTTCTAATATGTAACACGGTTAGTAACACGGTTGTAAAGTGAATCTGGCTTCCCGATTGACTTTGCTGGTAAGAAGGTCACCAAAGGTGATTGCATGATCCCAGGACACTGCAACTGTCATAAATATGAGTCAGTTGCCAAGCGGCTGAATTTTGATCATGTGACCAGGGGGATGCTGCAACGGTTGTAAGTGTGAAAAATGGTCATAAGTCACTTTTTTCAGTGTCATTGTAACTTTGAATGGTCACTAAAATGAACTATTGTAAGTTGAGGACTACCTGTACCGGTTGCTTCAGGGGTAGGAGAGGCTTATACAGGCCCAGGGTTGTCTGCATTAGACATCCCAAGGCCACCACCCTCCCTCGAGGCACCCCATGCTCCACTTCTTGTGCAGCGTCCTTTGTACCCAGTAAGCAAGGGAGATCAAGCCAGCTAAAGCTTACAAGCCTTCAGCTGTCTTCCCACCCAGCGAGCCGGCCAAACCTGTGCTGTTTTGCATTAGGTTCTAATTCTGTTCTTGCAATACTGTAGTGTTTTGTTTAATATTTTTAAGGAGGCCCATTTCTTTGTGGAGTTTATAAAGCCTCCTTAAAAAGGAAGCCCCCTACAGGTGCTTGAGAATAAACACCTGCTTTGTCAGAAGGCTAGGTCTATAAGATTCTGTATTCAGGGCTGAGTGCTCAGAAGCTGCAAAAAACAGAAAGGTAAGTTGGGTGTTGTTGGGCTCTGGAGCAGGTTGAGTCCTGTAAGTGGGAAAGAAGCTGGAGGCTTGCAAGCTCCAGACAGCCTGATCTCCCTTTCCTTACCGGAAGTTGCAAATTCCAGAGGCCTAATCTTCCCTTCCTTGCTGGATGGGAAAGAAGCTGGAGGCTTGGGTGGATGAGTGGCTGCAGGAACCCAGCGGGGTGAGTGAAAGAGCACTAAAGCATCCCTGCAGTTGACCATAAGGGCAAATGACTGCGGTGGTGCTGCAGCTGATGTAACTTTGAAACTGGGTCATAAGTAGCTTTTGGAGCCCTGTCATAACTTTGAATGATCAATACGAGACACATTGTAAGTAAAGGACTACCTTTAAGACGCAGGAATTCTAAAAGCATATTTATTTAAGCAAGTGATTAGAAGACTGTATATTTCTGCAAGCGATTAGAAGACTGTATATTTCTGCAAACTAGAAAATTTGACAAATTGTAAACGTGAAGATCAGATTCAGTTACTACTTTTCTCCTTTTCACATTCCCATTTTTTTCCTCAGAAAAGTGCAAATTTTGTTTACTGCCCACTGACCGGCTTTGCTGTGGGAGAGAAACAATCAGAATTTGAAGGATGGGCTTTCCAGTTTCCAGGAATATTTTTGCTGGAAGACTTTATAAACACAGATGAGGAATATCAAATGGTTGAGCTAATGGATCAAAGCATATGGAAGCCATCACAATCTGGCCGAAGAAAACAGGTCTTGTCTCAAGCTTAAATTCCTCCTTACTCTGGGAGGTAGGGATGGGGTCATCTTCCAGTGTTTATCTTTGGATATCTTTGTTTAGTGTGTGTGTTTTTCCTTCCATTCTCTTTCCCTGTGATTTTTTTTTTCAAAATAAGTTAAAACAACAGAAATGTTAGTAGTACCTCTGGTGCAGCCACTTTCTATTTTGATCATAATAAGTACTTGGTTTATTTAATCAGGGTTTATTCAATCCAGTATTCTTGATTTACATGAGAAAATGAATTATGAATGCATATAGGATACTTCTGGAGCAAGTCATTCCACTGGTTAATTGTCCTGTCAGAAAATTTCTCTTTATTTCTACGATGTTTCTTAAGGAAGCAAATTAAAGGCAGGAATTTCTTGGGTACCAACCAGCTAAGTAATCTAAATATTCTTCAGTTAAATGGAAAATGTGTTTCAGGTAGCAATTTCAGTAGCAATTGAAGCACAGTTAATTACCAGGATAAAAACCCTGCAGGAAATGCCAGAATATGTTGATGCTTGACTGATTACACTGCCATATTGGCCAAATGACATTGACTGTCTGACATTCTAACATTTTAGATCGTTCCTTTTTATATTGGATGCAAAACCAGTTACAAATTATTATATTGAAATAGTTTATCTGTATAAATATTTAGGGTAGAGTTTGTTTTTTAGGAAGCAGCATTGTTTGTCAAGGATCTCAACGAGAATGTATAAATTAATATTGTTACCCTGTTATTGCAAGTGTTGGACTAAAAATAGCAGCTTGTCTAAGCCTGCATTTTTTTTAGAGATGAGATCCGAATTGGGGATTCCATTGCTCACAGTCTTTTATCTTTTAATTTACCCCTCCTCAAATACTCTTTCTTCTTTTTCAATAGGACTATGGCCCCAAAGTGAACTTTAAGAAGCAAAAATTGAAAGCTGGTAATTTTTCTGGGTTGCCCAGCTTCAGCAAGGAGATCGTGGCACGAATGCAAAAATATCCAATTCTTGAAAGTTTTTCTCCTGTTGAGCAGTGCAATTTAGATTACGACCCTGAGAGAGGATCTGCTATTGACCCACATTGGGATGACTGGTGGCTATGGGGGGAACGGCTGGTGAGCTTAAACTTGCTCTCAGATACTGTACTTTCCATGTCCTGCGACTCAGAGGATAGTCTCCAGTTATTTCCTCTAGTTCTTCAAGAAAACAAGCAGATGCACAGGTATAAATCTGATATTTCTCAAGAGTATCAGATTGAAGATTGTAGTCTTCTAGAAAGCACTGAATATTCATCCACAAAGTTAGTTCGACTCAGAGAAATCCTTGTTGCTATTTACCTACCTCAGAGATCACTAGTCGTTCTCAGTGGACCTGCTCGCTACCAGTGGAAGCATGCCATTTATCGCAACCATATTAAAAGTCGTCGCATATGTATCACCTTCAGAGAATTGACTGCTGAGTTTAGTCTTGGAGGAGAACACGCAGAGCTGGGTAAAGAACTCTTGGACATTGCTCTAACATTCAAGGGATCACCTGTATAAAGCACTGTGGCTTTTCTTTGGCTGCTGGATATTAATGTTCAGGGCTTTCATAAACCACCTTCCTTTTTTTCCTCCCCTGAGCAAAGTTATACAGCATTCATTATTCTGACAAGGGTGGTTCTCAGTGTTACGTTCTAGGTTCGAATGTCCACTAATTAAAATAATTTGAATTAATTTTTAAAATCTACACTGTGTGGCTCTTCAGATGTCACTGAATTTAATTATGTTAACAGTGAAGAGAATAAATGCATCTTCCTTGGAAACAGGTTTCCTTTGAAAGTCTGTTTGCAGCACATGGTCTGTAGCCTTTGTGACACTGTTGGGCTACAGCACCCAACAATCCTCATCCTTAGCTGACTAGCTGGGGCTGTTGAGAGTTTTAATTCATCATCTGGAGGGCCATAGGTTATATGTTAAAACATATTAATTAAAAGTGTTAAATTTCTTGTCTATTCATAACCCTGTTAAAATCATTAGTTTTAAGGATGGGGATACCGTACATTCATTTCTCTTATTTTATTTAACTAAAACTGTAAGAGAAATAAATTAAAGAACAGTTTATTAACCCTTCTGACAATTATTGGCATTTCTCCAAAGACTTGGCATTTCTCCTTGATATATACCAATAAAATATATAAAATATCTATTAATCATAAGATGATCAGTATCTAAGCTGATTTTTAAAGACTGATGAATTTCCAAAGCATACATACCAGGGCATTCATTTTTTAACTTTACCTTCCAATCCCTGCTTCACAGATGTCTTTGTATTCCTTGATAAGATTAAAAATGCGAATCCCAGGCATGTTAAAATTAACAAACTAAAAGAACAGTGGGATGGAATAAGAAAAAACAAAAGAGTTTTTATTGCTAAAAAAGCAAGCTTTCGTCAGGATGGAGACGCTGGGGTGGGGAGATAGCGTTTATACTGTTGGTGTCTGCACTCTGCTCATGGAGCGCATCACCGGTCTGTTGAGGTCTGCCGTATTTCTTTGAGTTGTCGCGCATCCGTTTTTGGGGGATGTAGTTGTCTCTGGGTATCTGTTGTTAAAAGTGAATTGCTGATAGTTCCATGTGTTGTAGCCATAGCTCTAGTCATTGCCCGTGTTCTCATGCCAGGGGTCCTAAATGGTTGTTGCTCTTCTTCCCTGTGTTCAACATTGCAGGGTGGTTATGTGTTGGTGCAATCTTGGATTTGATACAATGAGGTACTCTGTGAATGCTTGCGCTGTTTGTCTTCATATCACGCACGTCGTTCCTCTTCCCAATTTCTTAGTGCCTGGTATGCAGGGGGGAGGTCTATATGCCGGTTGATAAAGGAATGGTTTGAAAACCAAACTTCCATAAACAAGCGGCCACCTTTAGTGTTGTCACTGGCAATTGCCTCGGTCCCTGCTAGATTAAAGATGTGGTTGTGTGTAGCCATGCGTGCCCACACCTGTGAATGTTGTTCTTCTCTTCTAATAGCAAGCTTGTGTTCATGTACCCTAGTCCTCAGTCGTTTTGCCGTCTCCCCAATGTAATTGCAATTGCAATTCTGGCATGACATCTTGTACACAACCGAGGATTTTTCTTCATTCGGGAGTGAGTCTTTAGGGCGCATGACACAAGCTCGTAAAGTCCGATCAGGTCTGTGGGCTACTGTGGCCTCGGATACACCGTGGATATAAGGCAGTGTTATACGTGATGTTAAGGCGTTTTCACATTCATGGCATGTTGGTTCACCTGGCCTGCTGTGTTGTCTGATGAAGTTAGATGGGTACCCGTTGTTTCTGCAGACACGAGAAAGGCGGCGTCTTTCTTCCCTTTTTGCCTTATTCGTGCTGCAATGCATGTCTATACATCTAAAGAGGGTCCTAATACAGCTGGCCTTATGGGTTGTGGGGTGATTACTTTCGTAATGAAGTATCCTGTCCGTATGGGTGGATTTACGGTAGACAGATGTGTGTAACAAGCTGTCAGGTTGACGTCTAAACAACACATCTAAAAAGGCCAAAGCCCCATTGGTCTCTTCTTCCACAGTGAAGCGGATATCAGGATAGATGGAATTGAGCTTCCTCATCAGCCTGTCCTTGTCCTGCCTTTTGACGATCACAAAGGTATTGTCCACGTATCTCACCCAAGACTTGGGGCGACACGTGGACGTCACCCGGGTCTCTAACTGTTGCAGGACTGCCTCTGCAATGACACCAGAGATGGGGGACCCCATAGGGGTACCCTTCACCTGTTCATAAATGGTGCCTTGAAATGTAAAAAACATTTTCAGGCATAGGGATGTAAGCTGAAGCAGATCTTCGTTGCTAAGTGAATCTTGATGCTGCCCCGCTCCCTGCTGTTCCAAGCGGTCCCCAATTACAGCAAGTGCTAAGTCTTGTGGAATTGAGGTGAATAGGGAGGTGACATCATAGGAAACCATGATCTCCCCATCCTCTATGCTGACGGATCTAATTTTCTCTAAAAATTCACTAGAGGAGTTCACAGTGGTGTCATTGTTCATTACTAGATATCTTAACCTGCCATATAGCCATTTGGCCAGCCCTGAGGCTGGAGTTCCCCTAAACGACACAATGGGTCTTAGGGGAGCTCCTTCCTTATGGATCTTGGGGAGTCCATAAAATCTGGCAGTAGGCGCGTCTTTGGGGCGCATAGTTCTTAAAGCCTATTTACCCTTGCCGTTTTAATCTATCCAGTACCTTGGAAATTTGGTTCCTGAGGGTTGTCATAGGGTCTTTTTTGACAGTCCGGTAGGCGCTGGTGTCATTGAGCAGTGTGAGGGCTTTGTGGATATAATCAGGTCGGTCCATTACGACCGTTGCTCTGCCTTTGTCAGCTGGGAGGATAACGATGGATGTGTCATCCTGTAATTGCTTTAGGGCTTCTTTTTCAGTAACTGATAATGTTTGGCAGCGTCTATGAGTCATAAGTAGGCTTGTGATGCAGTGCCTGATAGAGCCCCTGGTCTCTTCTTTAATATTCACTTGTTGGATAGCTGATTCAAAGGCTGCCACAAAGTCCACAGGGCGTGCATCCATTAGGTTGTAACCTGCATCACATTGTAACAATTCGAGTTGTTTGTAAGAAAGCGTCTTAGATGATAAATTGTATACCAAATCATTGTTAGAACCAGGGTTGCTTATTGCACTCAGGCACTGCATTTTGCGATGCAGGACCTCAGTCCTGAGTTGCTTGGTCTTTTCTGTAGCTTCACTAATATGGCAAGTGAGAAGCTGGTAATGCTGGCGTGCAAGGAATTGTTGGCAACGTTCCTGGTATTCACGGGCTGCCATCCTCATAGTGTGGATCTTTCTGTGATGGTCGTTAATCAATGCATGTGTAGTATGGCGTTGGAATCGACGAATGGCAAGTCGGCACTCCATGGAATCCACAAACGGTTTCTTCGAGAGCGACCTCGGAGGTAGATTGTTACGTAGGCAGTCGTGTAGAAAGGCTAGTTTGTGATAAACGCAAATAACCTTTCGTGCGAGTCTCTCCCATCTCCTGGCTGTGAGCAATACAGCTCTCGGGTAGTATTCCTTGATAAGATTAAAAATGTGAATCCCAGGCATGTTAAAATTAACAAACTAAATGAACACTGGGATGGAATAAGAAAAACTAAAAGAGTTTTTATTGCTAAAAAATCAAGCTTTCGTTGGCTAAATGCCAACCTCGTCAGGATGGAGATGCTGGGGTGGGGAGATCGCGTTTATACTGTTGGTGTCTGCACTCTGCTCATGGAGCGCGTCACCGGTCTGTTTGTTGAGGTCTGCCGTATTTCTTTGTATAGGTTGTATAGATTTCTTTAAAATTAACCAAATTTAAAAAAAGATTTTTTTAAAAAAAAGCACAATTAGAAAATGGAGAAAAATGCTGCAAAAAGAAATAAATACAGATACTTTTTTTACATGCCTTCAAGTTGTTGACTCCTGCTGACTGCCTGGAGTAGTCACTGCAGTTTTCTTGGCAAGATTTTTAAAATAGTTATCCACTGCCTTCTTCTTAGGGCTGAGAATCAGTAAGTGGCCCAGGTTTATCCAGCTGGTTTTGTACAAGGCAGGACAAGAACTCACAGTTTCCTGGTTTCTGCTTTGGTGCCTTAACCACTACTGCAGCGATCCCTACCCCAGAGCCCACGACCGGGCCTTGGCCTGTTCAGAATTGGGCTATGCCAGTTCTTTCCACCAAGCTGGAAAGGTTGGGGACTGCTGGCACTACAGTAAACTGGCTCACAACCATCCTCATTCTTATCTAACTGGTTTTATAGACATATGAATAAATTTATGCCACAATTCACTATTGTCTTCCATAACTGATCATAATTATAAGTCCATTTTCTTTGTCCAGAAGTCAAAAATAAAGCTATTTCATTGCATTGCGGTGGTGGCACAGAGGTTAGAATGCAGTATTGCAGGCTAATTCTGACTGCCAGGGGTTCAAGCCTCACCAGCTCAAGATTGACTCAGCCTTCCATCCTTCCAAGGTCGGTAAAATGAGGACCTAGATTGTTGGGGGCAATATGCTGACTCTCTAAACCACTTAGAAAGGGCTATAAAGCACTGTGAAGCGGTATATAAATCTAAGTGCTATTGCTATTCCCAACAATATAAATGCAATGAGATGATTTCTAAAATATTATTTCTTGTGGAAAAGGATGTAATCTAAAAATCTGCTGAAGTTTTTTTAAACCATTTTTAATTAGTTAAACATGCAAGCAAAACAAAGGAGATACATACATATAACTTTTGACCACAATTGACCCCAAATTTTTTGTTGCTAAGCAAGGCAATTGTTAAGTGAATTTTGCCCCATTCTATGACCTTCCTTGCCACAGTTGGTAAGTGAATCACTGCAGTTGTTGAGTTAGTAGCATGGTTATTAAATGAATCTGGCTTCCCCATTGACCTTGCTTGTAAGAAGGTTGCAAAAGGTGATTGCATGATCCCAAGACATTGCAACATGCCATTTGCCAAGTGTCCAAATTTTGATCAAGTGACTATGAGATACTGCAACAGTCATAGGTGTGAAAAATGGTCATAACTCACTTTTTTCAGTACTGTTGTAACTTTGAATGGTCACTAAACAAATGGTCATTGAGAACTACTTGTATACATCTTGAATTTGTAATTATATATGCAGGTAATCCCCAACTTATTGAGCCCAAAATTTCTGTTGCTAAGTGAGGCAATTGTTAAGGGAGTTTTGCTCAGTTTTACGACCTTTCTTGCCACAGTTGTTCTGTGAATCACTGTAGTTGTTAAGTTAGTACCATAGTTATTAAGTGAATCTAGCTTCCCCATCGACTTTACTTGTCAGAAGATCACAAAAGGTGATCACATGATCCCAGGACATTGGAACTGTCATAAATATGAGCCAGTTGCCAAGGGTCTGAATTTTGATCATGTGACCATGGGGATGCTGTATTAGTCGTGTGAAAAACAGTCATAAGTCACTTTTTTCAATGCTGTTGTAACTTTGGTCACTAAACAAATGGTTGTAAATTGAGGATTACCTGTATAAGTGTGTGTGTATGTATGTCTTAGCTTGCATTGCGATGTAAGGGAACCATTCCTGTTTGAATTTCATTAGCTTGCTGCTGCATATATGTGCTTTTCATCGCTGCATATTCTTCAATTTTAGACTTCGTGTCTTGTACTGATGACCAGGATTATTTTTCCCCAATATTGTGTCAAATTGATTTTTGCCACTGTCAATATATATGTTAATGAATTATGATACCTTTCACTTCTGCTCTCTAGAATCATCCTAATAAAAATATTCTGTTGTTTTAATTCAAATTTTATTAAAAATTTTCTGAATATTTTTGTCTATTTCTTTTTAGTTATTATAGTGGGATTTTTTTAGCATAACCACCATATATGCTAAAACATTCTTTCTTGTTGAGACGTTTCCAACATTTATTTAGCACTACAAAGCTTGAAAATCCCTCCTCTAAGGTTTGATTATTTCTTAACTATGGTAAAATACCTTCATGAAGAAGGTAGCATCTGTATTTATATAATTAACAAGGCTACAAATGCATGTCATTGATAGATGATGAGATTATTGTACAGTATGTCAGGACCCACCCCAATCCACATCTTAGGAAAATAAAGAACTCTTGGAGCCAGGTCTTGTCCAAAAGGAGTGTTTACTAGGACATGATCAGTTGTGGAAATACAAGACAGGATCTGGCATTGTGTTACACTCTGATACTTTATAAAGAGTTCCCGGTTCAACCCCCTCCCCTCAAACCCATTTGGTCAGACCCACATCAATTTAACTTAGGTGTCAAAGAGGGATCTTCCCGTGTCTTTATGACTATTGCCTCCTTCCTTTTCAGATTCAAATGGAGATACAAACCAGATCTCCTCCTCCCTTCCCTCCCTTTGTTGTCCTCAGTTCAAAAGGTTTTCCCTGGTCTTTGAAGACAGCCTACAGGCAGGCTGAATAAACCTCTTCTCCCCTCAGGAAAATGGCAGAATCCAGGGAGGGGTATAATAGTTTAGACATACATTTATGAATGGGATATAAATGGATTCTGACAGTATGATTGTGGTTTTTCTTATACAGACTGGTTATTCTTAAATGTAGCCTAATTTTAGCTGTTATTATATACAAAGTATAATGTAACTTAGTTACTTCCCAATTTACCTTGTTGGGGAATGCCCCTGTTTCCATTATTACTGCTTTTGTATTATTCAGAGCAGGGATCCCCAACCCCCGGCCCATGGACCAGTACCGGGCCGTGGCATGCCAGCAACCAGTCCGCACAAACAAGGAAAGCCCCATCCACAAGATGCAGGCAGCACACAAAACCACACAGAGACAGTCTGGTCCGTGGAAAAATCTCCACGTAACCGCTCCCTGGTGCTCAAAAGGTTGGGGACCTCTGATTCAGAGAATATATTCCATTAGCATCACACATAGTACCATATTGCAATGAATTCACTAAACCCATCTCTAATGCTTCCTTAAAATTGCAAGACTAAATAGGTCATAGTATGTGATTTGTCCTTCTATAGGTAGTCCTCGACTTACAACAGTTCATTTAGTGACTGTTCCAAGTTACAGAAGCACTGAAAAAGTGACTTATGACCATGGCAGTATTCCCATGGTCACATGATTTACTTTCTGATGCTTGACAACTGATTCATATTTATGACGGTTGCAGTGTCCCAGGGTCATGTGATCATCTTTTACGAGCTTCTGACAAGCAAAGTCAACGGGGAAGCCAGATTCACTTAACTGTATTACTAATTTAACAACCGCAGTGATTCACTTAACAAATGTGACAAAAGTCATAAAATGAGGCAAAACTCAACAAATTTCTCAGCAACATAAATTCTGGGCTCAGTTGTGGTCATAAGTTGAGGACTGCCTGTATATTAGCAGATAAGAGATGGCAAAACCACAAATGAAGGAAGAAGCCAAGAGGATCTGCAGAAAGTAAGTCATGAAGGACTCCTTGGGAGGATTGGATATCTTTGTGGTTAATAAGATTAATTTGCTGTTGTCATTTGCATGATGTGGCTGCAGTATGCAAAATACATTCCAGTGAATCCAGAGTTGAGGCTGGGGATTAGGCATACAAATTTGAGACACCAGAAGGCCAAAATGGGCAAATTAATGATCAGTAAGATAGAAAGGTGAAATAAGCAGTTTGGATGCGGATAAGATCAATTGTATTTTGGACAGGAAGTCAGGCTTTCCATAGCAACTTTAAGATTTGTTCATCCTTTCTAGAGCCCTCCTTACACGTTTCCAGAATCTGCAGCTCACCTTGCTGCAATTCTAGTTCAGTTTATCTCCTAGCTTCACCCTGCATTTTGATAATCCTGCTCCTAGTTTGCATACAACGCTTTTGAGGGGGTTCTGCAGGAGATCTTTTGCCTCAAGTTGTGCATCTCTGGAACAGTTGCATAAATTAATATTGAACATCTATCTAATGATGTCTTATAAGAATGCAACTCTCGATCAGGTAGCAAATAAGACTGGAGAATGGAGGAGAGATGGACACAAAAGATAAAAGTTGTGGCTTGCTAAGTGAGGCCACAGAAAAGCTTTTTACAGTTTTATATTTTAGAGTTTGAAAAGCCTTCTCAAACATTTGGCAATCCTTAGTGATGATGATTTGGATTTGTGAAAATAAAATAAAAACGATTTAATAAAGGTTTTAGTGTCTTGTACTGTAGAGTTAAAAGTCTTAATACTTGAGACTTCAGTGGAGCAAACTGCAATTAAACTTTCTTTTTGTAAGTGTTCAGGAATTCAGTTCCTTAAACAAATGGCAAAAAGTACACCTCTGTAAAAGGAGAAAACAAAAGGTTTTCTGTTTCAAGTAGTAACCAGAATCTAGTACTATCTCTGATCAATATAGAAACCCCAGAACAAGATAAAAATTCTATTCCACTTCTACATCTTGTTGGCTGCTTCTTTCCTTCAGTTTTTTTAAAATATTCTACTAGTTAATGCATAATCTGTAAAATAGCAGTCCCCAACCTTTTTGGGTCCAAAGACCGATGGTGGTAGCAGCAGCAGCAGGGGGAGAGGGGATGGTTGCATATGTGCAACCTAATTCTGCACATGCACAAATGAAGCTTTGTGCAATCGCCTGCTGCTTGCACGGCTCCAGTTCCCAATAGACTGCGGACTGGAACGGTCCGTGGCCAGGGGATTGGGGCCCCTTGCTGTAAAAGAACAGAAGCTGTGCTGCTTAGAGTGGGTCAAATTAATTCATTAAATTAATGCGCTATACAGAATGTTGGTATTTAATGAACCATAGTTTACCAGAATGATATGTCAGCCAGTGTCCTTCACTCCTTTTCTCCTCCATGCTAGGAATAGATAATTAAAGTATTTTTATTCTTCTCTTTTCATCTTATTCCATCTGAACTGAGTCACGTTTAATTTTTTTAATAATGATGATCTTGGGCAATATTTGACTTAAACCTAAGATGGAGTTTACAGTTAGTTTGCTGATTACACTAGATTGCATATAGATTGTGCTAGATTTTAGCCCTGCTGATATCAAAGAACATGAGATTAAATTGTGGCTAGCTTGTCCCAATTATAACAAAACTAAAGTGAAACTAAATCCGGATCCAATCAACTGCTTCTGAGGAACTTTTTTTTAAAAACAGGTGTATATGGCTCTTCTATTGCCATGTGAATACTGCACATAAATTTGTTATACTGGAGTGTTCAGAGAGTCTCAATTACCAGCTATATATCAGACTTGTGAATTAGGCCTAATTTGAAGACACTCAGATACTCATACCATCTCAAATATACATATTATTTAAATCATTAATGACTTATTTGTTTTAAAAAATACAAGAGTTGTTTTGAAGTATTCAATAAATGGCATTTTATGTAGCTTTGCAATTAGTATGTCTTTTGCAGAAAATGCACATACAATGTATATATATTAATTATACTAAAATTAATATATCCAGCAGGCAAACCACTGAAATAAGGGATGAAGTATACAATTAGGTACATATTACCTTTGAACAATTTACCAGGAAGGATTATATTCTACAATTATATTCTATTTTTCCTTTTCAAAGTATATTTTGCATAAGAAAAAAAGTTTGGGGAAATATATTTGAAATTCATCATACAATTATCCTCTTATTTTCAACATACAATAATTGATTATACATACTATAAGATGTGTGAAATAGGACATTAATGTCTCATCTGAATAGTAGGGCACATGTTTTGAAAGATATCTACTTATGGTATCAACTCATTAAATTAGAATGCATAGGATAAAATTTAATTTTCTCAGACTGAAAATAGCTAAATGAAATCATCCACATTTCACTTAGCTAGAATTCTTTGAACATATAGAACTGTGGTTTGAACAAGGATTCTTGGACTTGTAAAAAGGTTTTTTTTTCCAAATACTAGCTACACTTTGTCGCTAGTACAGTATTTCTGTATCATAAAATAACTTTGTGCATCAATCAGAATTTGTACTTCACATTCCAGCTGTCTTTTGTTACTGGAGAACAGTATCAGCTTGGATGCCTTCTGCAGCGATTGCAACCTTACACACACCTCTGTTGTACAATCAAAGATCTTTCTTTTATAATTAGCATTTAGAAGGAAAAGTACTGCTGTAATTTCCAAAAAATTCTCATTAACCAAAAACATGGGAATTTCTGGGCTAAGGGCTGTTTTTTTCTCTTTTTTCAATGGAAAAAAATACCTTACAGAAGCAATATGAAATAATAAATAAAGAGAAAAAAGCTCGCAGAGGAAAAGTTCTTGGCTCAAACTGAATCTATCTTTGTCGGATAGAAATACTTCCTCTGTATGAAATTGCAAAGTAGACACATTTCACAATTTCCATACCGTAGAATCTATTTGCATGTTGTGATGTACAAACTCATTTCCAAAGTAATGCTTGTAAAACTTGCCAGTAAGGGAGCAGTGACAGACTTCCCTGGTTCCATGCATTTCCTCAAAAAATACTAAAAGTAGCAGCAATTAAATTAAAATGCATCACAATCATCCAGCTGTATAAACTGTTTTCAAGTTATGGAAGTAGAAAGAATAACTGCCCAGATGTAAGTAGCCTTCAATTTTATAAACATGGTTATGTTGGCTGTAGTATGACAAACCAAAGAGAAGTTCATCTGGGCCTCAATGAAAAGCAGCCAAATATTTGTCATCAGAGAAGGATAGGACTCTAAACAGCTTATCAAGCCTTTCTCCTGCTGTTTCTAAAAAACCCCTCAGCTGGACATGAGTGTAGGAACAAAAAGGCATCCATTTGTCACACAACTTGCAAACCCCTGTCATGCCCATCTAGCTGCACTTTCAGTTTGTGAAGCTCTTCAATCTCTCGGTTGTGGCGTTCTGTTTTGTGGCGGACAAGTGACCGGTAGAAATGGATTGTGAAGACAACAAAGATGATCCCCACAGGAACCATAATTATAGTAGAGATGAGGGCTGCATGCCAGCCTGTATGTTGGCTAGTCTTCTGGATAACAGTACTATCATTTCTGAACGTGGAGTCCACCGGCAGAAATTTGATCCAGCATAAGAGGACAACCTCAGCAAGAAAGAGAAGGATGCCCAAAACAGTGGAAAAACCCCATGCCAACTCTATATATACATGCATACGTTCATGGGGAGATTCACTGATGGAGTTCAGGTTATGGATGTTACTCACTGCTTCCACATTAGGCAAGATGCAAGTGCTGATAAGTAGAGCAAAGAGATGGACAGCAACTAAAATGGTGGTACAAGCACTAAAGGCAATCAGCAGCATTTGGGGATACTGGTACTGCATTTCAAGCTGGACTTCAACCATTGCCACCTGCAAAACAACATATTAAGAGGTGACTATTTGCTTGACCTGAAAGACCAGGTTAAGGACAGATCATCATGGAGAAAGCATATCTTACATAGTTGCTAAAAGTCAACACCAATTTAATGGCACATAACCAATCAATCAATTTGAATGGATTTAGGCTGGAGCTCCATTGGAGAAACCAATTACATAAGCGTGTTGCCAGGGTATAAGGGAAGATAATCAAATGAAGAGAAGTCGTCCATTTAATGTTATCTTTTTAAGCACTTATAAACCTAATTGTATTGAAATTTGTTTTAATCCATGACTGTGGTGCTAACATGGTTTTATGTTTTAGGAAAGAAGGTTCGTAAACATGGTTTAGGAAGGAAGGAAATGATGTAGAACAATGGCAGAATTTTTTTGCACTCAAGGGTTGCAATTTTCCCCCCAATCCATATGGTAATGACACAATGATGTCACTAAGCACAGTAAATGGTGGAAGGCCAAAATTTCCTTCCTTCCTTCCTTCCTTCCTTCCTTCCTTCCTTCCTTCCTTCCTTCCTTCTTTCCCCATTTCCCTCAGATTTTGTGAGATGGGCAGCCATATAAATATGATGACACAACTATTTTTATCCTTATTTCTTTTTTAAAATCAAGAAATTATCTTTGCTGCTAAATGTTAGTGCTGTGATATCAGAGTGGCTGGAGAGTCACATAGTTTTTAAGTTGCCACCTCTAATGTAACAGGAATCATGAAAGAGGCTATTTAAGCCATCAAATACAGTTGCAAGAAAAAGTATGTGAACCCTTTGGGATTATGTGGAGTTTTGCATGAATTGGCCATAAAATGCGCTCTAAACGTCATGTAAGTCACAACAATAGAAAAACACAGTCTGCTTAAAATAATACTACACAAACATTAGCTGTTGTCATGTTTTAATTGAACATAAGATGGAAACATTCACAGTGCAGGGTGGAAAAAGTATGTGAACCTTTGGACTTAATAACTGGTTGACCCTTCTTTGGCAGCAATAACCTCAACCAAACGTTTCCTGTAGTTGCAGATCAGACCTGCACAATGATCTGGAGTAATTTTGGACCACTCCTCTTCACAAAACTGTTTCAGTGTAGCAATATTCTTGGGATGTCTGGTGTGAATCGCTCTCTTAAGGTCATGCCACAGCATTTCAATCGGGTTGAGGTCAGGACTCTGACTGGGCCACTCCAGAAGGCGTATTCTGTTCTGTTAAAGCCATTGTTTTGTTGAATTACTTGTATGCTTTGGGTCATTGTCCTGTTGCATCACCCATCCTCTGCAGAGCTTCAGTTGGTGGACAGATGGTCATACGTTTTCCTGCAAAATGTCCTGATAAACTCTGGAATTCATTTTCCCATCAATGACAACAATCCATCCAGGCCCTGAGGGAGCAAAGCAGCCCCAAACCGTGATGCTCCCTCCACCATATTTTACAGTGGGGATGAGGTTTTGATGTTGGTGTGCTGTGCCTTTTTTTCTCCACACATAGTGTTGTGTGTTTTTCCCAAACAACTCAATTTTGGTTTCATCTGTCCACACTATATTTTGCCAGTAGTGCTGTGGAACATCCAGGTGCTCTTTTGCAAACTTCAAATGTGCTGCAATATTTTTTTGGGACAGCAATGGCTTCCTCCGTGGTGTCCTCCCATGTACTCCATTCTTGTTTAATGTTTTCCTTATTGTAGATATGTCAACAAAAATGTTAGCATGTGCCAGAGATTTCTGTAGGTCTTTAGCTGACACTCTAGGATTCTTCTTTACCTCATTAAGCATTATGTGCTGTGCTGTTAGCAGTCATTTTTACAGGACGACCACGCCTAGGGAGAGTAGCAACAGTGCTAAACTTTCTCCATTTGTAGACAGTCTGTCTTACCGTGGACACATGAACATCAAGGCTTTTGGAGATACTTTTGTAATCCTTTCCAGCTTCATGCAAGTCAACAATTCTTGATTGTAGGTCTTCTGAGAGCTCTTTTCTGCGAGGCATGGTTCACATCAGACAGTGCTTCTTCAGACCAGTAAACCCAAAACAGGTGTGTGTTTTTAAAAGGAAGGACGGCTGTCAGCAACACATCCAATATCATCACACTGATTGGAGTCAAGGTTGGCTCACTCCTGGCTCCAATTAGCTCTTGGAGAAGTCATTAGGCTAGGGGTTCACATACTTTTTCCACCCTGCACTGTGAATGTTTCCATCTTATGTTCAATTAAAACATGACAACAGCTAATGTTTGTGTAGTATTATTTTAAGCAGACTGTGTTTTTCTATTGTTGTGACTTACATGACGTTTAGAGCGCATTTTATGGCCAATTCATGCAAAACTCCACGTAATCCCAAAGGGTTCACATACTTTTTCTTGCAACTGTACAACTTGCTGCACACAGGAACCAAGACAAATAAATACAAACAACAATCTTATAGCTTCTGAGCAGCGAAAGACAGCCTAGAATTTATCCTAAATCTACATATATGTCAGGGGTCACCATCCTTTTGGGCACCAGGGACCGGTTCCGTGGGGCTTCGCTTGTTTGTGCAGACTGGTTTCTAACATGCGGACCAGTGCAGGTCCATGGACTGGGGGTTGGGGATCCCTGATCTATGTGACAGTTCTTAAAGTATTTTATAAGTACCTTCCAGCAAAGTCACTGGACATGCATAAAGAATATGTCACTGCATGCTTTGTACTTCTTACCAAAAAGAAAAACGACAAACAGGATGTGGAAGCAATGGAATGGAGAAGTACTGAGCATGCAATAAAAGAAAAATACCCCAAAAGAGAAGCCACCTTCTGGTTGGTGATTCAATTATAAGGGATGTAAATTTAGGAAAGAACACAGAGCTTTCAAAAGAGGTCAGGTGTCTTCCAGGTGCTACTGCCAGTAGGGACAAGAAGCGTATTTTCAAAATAGTCAACAATGCCAGCAAAGACTGTGATGTGGATGCCATTGTACATCTTGGCACTAACGATCTGTCCCAAAACGATGTACTCTCTGTGCAGAATGATTTCCAGAGCTTGGGGCAGGAACTCAGCAGAATAGGCTGTAGGCTCACTTTTTCAGAGGTCTTACCAGTGTATAAGGAGCAAAATGGAAAAGGCCAGCGTATAGCAGAATTTAATATGTGGCTAAAGGAGTGGTGTAAAGGAGAAGGCTTTGGTTATATTAGTCACGATGTCTGTAGCTGGTCCAATGAAAAAATGTACAAAAGAGATGGTCTGCATCCATCCAAGAAAGGGACTGAGTTACTTGACAATAAATTCACAGCTTTTTTAGAGGAATATTTAAACTAAACAACGGGGACAGTGAGTTAATTGATATAGAACATCACTGTCCCCGACAATCTAAGAAAATAGGGGAACTCAGGCACCACACAAGTTATATAGCAAGTAAACACAGGGTCAGTCATAAAGGACTCAAATGTCTATACACCAATGCAAAGAGTATGAACAGCAAGCAGGTTGAACTAGAAATTCAGGTAAATGAGGGCGGATATGATATTGTTGCCATTACGGAAACATGGTGGGACGAAACCCACAAATGGAACACACAGCTAGAGGGATTTAAATTATTTAAAAGAAACAGACTAAACAAAAGAGGAGGTGGAGTTGCTCTATATATAAGAAATAACTTTATCTCTACAGAAATAGAGCACAATGATGAAAACTGTAATGTATTGGGGTCAATATAAAAGGGGGAAAAATGACATTGCCATAGGTGTATACTATAGGCCGCCCAACCAAGCAGAGGAAATAGATGAAATTTTTGCTAGTCAGTTAACTAAGGTATGTAGGAAGCGCATCACAATAGTAATGGGGGACTTTAATTACCCTGATATCAACTGGGAGACAAATTCTGCAGCAAGTGGGAGATCTAACAAATTCCTGACAAACCTAGCAGACAACTTTCTCTCCCAAAAAGTAGAGAAGGGAACTAGGGGATTAGCCATATTGGATTTAATTCTCACTAACAGAGATGAAACGATAGAAAGTGTCGAAGCCACAGGAACCTTGGGGGGAAGTAATCATGCAATATTGGAATTCAACATTATGGAAGCACAAGCAATAGAATACAGCCAATCTAGAGTCTTGGACTTTAAAAGAGCTAATTTCAATAAACTTAGAGAGACCTTGGGAAGAATTCCATGGATGAGAATCCTAAAGGGGAAAACAACTCAAGAAGCTTGGGAAATTTTGAAAAGTGAGATAATAAAGGCCCAGTCTAGCACAATACCAACAAAGAAGAAAAATAACAGCTTTCAAAAGAAACCAGCATGGCTGCATAAAGAACTCTCTGATAAACTGAAAGATAAAAAGGACAAGTATAAGAAGTGGAAAGAGGGGCACATAACTAAGACAGAATATCAGCAAAGATGCCTGCAAAGATGAAGTGACAGAAGCTAAGGCTCAAAATGAACTAAGGCTTCTACATTTAGGCAGGAAAAATCAAACGCACAGGTATAGTATAGGTGGTACCTTGCTCAATAGTAGCAACTGTGAGAGAGATCTCGGAGTCCTAGTGGACAATCACTTAAATATGAGCCAGCAGTGTGCTACAGCTGCCAAAAAAGCCAACACAGTGCTAGGCTGCATTAACAGAGGGATAGAATCAAGATCGCGTGAAGTACTAATACTTTACAATGCCTTGGTAAGGCCACACCTGGAATACTGCATCCAGTTTTGGTCACCACGATGTAAAAAAGATGTCGAGACTCTAGAAAGAGCACAGAGAAGAGCAACAAAGATGATTGGGGGACTGGAGGCTAAAACATAGGGAACGGTTGCTGGAATTGGGTATGTGTAGTTTAACGAAGAGAAGGGTGAGGGGTGACATGATAGCAGTGTTCCAATATCTCAGGGGCTGCCACAAAGAAGAGGGAGTCAAGCTATTCTCCAAAGCACCTGAAAGCAGGACAAGAAGCAACAGATGGAAACTAGTCAAGGAGAGAAGCAACCTAGAACTAAGGAGAAACTTCCTGACAGTTAGAACAATTAACCAGTGGAACAATCTGTCTCCAGAAGTGGTGAATGCTCCAACACTGGAAGTTTTTAAGAAGAGACTGGCCAGCCACTTGTCTGAAATGGTATAGGGATTCCTGCCTGAGCAGGGGGTTGGACTAGATGACCTCCAAGGTCCCTTCCAACTTCTTCTTCTTCTTCTTCTTCTTCTTCTTCTTCTTCTTCTTCTTCTTCTTCTTATTATTATTATTATTATTATTATTATTATTATTATTATTATTATTATTTATTGTAATTCTGCATTTATGCTTACATTGCGAACTTTTAATGCTCCTCTGGATACTTCTAATCATAGGTTAGCTTTGTTACATCTGAGTACAGGTAGTCCTCGACTTTCAACAGTTTGTTTAGTGACCAAAGTTACAACGGCACTGACAAAAGTGACTTAACCCGTTTTTCACACTTACAACTGTTGCAGCATCCCAATGGTCACGTGATCAAATTTCTGATGCTCGGCAAATAACTCATATTTATGATGGTTGAACTGTCCCGGGGTCATGGGATCCCCTTTTGTGACCTTCTGACAAGCAAAGTCAAGGGGGAAGCTATATTCACCTCACAGCTACATTTCTAACTTAACTGCAGTGATTTGCTTAACAGTTGTGGCAGGAAAGGCCATTAAATGGGGCAAATCTCACTTAACAAATGTCTCACTCAGCAACAGAAACTTTGGGCTCAATTATCGTTGTAAGTCAAGGACTACCTGTATTAAAGAACCCAATGTAGACTTCCAGTTCCTGTTTTCCAGTGAGCAGACTGAAGATTCGGAATGCCGAACCCTTCAGCTGAAATTTCTTTTTGTTGGGGACCCTAAGGGGCCAGAACCCACCCTGAAGGAAGGAAATCCCAGAGACTTAGGAGAGACAGAGGTCTCCCCGAACGGTCCAGGAGAAGCCTCCCAAAAACCAACAGAAGAAAAGGCTGGCTAACTTTATGTTCAGCCATAGCTGGTGACAACGGAAGTCGTAAGCTTTTAAAATAAGCGGATTTTAAACAGCATGCTTGAATCTGGGTAAGAATATTGATTTTCTCTATCCTTCCTATTTTCCTGAAGAAGAAAGTCCGAAAAATAAGAGATCTCCGGGGGGGGAAAAAGGAGGGGGATTTTACTCCCTTCTTTTGGTTACCTAAAGAACCCAATGTAGATATCATAGAATTCAGTTCCACGGTCATAGAAGCAAATCACAGATCCGGAAATTGTGATAGTCCAGCAGTTATAAAAACATACCATGGCAAATCCAGAGAGGAGGGCAGAGGTCCGGCTGGAAGCTTTCAACTTGGCTCGACTCAGGTATAATTTCCTCCATGAAAGGGCCTGAACGGAGTGATGATTGGAGGTGACCAGCTCCAGATAACTACGACGGACCCAGTCCCGGTAATCCATGCCCTTGCCAGTGGGCTCAGCACAGCAGGCTGAGGGAGTAGGGTCTACGGGGACATTTAACTCAGAACTCATGATGAAAGTCAAGCTACAGAAATTGTTTAAAAAATCCAACCATTAGCTACTGTTTATAAATAAAATGTAAGCTAGGGTGATCAAACACCTACACAATGATTTAGGCAAGTAGGATTAGCGTTTTTATAATTACTTGATTTACATGTACTAATTTATATATATATACACATATACATTCACTGATTACAACTGATTAAATAAAAGCATTTATTTAAAGAATTCCCAGTCCAATCTGCATAAGTGTACTGATTAATGTATTTTATGCAGCACAAGCATTTCAGTCACAGGAGGCAGAAAAAGCAAAACTAAAAACTCAGGTAATATAGAAAGGAAATATGGAAATGGGGTTCGTATGACCATTACAGGATTAAAATACTTAGGAATGGGCCTAGGCTGGCAAGGAAAAGTCAATCTGAATACCCTGAAATGGCAAGCTTTAAAACCAAATGAAAAGAAACTGCTGACAAAGTATGATAAAAGGAGTACAACTGAATGCACCCCTAATGACCTAAATGAGCAAAGCTGACCAATATGTAGTTTTAAAAACATGTGTGTACCATTAAAACGCTGATGCTTTGAAAAAACAATATTCTGAAAGAAGGCACCACTGATGCCATACATGAATAGGAATTATTAAATAAAATTGAATATAGCCATTGTTCTCAAGGCGATTTCCAGTATTGCTCTTTAACAATACTGTAACATAGTCATTAAGGGATGGGGTGGCTCAGTGGGTTAGGAAGTTGAGCTTGTTGATCAGAAGGTCGGCAGTTTGGCGGGTCGAATCCCGAGTGCCGTGTAACAGAGTGAGCGCCTGTTACTCGTCCCAGCTTCTGCCACCCTAGCAGTTCGAAAGCACATAAAAATGCAAGTAGAAAAATAGGGACCACTATGGTGGGAAGGCAACAGCGTTCCGTGCGCCTTTGGCGTCTAGTCATGCCAGCCACATGACCACGGAGACTGGCTCTTCGGCTTTGAAATGGAGATGAGCACCGGCCCCTAGAGTTGGAAACGACTAGCATGCATGTGCGGGGGAACCTTTACCTTTACCTTAACATAGTCATTCTACCCTCTTTGGAATTAAAATTAGTTAAAATGATGCAACAAAACATTGTTTACAGCTGTTTAAAGCCCTGGAAAGAAAAATGAAAATAAAAGGTGAAATTGCACAAGTTAGTTGACAGAAAATGAAATAATAGAAAAAGAGCATAAGTATATAGTAATTAGGCTAGCTGAATAGCATCTAGGTAGTCCTCGACTTACAACAGTTCGTTTACAGTTTGAAGTTACAACGACACTGAAAAAAGTGATTTATGACCATTTTTCACACTTATGACTTTTGCAGCCGCCTCATAGTCATGTGATTTACATTCGGATGCTTGACAACTGGCTCACGTTTATGATGATTGCAATGTCCCAGAGTCCCTTTTGTGACCTTCTGTCAAGCAAAGTCAATGGGGAAGCCAAATTCACTTAACACCTATGTTATTAATTTAACAACTGCAGTGATTCACTTAACAAATGTGGCAGGAAATGTTGTGAAATGGGGCAAAACTCACAACATTTTTTTCACTTAAACATAAATTTTGGGCTCAATTGTGGTTGTAAGTTGAGGACTACCTATATTTACATACAAATATAAAGCACCTAGGACAAAATTGGAAAAAAATGGGAGACAAACATTTTTTCACTTTTCAACTTTACCTCTATTTTTAAATCAGAGTATACAACAATGCCTATTACATTCAGCAAGGATTGATATAGGAAAATGTACATTTTGTGCCTTGGTTCCTCTCCACGTTCTTTAGCTTCTTTCCCAGAAAATAGTGCTTGTTGAAGCTGCTTCTTAATTTTTTGTGTTTGTGTGATTTCATACAATACTTATTTCTTCTGTTTTAAAATTTACCTTTTGGCTAGTCTACCTCATCTAAACAAGCATAAAAGGTGATATATTTGCAGTTTCATTGGCATCAAACAATAGTATATTGAAGTAAATTGAAACAATACGCTCATAATTATTGCCTTCAACTACATTTTTCACTACTAAGCACAAAATTTGGTTTATGGCTAAATCAATATATAATGCATTTTGTAAAATAATAGCGTTAACTTCATATTTGTAAAAAGTGCTTAAAAGCAAGCACTGTAATATTTCAAGCTTTTCCACCAGAATTTCCTGAAATTTTACTTTTGTATGTGTGTGTAAGAAAAACCAAACCAATAATAGAAAATGGAAGTCTGAGAAGAAAGTAAAGGATAAAAGATAAACTCTTCTTCAGAAATGAAAAGATATTTCTGGCTGACAGAGAGAAAAAAGGCAAAAGTGACAATTTAGAGCATAACACAAATCCTGTACCTTTTATTTCAGGTAGTAATCCAGCATAATAAATGATAATCTTCATTTAATTAATTAATCAAGTTCTCCATTAAGCTATAGTACCCAGTTTGTCACATCCACCTGAAGTAATCTGAGATACACAGTGCCACCACATTATTGTAGAGTTTCTAAGAGGCTTGGAAAGTCGAGATGATTAACTATTGGCTCAATTTAGGCTTCACAGGAAATATGCCACAGACAATTCGTAATTTTTTCAGAATTACAGGATGGGACATTCCCATCAATGGAAATTCCTGCCTCCTTCTATCTCCTGCCTGCTGGGATTTCCCCCACCCACTTGGAGCTTAGTGTTTTGGCACCTTGCCCCCATTCCCCACAGATGTGCCAAGGGTCAGGTTAGTGGTCTTTTGTGATTTTAATTTGTCTCTCTCCATGAAAAGAAATCACAGTAGAAAAGGATGGGGGCCCAGCTGTTGCTGCTTTTTCCGCCCTGCAGTAGGAATGAAGTCAGGAAATGAGAAGAATAGCAAAGCAGTTATGGGAGGGATGAACCCAATGCCTGTGTGGATCCATCTTTGTCTCTTAAACAACATTTTCTGCAGATAACACCAAAAGAATCAGATGGTATACAAGTTTATTAAATAATAATTAGAACAGAAGATGAATTCTAATGCAGCAAACCAAATATGCTTCTAGACAAGTATCCGACTGTCCACCGCAGCTCTCCAGATAGTCTTAGGAAGTCCAAAATCGATTGCTTTCCCTCCCCAATAGAATAGAATAGAATAGAATAGAATAGAATAGAATAGAATAGAATAGAATAGAATAGAATAGAATAGAATAGAATAGAATAGAATAGAATAGAATAGAATAGAATAGAATTCTGGAAGGGACCTGGAGGTCTTCTAGTCCAGCCCTCTGCTCAAGCAGGAGAATCTATACCATCTCAGACAGGTGATTGTCTACTCTCTTTTTAAAAATTTCCAGTGATGGAACGCCCATGATTTCTGCGGGTAAGCTGTTCCACTGGTTGATTGTCCTCACTGTCAGGAAGTTTCTCCTTAATTCCAGGTTGATCAGTTTCCAACCATTGTTTCTCGTCCTTCACTCTGGGGCTCTGGTGAACAACCTGGCCCCCTCTGCCTTGTGGCAGCCCCTCAAATAATGGAATACTGCTTGCTATCATATCTCCCCTATTTCTTCTTTTCTTTAGACTAGTCAAACCATAGCCGTTCTTCGTGTGTTTTGGTCTCCAGCCCTTTGATCATCTTAGTTGCTCTTCTCTGAATTTTTTCCAAGCTCTCTACAGCCATTTGTCTGAAATGGTACAGGGTTTCCTGCCTGAGCAGGGGGTTGGACTAGATGACCTCCAAGGTCCCTTCCACCACCACCACCACCACATCATCATCATCATTATGTCATCATCATCTTTTTTGTGATATGGTGACCAAAATTGGCTGCAGTATTTGAGGTGTGGTCTTACTAGGGCTTTATAAAGCAGTACTAAGACTTGGCGTGTTCTTGATTCTATGCCTCTGTTTATACAACCCAGGACTGTACACAACAACTAGTATTCAGTCTTTAAACATGGATTAGATGATCTCCATGGTCCCTTCCAACTCGATGCTTCTATGAAACACTTACCGGTAGCTATCATAAAGTACAATTTATCAATCTCTATCTTGTCCTTCTTTAAAACTTTGTCAAAGTAAAAGATTCCAATGTTTTAGTATTTTTAACATTTTCCCTGAAGGAAACTCTTACAGTAGATCATTTGCACTGCCATTTTAGTATATCTGTAGAGGTAGTCTTCAACTTACAATCATTGGTTTAGTGACCTTTTGAAGTTACAGTGGCACTGAAAAAGTGACTTATGACTGTTTTTCACTTTTACAACTGTTACAGCATCCCCACGGTCATGTCATCAAAATTCAGGCACTTGGCAACTGGCATGCATTTATGATAGTTGCACTGTCCCAGGGTTGTGTGATTAGCCTATGCAACCCTCTCAGCCGGCTTCTGACAAGCAAAGTCAATGGAGGGAGCCAGATTCATTTAACAACTGTATGATTCACTTAACAACTGCAGTGATTCATTTAACGGCTGTGGCAAAAAGGTCATAAAATGGGGCTCAACTCACTTAACAATTGCCTTACTTAACAGAAATTTTGGGCTCAACTGTGGTCATAAGTCAAGGACTATCTGTAGTTCCAATAGATATTTTGAGAACATGGAATCCAAACTTTGGTGACTAGACTTCCAAAGTAATGGGAGATTACAGTTTCCCCAAGATTTTATGGTTAAATGAAGCATGTTTTCTTATCTGGTTTTAGTGGTCAGATCCACCAATGGTCATGATCTAGCACAGAAGCCAAAAAAAGCAGCAACTATTCTGCTCAGAACCTGGCAATCTCTCTTAACTTCCCTGGCTATCTTACTTTTAATCTGATTCTTAACAGCTGTGTCTTGTTCCTTCTCAACCATACCCTTTTTTCTTTTATGGTTTCTGAGTCACACAGAGCAGCCAAACACACTCACATTTTGCAAGCCCTACAGGATATAAACGCGGCTCTGAGTGAAATTATGCACTGTTGCATAATTTACCCTGAAAACAAAAAGTGAGGCAGAAAAGATACATAAAAGAGAAACAGAGACAGCTTAATAAAACCTTAGATTCCTGGCTAAATCTCTCCAGCACTGTTCTTCTTCTTCCTCTTCATTTTACTCGTCACTTAGCAATATGATTCTGGAACAAAGACTATTGATCTCTACCCATGGACATCTTGCATCACTCTGTACTGTTGAATATTTTAAAATGTGAAGTTTGGTTGTAAATATATCAATATTTGACCTAAGGATTCTAAATCAGTAATCTGCAAAGAAAGCAGAGGTTGTGTATTCAGTCACAGGCCACTTATACAGTCTTAGGCCATGCATTCATTTATTCACCCGAAGAAAATTTAAATATTTCACCCAAATAAACCATGTTGTTGGATCCATTTATACTGTCAGAAATCAATCAAATGGGATGTCGGCAATTTTTGTTTTAGGAAATTTTATTCCAGTGAATGTACTTGGTATTTGACCACATCTGGATCCAACAGACAATAAAGACAATAATGTCAAATGCTAATATAAAACAGATCCTTGAAGCACCCAAAAAGCTGGCTCGGAGCGAGCCTCATTGCAAGCCATTTTTTTACTGGTTGATTTGGAGCTTACCTGCTATACTACCCAAGCCACAATTCTGAGTGTGTATCACACCATTCAAGCAACAAGTGACTGATCTGCCATGATCTTCTGGCAATTTGCAAGGCTGCAAACACAGTTTCTAGGTCACTTATATACTCTGCTGACTATGGTTCTGCATCTTGCTGTTGTGTCACTTTTTCTTCTCATTTTAAACAGAGAGAAATGGAAATCAGCCACAAGGACTGCCTACATTTTACAGCCATGCTCACACAGATTACACAACTAGATCTATTAAAGGCCTGGTATTTGCATTTGCCCAAAACATGGCTTAGTATATAGGGAAAGCCTGGTTGGTTTAGTTGAAGATTCAAAGAATTGAGCTACAATAATCTGGAAAATTCAATAGCTCCCTGTTAGAATATAAGCAGTAGCTGCCAACATCAAAGTTAGAAGTTGATGGACCAGATAGGAAGAAATTGATGTGGATAACATAACAATGTAAGCATTTTCATTCCCAAAAAGATAGTTTAATAAACTGGGAACCACAACAGAAATAGACTGGGTGGCTTACAATTCTAAAATTCTAAAACAATTAAATAAAAAACATTTAAAACAATAAATATCCACAAAAGGAATAAACAGCAGCTGTGAACTAATAATAAAGTCATATAACAGGGCCCTTAATGCTTTCTGAGCCTCAGTCCCTGGTACATAGCCAGGTTTTTAAAACTTTGGGAAAAAACAACAGGGTTGGGACCACACTAATTGCCGAAGGGAGAATATTCCATTAGGTAGGGGCTGCAGCAGAAAAAACCCAACTTCTAGTTTCTACCAGTCAACGCTCTGGCTGACAGGATCTGCAGCATGCCCAATCTATTGGACTGAACAGGTAGAATTCTTGGAAAAAAGACAGTTGTCTAAGTAACCTGTCAATGTTGGTTACAGATTCCTGTCTCCAACATCAGTCTTATTCCAATGTCTTCATAGGATGCTTCAGATGTGCAGGATTATTTTTGTTTTGACCCAGTTCATTTATTCAAATGAGGTAACTAGTCCACGATTTACATAGCTGGACTGCAAATAACTGGCCATTAGCTGACCAAGAAAAGAATTTTGCATCATTTTGCCACCATCTTGTACCCCCATTGAAAAATTGTAATTCCATATCCCTCCATTCAAAGAAATATGTTTATTCTAGGGTCTCACTCCTGAGAATATTGTGGACAGTCCAGAAAAGAAACCAATGGATCATCAACCACATCAACCCAGTGTTCTTATTTAAGGCATAAATGTGTCCTGGTTTGGACACATTATGTGAAGTGCCAGCTCTCTGGAGAAGGCTCTGAGGTTGGGAAAGGTGCAAGGAAAGAGAATAAGAAAACAACCCAGCAGCAATGGTGATGAGTGCACCATTGGGAGACTTGAAAGACCAGGTTAGGAATGACTCATAGAGAAAATCTATCTAGGTGGTCACCAGGAGTCACCATGGATAATGGCACATAATCAATCAATCTCAAACAGAACACTTTTTCCTTGCTAGAAATATACCAGTCAATATACTGCCCACACATAGCTATGGAAATTACTCCACTACACAGATGCAAATAATCAAGTGACAAATAAATTTTAATTTAATTTAATTTAATAATATTTCTATACCGCCCTTCTCCCGAAGGACTCAGGGCGGTGAACAGGGCAAGAATAAAAATACAAAATTACAAAAGTTAAAACAAGATTAAATAAATGCCCATATTAAAATACATCTTAAAAAACCCAGTAAAAACAATAACAAACCCCCCCAATCCCCTCATCAGGCCAGGCCAGCTTGTGTTTCCATCTTTCCCTGGTGGAGTTATTGTGATTAATGTTACCTTCTGCTTTTAGCTACCCCTCCTTGTGTTGTAAATTCTTGCATTGGACTCCTTATCCTGTCAATACCAGAGCACTTCTGGGTGGGGCATCTTGCTGTGTGTGCAGACGTTCTCACAACATGCTGATTTCATGCAGAGAATATAATATGCCGTACAACTTAATGTTCAGGTTTGCTAAGTCTATACTGACTTGCCTAGGAGTATATCTCAAAAGGCTATTTTCTCACTTTTATGCCATCCACAGGCCAGCAAATAAGAAAACGAAATGAAAGAGAGAGAAAGAATATTTAATGCAATGCTTAGAAGCACACATTGAAGTTGAATTGGAAGATTAATAATACATACTGAGCAAAAGGTATAGAAAAAGCATGCACAGACACACATATACATATTCCATACATATCCCTACCGAAAAATATATTCTTTTCCATTAAAACTCCAGCACCTTTCCCCAATCTGGATTGGATAGTCACTCCATTCTCCCTCAGCAGCTAATATCACCCAACATATTTTATCAGAAGCCTTTTGGGGAGCTGATCCAGCTAAAACAAGATTTTTAGAGATTTCAGCAGAGAATATCTGAGTATCTCAACCTGAGTATTGAACACTTACCTATTGAAATCCATACTTCTCAAATGGAGCTCTCATCTGCATTGTGTTGGGCTGATCTTCTGAGACGTTCCAGGCACACGCTTGTGCAAACCCTACATACCATGAAGAGTGGGGCTCCTGTTCTTCTAGCTTTTAAAAGGTACTCAATCTAGATACTTCCTGCGACAGGGAGCTGCTTCTTTGTCCATTTTTGATGCTGTCCTTCAGCTGGTTCCTTTAATGCACATGCTGAGTACTCTTTAACATTCCCCACTCAATATTGCTTCCTCATTGCCTATTTCAGATAGTAAACTCTTAGCACATATGGACCGCTCCTTTTGCCTATAAAACTCTATTCATATGTATAGGTATATAGCAGGGGTAGGCAACCTCGGCTCTTTTATGATTCATGGACTTCAACTCATAGCTGGCTGAGGAATTCTGGGAGTTGAAGTCCATGAGTCATAAAAGAGCCGAGGTTGCCTACCCCTGGTATATAGTAATGTAGTCTTAGAGATTAGATAAACCAAAACAGAAGGTTACAATCTTACAGTAAACTCCTACCTGGAAGTAAATGGCAGTGTGTTGGCAATAAGCCAGCACTCTGTCAAATTCAAACCCATTTCTTCCCATAGGGCTGCAAAAGAATTTGATCTGAATCCTTCAAAACACACAATCAGTACTGGAATGCCGCCTCAAAATACACAAACTGTATTCCTCTACTCCTGCAAACATATAGTATATATTTAAGATTTTGGGGAGTAGAATGGCTCTATAGACTTAGGAAAGCTAAGGGTTGAAAGGTGATCATTAGTGATCATCTAGTCCAGGGGTAGGCAACCTCGGCTCTTTTATGACTCATGGACTTCAACTCCCAGAATTCCTGAGCCAGGCATAGCTGGCTCAGGAATTCTGGGAGTTGAAGTCCATGAATCATAAAAGAGCCGAGGTTACCTACCCTTGATCTAGTCCAACCCTCTGCCTAATGCAGGAACCCGCAGAAATAATGCTACAGTATAACTCCCCCCCCCATCTTTTAAAGAGCTATAGCTGTATTTGCGCAAAATATTAAGCTTGGTTAGCCTTAACTTTTGTTAAGTTCCCTGTACTTTAGCATGTTCTTAATAGCAGATTAAGAATATTGTAGAAATGCCTTTACTTATTAAAAAAAATTGTGGGTGAAATTACTTGAAAAGTATTCCCAGAAAATAAAGTGATGTTTATGTAGATCCTTGCAGGCAAGGCAGTTTATAAAAAAAATAATCTTATGGTAGTTTATTATCAATTATTATTTGTTGGCATTACAGTAGAAATACTGTTACTTGCAGGAAGACCTCTGGATACAAGTTTACAATTGAGATTTTATGACTCTGTTTGCAAAATAGGGTTCCTAGGTTAACTTCTTTCCAGACAACACACTAAACACAAGTGGGTTCTGGGTTCGCAGCACCCACTAAGCCACGAAACAAAGGAGCAGGCTTAAGGCTAATCAAGTTAAGCATATTTTGCCATCTGCCAAGTCTTTACTTCAGCTGCTTAAACGTGTCCAGCGAACAGGACCTCGGCGCCAAGGGGAGGCAGGTCTTCTGAATCCTCCCACGCCTTGCCAAGCCTCACTTTTTGCATCGTGGCGGACAGAGTCTACCATCCGCTCTTACCTATTTTTTTTATGCATTTATGAATATGCGAATATGCAAAGTAGGCACCCACCTCCACCAGCCCTCCCGCCGACTTACCCCATGGACGATGGGCGGCGGCGGCGGCAGCTGCAGGAACGCCAGTGCCGTCGCCTGCGGTGCTGCCAAGGCAACGCCAAGGCCTTGTCACGTGACCTCACGATAGTAGCAAACATGTGACGAAGGGACCGCTGGCTTTTCTTTCTCCGTCTGACTTTCTCCCGCTGGACCGTTTCGGGGGACTGAGATGGCGGAGGTGCCCCCGCGCTCTGCCGCATTGCAAATATTTCCTTTTAACTGGGAAAGGAGTTCGTTTTGAGCCGGTTCTTTTTCCCAGCTGGACCTGAATATTTTTGAGTTTTTCAGAAATATTTTATTAGCTTATAGTATAAAATGCAAAAGCAAACATTTTGAGTTTTTCGAGTTATCTGTCCCTTTTCTCAGTGAACAGACTGGCACTTCCTCACTGCCTTAACCAGCAGATCCTCCATCCCTTTTTCTCAGAAAAGTAGGGGTTTGCCACTTGCTTTCTAAGGAAATGTGCTTATATTAATCTGAGTATGTGGAGAATGCGTCTCCTTTTGAATTTAGAATATTTTTTTTGACTATCTAAAATTAGCCAAGGAACAATAACATTCTCTCCCCTAACTAATCAGTCAAGATTTATTTAATCCAGTTTCAACACCAAGTCTTATTTTTCTGGAGCTTGGCACAGCTATTCTAAAATTGGCATGAATTGGTCCCCAAAGATCTCTGGTCCCAAGTAATACCATTTATTTTGCTTTTCCCCAGAACCTGTCCCTAAAGGTTTATAGCTTATTCTGTCTCTAAGGAACCCATTTCTGGCTTGAACAGATTTATTTACATACAAACTATATTCAACATTCATTTTCGGCATGGTTGGCTTATAAACTGAGGGCTGCAGAAAGGCATTTGATTTCTCTCTTCATAGAGCTGAAAGGATTAACTTCCTGGTAACCAGTTTCTACATCAACACCCTTCTATATATTTGAGTCACAAAATAATTTCATCAGACAGGAATCAGTTATATACTAGGATGTGCTGTGTTGCAAAGTTAAAGTCTTTATTATAAATTATTAGTATCACTTTTTTATATTACAATTTTGTAGGTGAATCAAGTAAAATGGGAATCACAGAGAAGCACCTATTTTTGCATAGGCCTCAGCTGCAAAACTCACACATTAGGTGAAAACATCATTTTTGATTTTGGCAGACCATGTAAACACATCTCTCTTCTCCAGAAAACAGAAGAAAGCCGATTGTACCACTCTGTAGGAATGTGGCAACTGTATTTCAAGACGGAAGACCCACTTAAAAGATTATACCAAAATTAAAAACTGAGAATGAAATATTTTATTGAGTATCTTGTTTCCCAGACTTAGACAGATAACCCTAAGATACTCAAGAATTGGTATTTCCTAACAGTAGGTGCTCAAATGTATAGTGCAGTGAATATGGAAGATCTATTTATCTTAAATGGCTACATGTTTTGGCAGGCAAATTCATGGATGAAAAGTCCATATAAAATGCACAGTGTTTATCCTTCAGAGGCAGGAAAACAAACACTTGGATATCCTCTTTTTATTCAGAAATATTTATAATAAAAATGAACCACACACTTCTGAAGTGAAACACTACTGTAGATCTTCTTAGTTGTTGGAAAATCTTATCTTGCAGCAGAAATGCAAGGAATAAAGGATAATTTAGTAGAGACTCCTCAAGAAATTATTTTTCCCCTGCAGGAAATAAGAAACTATTTTCTGCCTCAAAGTCAAGTCCATTTTTCAGTCACATAACTCCATTTTGTATATTTAAGTCTCTCAGGAGATCTACTTTAAAGACGTAAGCTGCTAAAGAAATGTCACTTTGGAGCAATAGCAGAGGAACTAGAGTTACATGATGCTGATGCTTTTCCCTGAAACCCTGCACAGCAGTTATACAAGAAAGTCTGAAATCAACTTTCATTTGATTTGGATCCAGCAAGATATTCTACAGGACTGTCATGGCCATATCAATGCCAGTCAAGTCCAAAAGAGCAGAAAAACCCTCTTGTTCGATTCAGTTCCTTGATGCTGGCTGGCTATCGACTACAGTAAGAGCAGCAAGACCATCATCTCTTCATTACAAAGCTGGGTTCCTTCACATCATCTTTCTCTTCTTCCTCAGAAGTCTCCTCTTCACTGGTCTGCTGTTTAGGGGAATGATCAGAATCTGCAGCTGCAAAACACAAATATAAAAAGAAGGTCTGGTTAAAGTAATGAAAGTTTAGTATACTGGCATTCATTATCATCAGAAGCAAGCCCAATTTTACATTCAGAAGCATCTGAATGAAGAAAAGAAGACTATTCTACCAGTTACCATGGGGGTCTAAGATTATGATGCCACCCTGGGGATGGCAGTGGCTTGAGCGTACTTCCACTGCCTCTGAATTTTTTAACTTTAATTTTTAGTTTTAACTTGTAAGTTTTTACTTGTTCTTAACTTTGTTTTTAATCTGTATTTTTATCCACTTGTTTACATAGTTTTATTATGTTGCTGTAAACCATCAAGAATCACTTGAGATGGGAAGGGTAGAAACTGAATAAATAATAATGTAAAAATACTGGAAACCTCTGCAGACTTCTTAGATTTGGTCCCCAGTCTTTATCAAATGGGATTAGTTTTTCTTCCTCAAGTTGGCAGGAATGGATGTAGTCAAGTTCTCTCCCCCCATCTGGCAGCCAGAGTTCTGGGAGTTAGTCCCAGCTCTTCCAAGGGCATCAGGTTAGGGAAGGATGAGTTAATAAAGAACTGTTATTTTCCCCCTTGCTATACCCGCAGAAGGATGAGACTATCCTATCTCCCCAGCTCCACCACTGTACAACATTATGTAAGGTATGCTCTTCTTGTGTGAATGAACAGCCTACTTTTCATATAATGGAAAATCTTTTCCTTCCACTGTTTCAAGCCTGTTTACTACAATACAAACATGAACTGCACTTCTTACAACCTTAATAGAACTATATTTCCACGATCAATTTGCCTTCTTTCCTTCATTGAGAGAAATGGAAGCAGCTACCATTGTCTGAGAGGCCATTTTGAAAATAGAGGCTTGTTAGGCATATGGTGATAGCCTACATAGTTGGGTTGAAAATATATAAACTATGATGTTGTGACTTTAATGTTAATTGGCTGATGGGTAAGTGTTCTCATGGCCATAAGAGGGAGCTAGGAACGTAGCTTCTCTCTCTCTCTGAATTCCCTGCTCTCTCTACTATTACTGTTTTGTTGTACTGATGGTTTACTACTGTGATAAACCTGAACTGTGTATTGACCTCTGGACCGGTATGAAGACTTTGTATTTGGAATACTCCTTGGACTGTTACTATTGTGTATGACCTGGACTGTTTTCTTTTTGACCGTGCATTTTTGTTTTTACACCACCTCAAAAGTAAAGTACTTTCTGCTTTCACAACTCAGTGTACTCTTGTGGTTACTGTGTGACTCTTACTGCTCTCAGTACCATTCCTTGTCTGTGCAACTCCTTGGTAGCACAAGGAGACCTCTGCACAACAATTCCTAACAAAGCTGTTTCCAGAGGTGTACCATGCAGCCTAGCAAGAGAATGTCTTTCACATTACCAAAGCAAAGCAAGCGGTTTTGTTGCTAGGCCGTGGGGTTCAATTCCAGAAGTGGCCCCATTTTCTGAATAGCCACAATTCAGTGCAGTCTCTTGGAAAATGGCAGCTGCTTCTAGGATCACACCATGTGGCTCAACAACATAAAGGCCTGCCCATCTTTCCTTAACCCAATCTCCTGAGCTCAGATCTACAAAAGGCAAACGAGGAGGATTTGGGACCCAGTGGAGTAGGAAGCAGACCCAAGGCCTGCAGGGACCCAGTGAGGGAGGGGGAGCAGGCTCATGGGCTGTGGAAGAATTGGATCATGGGGTGTGTCAGGAAGTGGATGAGGCCTTGGGAGCCCCAGACATGCAGACGTGGACCTGTGCTAAGCCTCCCAGCCTCACTCACCCCTGCTCCATTTAGTAACCACATCAGGGAGAGAAGTGCATGGAGTATTAAGTGAGGCAATCTTGCTTAACAACTGTCACCACTTGCAACTGTATTGGGCAAGCTCCATTACAATCATGTTGAAGACTATCTGAACAGGGAACCTGGCTGCGGAAGGTCACTCTGAAAGACATCCACACTAATGTATGTGGCACATGTTGTTCCTGCAGACATACACTTTTGTTGAATTGGAAAAGAAATGGAACTTCTGGGATTGAGAAAATATATTTTCTTCTAGGCTGACCTCAAGATTACAATTTTTTGACTTACCTGCATGTTCATTCTTTTGTTCAAGTTTATTTTTCTTTGCCAGCAATTTCTTTTCTTTTAATTTCTGTCTGCAAAGAAAGCAAAGGAGATATTAGTACTGATTAAACAAACAACTCCTCTTTTCAAACTTTGCAGTTTTTAACTCCAATCTTACTAAAGATGTAAACTTTTATACTTCAAACAAATTTATATTTAACAGAAGTAGATGAAAATAGCTCTTAAATGTTTTCTCTTCCATCTCTTTTACTCTTTAGTAATTAGAAAAGCCTTCTCCACACACTGGTCCAAAATCCAACATAATCGGTTTATCTTATTCATCTTATTCTGTACATGATGCTGGAGTGGGAAAGCTGGGCTATAAATAAACTGCAGTTAGGGAACTGTTTCCAGCAGCTTGCAAAGACCTGTGGCCACCTACAGATAAATATATAAATTGCATCACAGAATTTGTATCACTTCTTTTAAATGACAGTATAATGTGAATTTCAGTCCTTTCAGCCACATATTTTCCCATTGTTCCATTGTTCCATCAGTATATTATATCCAAAGTTTTTAGCTCATTTCATCATACATGTTCACTTCTTCCATTTCAATTACATGATCATCTGTACCTACTTCAAATTAAAATTCTGTCTTGTGCTGTTCCAATTCTAAACATCCTTATCTACCTTAAAATTTTCTCTTTAACCATATATAAAACCATTGAAAAATAAATCCCTCTGTAGTCAATTGATCTTGATTTCATCTTATTTTCACCTTATTCTTGTAACTATTCTTTAGCTCAGATGGCGGCGCCTGGAATGGCTGCGGCTGCATTGGCTCTTGAAGGCGAATAGTTTTGGGAGGGATAGTAAGGACTATAGGCCACATGATCAGGAAGATTTTAATGTGTTTGAGCAACATGGTAGAACTAAGGTAACATACGGTACGACATACGACCAACAATCTTTGCTGGCCTGGCAAGTTTCTAGTTGTTTTGGAACTGTTGGTGAGACCGTTAAAAGTCATTGGCGCTGTTTGAATTTGTTCTACCAGCAGCAAAATCTGACTGCTGGCCCAGTGATGGATTCTATTGCAAATCAGGGCTGTTTCCAGAGAAGGCAGAGGAGGAGAGGACCTGGAGCTTATGGAGCGAAGGAACTGGATGAGGCGGCCGGCAGGCCCAGAGGAAGAGAGAGAGAGGCTTTTGGAGGAGTTGGTGGCGGCGGCAGCGTGCTCTAGGGGCGAAAAGAAGCAAGGCCTCTTTAAGGAAAAGGTGGAAGAGTCAGGATCACAAAAAGGAAAGAAGGCGAGGTTGTCAGAATACAAGCGAATTTGAGGGCTAATCCACATGGAGCCCCATTTCCATCTGTCCTGATTGCCATCGTTCACTCCCTAGAGACTAAAATGAATAATGTGAAATTTGAGCGGGCCACGAACAAGGAGTATACTGTATATCGGAGGTGGTGACCCTTTGAGAGTTGTATGCAACGAAATTTCATTTTGATGTATGCCGATTGGTGTACATTCAAAGTGACAATAAAGTTATCATCATTTAACAACTCTCAGTAGGTTAACTATCTCACTTTGTCAGCTGTTTCCTATAAAATGCTTCTTAGATTGAGACTGATGAAGGCATTTTTGGGCACAATTTAGATTTATATCCAAATTTATATTCTCAACAAGGCACCTCTATTATACTGATTTTTAAAAACAACATTGAACTTTATTGTATCATAGAAATCCATGCCATCAAAACTTTCAGCCATGCCTTTCTCTTTCTCTTTATTCTCTCTTTTTTCTCAGCAGCATCCACTCCTTTATCCAAACTAGGAGAAAGTTTCAAAATACGGTTTCAAATCAGTTCCAATCCTCCTTGTGCCTTTGCATTTTAGAGCACTTTCTATTTAATCCTTGCCTTTTTCCCTTGCCATACAAAGATGTATCTTTCTGCCATTGCTTAAATGGCATATCATTTGTCCAATAGGTATTGTTTAAAACAAATATATCATTCTAACCCATACTCATTTTATCATAGAAATTCTCCACAATTATAACAGTAATTTCTCTCGTTAGCATGTCCTTAATTTGACTTTATGTTTTAACATAATTGTTTTGAAATAACATACAATTCATATTAAACATAATACCCAAATATAGTATTTATAATCCTTCATGGATTACTGCCTTGTCGTGGCGAAGGGGCTTGCGTAATTCAATGAAGCTATGAGCTATGCCGTGCAGGGCCACCCAAGACGGAAAGGTCATAGCAGAGAGTTCTGACAAAACGTGACCCACTGGAGAAGGAAATGGCAAACCACTCCAGTATCTTTGCCATGAAAACCCTATGGACAGTACCAAAAGGCAAAACGATATGACGCTGGAAGATGAGCCCCTCAGGTCGGAAGACGTCCAATATGCTATTGGGGAAGAGCAGAGGGCTAGTACTAGCAGCGCCAGAAAGAATGAAGCGACTGGGCCAAAGCCGAAAGGACGCTCAGCTGTGGATATGTCTGGTGGTGAAAGGAAAGCCTGATGCTGTAAAGATTCTTTCTCCATAGGAACCTGGAATGTAAGATCCACGAATCAAGGAAAGCTGGACGTGGTCAAACAAGAGATGACAAGACTAAACATCGACATCTTAGGTATCAGCGAACTAAAATGGACAGGAATGGGCGAATTTAATTCAGATGACCATCAGGTATACTACTGCGGGCAAGAATCCCTCAGAAGAAATGGAGTAGCCTTCATAGTCAATAAAAAAGTAGGAAAAGCAATACTGGGATACAACCCTCAAAATGACAGAATGATCTCAGTTCGAATCCAAGGCAAACCATTCAACATCACAGTAGTCCAAGTCTATGCCCCAACCACCAGTGCTGAAGAGGATGAAATTGATCAGTTCTATGAAGCCCTACAGCACCTTATAGAACTAACACCCAAAAATGTTGTCCTTATCATCATGGGAGATTGGAATGCTAAAGTAGGAAGCCAAAAGATAACTGGAATAATAGGCAAGTTTGGCCTTGGAGTACAAAATGAAGCAGGGCACAGGCTGATAGAATTTTGTCAAGAGAATACGATGGTCATAGCAAACACTCTTTACCAACAACCCAAGAGACGGCTTTACACATGGACATCACCAGACGGTCAACACAGAAATCAGATTGACTATATGCTCTGCAGCCAAAGATGGAGAAGCTCTATACAGTCAGTAAAAACAAGACCAGGAGCTGACTGTGGCTCAGACCATGAGCTTCTTGTTGCAAAGTTTAGGCTTAAATTAAAGAAAGTAGGGAAAAGCGCTAGGCCAGTCAGGTATGAATTAAACCATATCCCTGTTCAATATACAGTAGAGGTGACAAATAGATTTAAGGAATTAGATCTGATAGACAGAGTGCCTGAAGAACTATGGACAGAGGTTTGCAACATTGTACAACAGGTAGCAACCAAAACCATCCCAAAGAAAAAGAAATGCAAGAAAGCAAAATGGCTGTCTGAGGAAGCTTTGCAAATAGCTGAGGAAAGGAGAGAAGCGAAAGGCAAGGGAGAAAAAGAAAGATATGCCCAATTAAATGCAGAATTTCAAAGAATAGCTAGAAGAGATAAGAATGCCTTCTTAAATGAACAATGCAAAGAAATAGAAAAAAAAACAATAGAATAGGGAGGACCAGAGATCTTTTCAAGAAAATTGGAGAGATGAAGGGAACATTTCATGCAAAAATGGGCATGATAAAGGACCAAAATGGCAGGGACCTAACAGAGGCAGAAGAGATTAAGAAGAGGTGGCAAAATTACACAGAAGAACTATATAAGAATGAGCTTAATGTCCCTGATAATCACAATGAATTGGTCACTGACCTTGAGCCAGACATCCTAGAATGTGAAGTGAAGTGGACCTTAGAAAAGCTGAGCAACAACAAAGCTAGTGGAGGTGACAGTATTCCAGCTGAGCTATTCAAAATCTTAAAAGACGATGCAGTAAAAGTGCTACACTCAATTTGCCAGCAAATTTAGAAAACTCAACAGTGGCCACAGGATTGGAAAAGATCAGTTTACATTCCAATTCCAAAGAAAGGCAGTGCCAAAGAATGTTCAAACTATCGCACCATTGCACTCATTTCTCATGCTAGTAAAGTTATGCTTAAAATTCTACAAGCTAGACTCCAGCAGTATGTGGATCGAGAACTACCAGAAGTACAGGCAGGATTTCGAAGAGGCAGAGGAACTAGAGATCAAATTGCTAACATACACTGGATCATGGAGAAAGCTAGAGAGTTCCAGAAAAACATCTACTTCTGCTTCATTGACTATGCTAAAGCCTTTGATTGTGTGGATCATAACAAACTGTGGCAAGTCCTTAAAGAGATGGGCATACCAGACCATCTTATTTGTCTCTTGAGAAACCTATATGCAGGCCAAGAAGCAACAGTGAGAACTGGACACGGAACCACTGATTGGTTCAAAATTGGTGAAGGAGTCTGGCAAGGCTGTATACTGTCGCCTTGCCTATTTAACTTATATGCAGAGCACATCATGAGAAAGGCAGGGCTAGATGAATCAAAAGTTGGAATTAAGGTTTCCAGAAGAAATATCAACAAACTAAGATATGCAGATGATACCACTCTAATGGCAGAAAGTGAAGAGGAACTAAAGAGCCTCTTGTTGCGAGTGAAGAAGGAGAGTGCAAAACTTGGGTTGAAACTAAACATTAAGAAAACCAAGATCATGGCATCTGGCCCTCTCAATTCCTGGCAAATAGATGGGGAAGAAATGGAGGTAGTGACAGATTTTATTTTCCTGGGCTCCAAGATCACTGCAGATGGGGACTGTAGCCAAGAAATTAAAAGACGCTTGCTCCTGGGGAGGAAAGCTATGGCAAATCTAGACAGCACACTAAAAAGCAGAGACATCACCCTGTCAACAAAAGTGTGTATAGTCAAGGCTATGGTCTTCCCAGTTGCAATGTATGGCAGTGAAAGCTGGACCATAAGAAATGCTGAGCGCCTAAGAATTGAAGCCTTTGAACTATGGTGCTGGAGAAGACTCCTGCGAGTCCCTTGGAGTGCAAGGCGATCAAACTGGTCAGTCCTAGAGGAGATCAACCCTGACTGCTCTTTAGAAGGCCAGATCCTGAAGCTAAAACTCAAATACTTTGGCCACCTAATGAGAAGGAAGGACTCACTGGAGAAGAGCCTGATGCTGGGAAAGATCGAGGGCAATAGAAGAAGGGGACGACAGAGAATGAGGTGGCTGGATGGAGTCACTGAAGCAGTAGGCGTGAGCTTAAATGGACTACAGAAGATGGTAGAGGACAGGAAGGCCTGGAGGAACATTGTCTATAGGGTCGCGATGGGTCAGACACGACTTCGCAACTAACAACAAATAGTATTTACCTTTTCACAATTTTAAAAACAGTATTTTGATCATTTTTTTTGTTCTCACATTCTCATGGTTTGGTTTTGTTTTTTCCTAACATTTTCATTTTCATTACTAATTTTAAATGAAGGAGATGAGCAATGATTTATTTGGAACTTAAGAAACTCATACCCCTGGTCAAAAATAAAGAAAAGACAAGCATGAAATAAGGCATCTCCCTCAAATTAGGGCAATGCAGAAACTAATGAGAGTACGTGAGATCAAATTTAGTTATTAAATTTATTAAAGGGGAAAATTAAACTGGATTAAAAAATAGTTCTGCTATGGCTAATATAGAAGCCCTTTACAGTTTCTGTATTGGCCACCAAGAACAGCTTGATCTTACCGCTTCTTTCTACGTTTGGCTGTCTGTTCTTCTGCAACCATCTTGTTCTTCTCAAGCTTCTTCTGATATTCTTCATCTAATTTTTGCTAGAAACAAAAGAAATAGATGCAATAAATTAAATCTAAAATTGTAAAAATATATTATTCAGACAACTACTACTTCATTCTTTTTCTCATTTTTTCTGTCTCTTGCGCTGAAGACAGTCAGTCTGTCAGCTACCGCAACAGAGCCAAGAACAGGAGGATGTTATTGATTCATGTCCTGGTTCTGGACTTCCCAGACACATAGCTGGATGCATTGGGAACAGAAGGCCGCACGTGTTATATAACATGGTCATCAAAAAAATAAGGAACTGTATTTTTCTGCACACTCAGAAGATATTGTTGTTGTTGCTGTTAGCTGCGAAGTCATGTCCGACCCATCGCAGCCCTATAGACCATGTTCCTCCAGGCCTTCCTGTCCTCTACCATCTTCTGGAGTCCATCTAAGCTCACGCCTACTGCTTCAGTGACTCCATCCAGCCACCTCATTCTCTGTCGTCCCCTTCTTCTATTGCCCTCAATCTTTCCCAGCATTAGGCTCTTCTCCAGTGAGTCCTTCCTTCTCATTAGGTGGCCAAAGTATTTGAGTTTCAACTTCAGGATCTGGCCTTCTAAAGAGCAGTCAGGGTTGATCTCCTCTAGGACTGACCGGTTTGATCGCCCTGCAGTCAGAAGATGAGTATCCAGGAAATAATTAGTTTATAAGTTTAATACATGAAAAGGGGAAAAAATTAGTTAATATGATGGGAAGAAAAGAGCAAACAAAGGAAAATGAAGGAGAAAGAAAGGTACAAGTACCTGCCTGAGCATTGGAGAAGATCAAAGAGGGGAGAGATGGGAGAAAGTAGATCACTTTGTAGTTTTACAGAACAGCAAGGTTTCTCGAGGTAATCAATATCAAAGCTTTTGAGGGAAAGTCACTTTACCTTCTCAGCCATGGCATCCATAAAATCTTGCCTCTGATATTCCCGCCGCCGAAGATGTCGATAGACATGAAATTCCCCACTTCCAGCCCCAGCACTGGAACCTGTCAAAAAAGGAGAGGCAAAAATATATGGGGCTGAAGCATCTCAATCTCCAACTGTTTAAGGGTCCCAAATAGCAGATTTGGGTAAAGTCTATCTTTAAATTTTTGGAAAGTTGTTACCATTTAGAAGAAACAACAAGTAAAGATTTTATTTCAATCCACATAGCTTACCCCAAATCTAACTGCCAAGAAGCAGTGATGCGGTTTAACACCATTTTGACACAGGAAAAATATGAAAATTTCAATATAACCCCAGTATAATAGACCAAATATAATCAAAACTATGAAAGAGCTCAAAATTCAGGAGGAAAAAAAAATAAAATCCTGCCTAGGATCACTTGTATGATCACTCTGCTTGCTAGGTCCCACTACCCAATGGTAAATGTTCCCATGTTCAGTACCACCTACAGTAATCCCCATGGCAACTTAAAAAAATAAATTCATTACATTTCATGAATTTGAAATTAAGAGACTGAATAAAACAGTCATGTGAATCTTATGACCTTTACACACAAGAGCTTCTATGAAGCATATGCTACATTATCAAAAATTACAAATGCAAATGCAAATATGAGTGATTTTTCATTTTGCTAATACCAGCTCAGTATGAACTTCTGTGCACATTTAGAAAAACTTTTCCCTCCCTTCTCTGCTCTACCCTTCCTATCCCCCTTCTAGCTAGAAAGGGCAAACGTGATCAGTTATGTTCCTTAGTTTGTTATAATAATACTCTTTGCCTTGAGAAAAGCTGTTAATATTCCCTAGGACAGACATGTCAAACACAAGGCCCGGAGGCCGGATCCGGCCCGCGAAGTGGTTTCATGTGGCCCGCGAAGCCATCCTGGAAACAGTGAGGGAACGGCCCCCACTGCCTTGGCCCTGGCCCAGAGACCCTCCTTCTGCCAGAGACCCTCAGATCTGTCCCACTCCTGCCCAGGCCCCCATAGGCACCCTTGATACCAACGATGTAGAGCTGGCCACGCCCACCCAGTAGGCCACGCCCACCCATGCCATACCCACCCGGCCCCCTGAGGGCAACCGCAATGCTGATGCGGCCCTCAATGAAATTGAGTTTGACACCCCTGCCCTAGGACCAATGGAAAACGTTTTAAGTTTTGTCACAAGTAAGAGGACTGTACATTAAATAATGTAAACTCACACATTTCATAAATTATTTTGATAACTTATCCTACATTTGTTAGGTATGAAGATCAATTACGCGAAGCATTGAAGTAAATCATGCAAAGCAAAGCCCCAGTCACAAAGCCCCAGTCATTTTATTCAGCAAATATCTTTGGCTGTGCAGGCAGCAATGGGGAAAAAGTCCTGATACATTGCACGACATCAGGTGACATCGCAAGTTTGACATGCCTGATCTATGTCATAAAAATTACTTTACCTTTGTTTTAAATAAAGAGCAAGATTTTGAGAAAGCAGCTCCTTGTTAAAACCATACTATAAATTCACATCCCTGGCCACCAAAATCTCAGATTCTCTCTATAATTTCTCACAACACACAGAGGTATAAGTAATTCTTCAAAATTTCTCCATTTATAGTTATAAAATTGAAACATTATTTAAGAATCAGGAGATGCAGAGTTGTAAGTATCTCACTACAATAACATCCATGGATCAGAGAAATTTAGTGAGTCTGAGTTTGTTAACAAAGTGCAAAATGGGGCCAAAAACTGCCTCTGAAACAAGTTTCAAACTTTTCCTTGACACCATCAATTTTGCTCTTCAAAACTCCAGTCTGTTTTCCCCCCTTTTCTCTCAAAGTAATGAAGAAAAACCAAGAAACTACTTTAAAAAAACCCACAACTTACCCATAACATCTCTGACAAATTCTGGAGGTGGGCGGGGTGCCCATTCATTCAGCTTTTCAGGAATTGGAACCGTCTTATCCTGCAGTGAAACATAAGCAACACTCTGATACTTCCGGAGGGAGTAATTATTTAGAGCTATTAAAATGCACAGAGATTTTAACAGTGGAGAGAAATCACGACTAATTTGAACCCATGCAGATATTCCGTGCTTAACTAAGCAGGACAAGAAGCAACGGATGGAAACTAGTCAAGGAGAGAAGCAACCTACAACTAAGGAGAAACTTCCTGACAGTTAGAACAATTAATCAATGGAACAACCTGCCTCCAGAAGTGGTGAATGCTCCAACACTGGATGTTTTTAAGAAGAGACTGGCCAGCCATTTGTCTGAAATGGTATAGGGTTTCCTGCCTGAGCAGGGGGTTGGACTAGATGACCTCCAAGGTCACTTCCAACTTTATTATTATTATTATTATTATTATTATTATTATTATTATTATTATTATTATTATTATTATTTAATTATTATTACACACTTGCGGATTCAAAATATCATAATACTGAGTGTATAAACATCAGACTGCCTGATGGATGTATAAATTATATTCAAAACAAATATGGGACTAAAAAGTTCCATTTAGCCTATGAGTAGATTTTAGTGGGATATTGTTATTGGTACGTTGTTTGTAGTTATGTTAAAAGAGAGTTAAAGCGCATTATGAATTTGGTTAATTGTATATTATGCAATTCTTATTTAGAATATGATTATTGTAACTATAATCCTGTATTTAGCTCTGGGAAGTGGGGGGGTTTGGGGTGGGAGGGATTTGGGGATATATTGTAAAATTTTGTTTTTGTAAAACTCTTTAATAAAAAAAAATCAGACTGCCTTGATAGACCCAATCCTATATTCCACCAACCAGCCGCGAAATGGGCAGAATGTAGTGACACTAATCCTCATGCTGAGGAAGGGAAAGCATTTAACCCTCCTACGCAGGGACCTAACAGAAGTATCTGAAGGAGAGCATACCAAGTCAGAAACTTGAGGAAAAAACCGGGACCGATCAGGATAACGTGGGAGGGAAATCTGGCTCTTCAGCACATGCAGTTCGATGATTATAACAGGGAACCAAGCGCCCTCAGCCGCGGGATTAGAGCAGCCGGGTCTCATTTCTCAACCTGGGGAGAGCCAAGGGGCAGATAGCCACGCCCACCAACACATACCCCGCCCCCTCACCGGATTCCTCATTAGTCTCTCTAGCTTGAGGCGCTGCTCGTCTGCTGCACTCCGGGGAATGACCAGCGGCTGCGGCTCCTTCCGGGGCCGAGGGGGCCGCGTCGGCCCCGCCGCCATCCTACTCCCAAGTTTCAACTCCCCTTGTGCAAAAGGCCGCGGCCCCGACCGATGACGTCACGGAGGGCGACGGTCCCACAGGTTTCGCGTGTGGAGGCGGAAGAGGGCGGGCATAGTAACGTCCCCTCCTCTTCCCCCCTACTATACTCTTGCTCCAATAGGAAGAGGGAGTCACGAGGCGTCTTTAATATTAATGAGGGCGGGAAACCTGAAGAGGCCGTGTCTCGCCTGGGGCGAATGGAAAGCGGTGCCGTCGGGAGGGGTTTCCCAGGGTTCCTCACGGCTGCGCTGGTTTCTTGTAATTCTGTTTATTCTGAGCGTCTCATCTTATTTATAGGTGTGACAACGAGAACGCTAATAATTGCATGTTGGGATAATCCAACCAGCTTCTAAACCAGGGGTCTTCAAACTCGGCCCTTTTATGACTCGTGGACTTCAACTCCCAGAATTCCTCAGCCAGCATGCCTGGCTGAGGAATTCTGGGAGTTGAAGTCCATGAGTCATAAAAGGGCCGAGTTTGAAGACCCCTGTTCTAAACATTACCCTGTTTAGTAAACACACTTGTCCACATAGAATTAAGTTATATTTACCACGCGTCTAATATATATTTTATTCGTGTATTTACTTACTGAATTTGTTCACTTGATAGGAGCTTTGAAATTGGTAAGACAGGATCCTGTAGTTTACAGATATAAGAGAATCATTATGTTAGCATATGTAGCTGCCTACCACATGGACTGTTGACTTAGAAAAAACAGGCGGAAAAGATTTAGGATTTAAAGTTTAAATCTCTCGAATGAGTGCCTGTGCCTATGCTTTGATTATGGTGAACTGCAGTAGGCAAATATGTGATATCATACTGTCTATGATTTCATTTTTGCCTGCAATAAATTAATTTTTGTGCAGAATAAACAAAACCAATTGTGTAATGTGCAAACTGCCACAGAAGTTTTTTTTAAAGCTATTTTAGAGTGCTTGTTCCACAATTTGTGTCCAAATAAGCATTCAAAAGGATGTTCTATTCAATTTGTCAGATATTTGGGTGTGAGCCTATCTGTCCCTGTTTATTTTGTTTACAAGTATGGGAATAATGGGAAATTAATAAATACCTGTTTATCTACAAGGAAACTAAATTGGCTATTGTTGCATGTGCATCTCTAGAATAAATTGATCAGTGATGGGAAACAATCATTGGAATCTGTCACTTGAATTATCTATGCTGAAATCAGGGCCAGTTCTATCAATAAATCATTTCCTATTTTGTGCAACTGTCTGTAGTTTATAGCCAAATCCACAAATCTGTCACATCGTCAGTGTTAAACTGCCGGCCCACGGGCCATATCCTTCACACCAAAACTGCACCCAACCCATGGCCGGCAATGGGAAAAAAGTCACGATACATCATGACACATCATGTTACATCGTGAGTTTGATACCTGTGAAGTAGAGCAGCAGTGCATCATACAATTTGCACAATCCAAGAGCTGTTACGTTAATATCAGTTTAGCCCTGAAGGAGAGAATGAATGAAAAAGATGAGGCTGCCTCACTTTGCTTCTCTTGTATAAGAGGAGAGAAAAATTTTGTCAGACCTTCAGATTCTGTTGTTATGCCCTGTAAAGTCCATTTCTGATGTCTGCTTCCTGACCTGGCTCATCTTGAAGGGATGGCATACAAAACAGAAATGTCTAGAATTTACACAGAGTTTAATCTGGTCCTGGTTTGCCTTTGCCTGGTAATGCATTGACTGAGGTAGATGCCAAGTGTTGTGTATGTAAATAGTTATTAACATGGCAAGTAAGAGATTGCAAACACATTGCAGCTTAGCAAGGTTCAGAGCGGGAAATTAAGGTGCATTCATTGGACGCCACAACCTAGGAGCGGGAAAAGAGTCTCCATTGATTGGTTACAGTTCAAAGGCTTTCTCTATAAAAGGGTTGCAACATTTGACAGTTGACAGTTGACTTTGTGTATTCAATAAACTCGTTCATTGTTAAACCACTCTGAGTCCTCGTCAATTAGAACCAAACAACTGGCGACGAGGATGGGATTGACAGAAGACCAGAGAATTGGCGGAATTGTCGCGAAAGGCGGCAAATTCAGAGCGAGTCACAGTCAACCGAGCGGCCGCGGCAGAATAAGAAAAAAATTCTCCGAATGGCGCAAATAGGGTCATTGAAGGAATTCGACCCAAACTTCCCCGAAGATTGGGAAGAATACATCGGTCAAGTCGAAGGGTTCCTGTTAGTGAACGGAATCACAGATGACCGTAAAAAAGCGGCGGCATTATTGACGATCTGCGGCACACCGGTCTACAGAGTCGCTGTCGGACTGTGTCAACCGCAACCAGTCTCTAGCGTGCCTTATGCCGACCTCCTCGCTAAATTAAAGGTCCACTTTACACCCCGAAGGTCCGAACTCTTTTGGCGGCGCATCTTCGAAAAGAGGAATCAGAGACCGGGAGAGTCCATACAAAAATTTGTCGCTGCCGTCAGGGAAGCCGCAGTACGATGTAAATACGATAATTTAGAAATAAGAATTCGGGACAGAGTAGTACTGGGCTTGCGTGATGAACAACTACAAAACAGAATAATCGCCAAACCCACCGGCGCTTTGCAGGAAGTGCTCGACGAACTTCTAACTTACGAGTCAACCGGGTATCGCGACCCCCCCCCCGCAGTAGCATGGCAGCAGCGCCCGAGATCAACCAAGCGGGCTATGTGGACTGCGGGGAGGTGGACCAGCAGTGGGAGGAAGAGATCGCCGAAGTCTCCAGGCGATTTGGAAAGATGGCACCTAGACAACCCAGAAGTGAGGGGCCCGAACCTGGCCGCCGTCAACAACCCGCAACTCCGCAAAGACAACCGACCGGGGCACAACGACCGTGGCGGGACACCGCAACCAGACCGCGCGACAACGATAGCCAGAACCGATGCGGCAGCTGCGGCGGCAACCATCCCCGCGCATCCTGCCGATTCCGTACCGCCAAGTGCAGGGCATGCGGCAAGACCGGCCACATCCAGGCCATCTGCAGAAACCGCGCTCGCGACAACCGTCTGAACGAAGTCGATGTGTGGCCTGAGGGTAAGGTAACCCCTAATGCTAGTGGCAAGGAGACCCCTAAAAACCGGGTTAAAATTCCAATTCGAGGGGAGGTGGCGCGAATCAATAGGAGAAGGCCGGGAAGTGGTCACAATTTTCCGGATGGAAAATTAAAAATCACAGTCCTTCTGCAAGGGGTCCCTTGCAGAATGGAAATCGACTCAGGGGCTTCAGTGTCGATAATTTCCACTGAAACCCTTGAGAGAATTGAACAAATAAGTGGAAAAAGAATTCCACTTAGTCCAACAAATATTCAATTATCGGACTTTCAAAAAAGTCCAATAAAAGTAAAAGGGAAGACCAGCCTTAGTGTAAAATTTAAGGGGTTCAAGGGGGTCTTAGATCTAATAGTTACAGAGGGGAATAGGACTAGCTTAATCGGACTTAATTGGTTCCCTGCCCTGGGAATTTGGATTGGGGGAATAAATTCAGTGATTAAAAATAAGACCCTCGAATCCGTCTGCAATGAATTTGCAGACGTATTCGATGGATCACTGGGCAAGTACAAAGGGCCCCCCATTAACTTCAACCTAGACCCCTCAGTAAAACCAATCAGGCTTAAGGCCCGAAGGGTACCTTTCGCCTTAAAGGGAAAAATCGAGGCCGAGCTCGACCGGCTTGTAGGCCAAGGAGTATTAGAACCTGTTGAGGGCGGTTTGTGGGAAACGCCGATTGTCACACCCCTCAAACCCAATGGGGATGTGAGAATCTGCGCTGACTACAAAGCCACCCTCAACATTGGAATGAAAAAGCATGCTTACCCGGTCCCGACGGTGAAGCAGGTCCTCGCCACGATCCAGGACGCCGCCATTTTCGCCAAGCTAGACTTGGCGCATGCGTACTTACAGTTGACTGTTTCTAAAGAGGCTGCAGAGGCACAGACGATCGTTACCCACAAGGGGGCGTTCCGAGTTCACAGACTGCAATTTGGAATTGCAGCAGCTCCAGGCATCTTCCAAGAAGTGATGGAGAGGACCTTAAAGGGCATACCTGGAGTATGCCCTTACTTCGATGATGTCCTAATAGCTGGAAGGGATGAAGGAATGTTAGTAGAGCGGCTGGAACAGGTACTGGGTAGATTTAGGAAGGCTGGATTGAAACTAAAGAAGGAAAAGTGTAGCATAGGGGTTAAATCCACTGATTTTTTGGGGTTCAGGATTGACAAAAGTGGAATCCACCCTACCCCTGAAAAAATTAAAGCAATCAAAGGGGCCCCAGAACCAAGGAACAAGGCGGAACTACAGGCCTTCCTTGGCTTGGTAAATTTTTACCACACATTTGTGCCACATAAGGCTGCCATTGCAGAACCCTTACACAGACTCTTAGATAAGAAGACCCCTTGGCAATGGCAGAACAAGCACAAAGCGAGTTTCCAAACTTTAAAAGACATCCTTTCCAGTAATTCAACTGTAACCCACTTTATAGAAAACAAACCAATCTACCTGGCGTGCGATGCTTCGCCATATGGCGTAGGGGCTGTGATCAGCCACTTAGACAACCAAGGAATACAAAGACCCATTGCATACTACTCCCGCACACTAACCAAGGCAGAGCGGAACTATGCGCAAATAGACAGGGAGGCATTAGCCATAGTGGCAGGAGTTAAAAAGTTCCACGACTACCTGTATGGTAGGAACTTTACTATACTAACGGACCACAAACCCTTGCTGGGACTGTTTACCACAGATAAACAGACTCCCCAAATTATGTCACCCAGGATGCTGAGGTGGTCCATTTTCCTCTCAGCATACTCATTTTCCCTCCAATACAGACCAGGTAAGGACATGGGTCATGCAGACGCTCTTAGCAGATTGCCCCTAAGCACAACAGAGGAGGACCCTGCCCCAGTGGGACAAATAATGTCCCTACAGGACATTCCTGATTTGCCCTTAACTGCAAAAGACATTGCTGAGGCAACCAATAAGGACCTCACCTTAAGGAGAGTAATGGCCTGGGTCATGAGCGGTTGGCCTAACACCAAACCAGACGAAATATACAGTCCATATTTCAGAAGGAAAGATGAACTGTCAGTTCATTTGGGATGCTTACTCTGGGGAACTCATGTAGTTATTCCAGGAATCCACAAATCAGCTATTCTACTAGAATTGCATGAGGGACATCCTGGAATAGTAAGGATGAAGGCGTTGGCTAGGAGTCACTTGTGGTGGCCAGGACTGGACAACGACATTGAGGAATGTGTTGCCAATTGCCATCTGTGCCAACGTTCCAGGCCTGAACAACAACATATCCGCACACATAAATGGGAACAAGCTAGGAATCCTTGGTCCAGGATTCATATCGACTTTGCTGGACCCTTCCAAGGGTTAACGTTCCTAGTAGTGGTTGACAGCTACTCTAGATGGCTAGAGGTAGTACCGGTCAGTTCAGTAACTTCAGGCAGAACCATACAGGCATTAAGGGGCCTCTTTGCCACTCACGGGTTGCCGGATTTAATTGTGTCTGATAATGGGCCACAATTCACATCTATTGAATTTCAGGATTTCCTCAAGGCCAACTCGATTAAGCACAAGACTTCAGCACCCTTCCACCCCTCCACCAACGGATTGGCTGAAAGAAATGTGAGGACCACGAAGGACGCTTTAAAAAGAATTATTCGAGGTGACTGGCATCAGAGACTGGCAGAGTTCTTGTTGGCTCAGCACACGACCCCATGTTCTGCTACAGGGAAAAGTCCAGCTGAAATGAGGTGGGGCAGGAGATTATCCACCAAATTGGACAGATTGCACCCTGACAGACTGCAAACAAACATTGAATTAGACATTCCTAACAGAACATTTAAAGTGGGGGATTTGATCTGGGCCAGAAACTATGCCCAAGGGGACAAATGGATTCCAGGGGTGGTGACTGAAATCTTAGGTCCCCTGTCGTACACTATTGAGGGGGAAGGCAACAGGATCTGTAAAAGACACGTAGACCAGATGAGGAAAAGATCTAGTGGTTGTGTGCCAGTTGAGGGGGACCAAAGCATAGTAGGGGGAAACAGTACAGATAACAACAGGCCAGAGAGTGGCGTAGAGGAGGGGCAAAATGACTCATTCCCTCGTACCCAACAACAACAATTCAGTCAAATTGAATGGGAAATACCCCTGCGGAGTAGGCCAGTGACCACTGAATTACAAACACAAACTAATACACAAGACAGCACATCTGTAGCCAGCAACCCAGAGCCCAGGCCCAGCAGTGACAAGCTGCCAAGCAGTCAACCAGGAAGAGGGGTCCCTAGCAGCCAAAGTAACAGATACCCTTCTAGAATACATAGGCCACCAAAATACCTAAAGGATTTTGTAAAGAAATAACATCAACTGGGGGGTAAGGGGTGTTGTGTATGTAAATAGTTATTAACATGGCAAGTAAGAGATTGCAAACACATTGCAGCTTAGCAAGGTTCAGAGCGGGAAATTAAGGTGCATTCATTGGACGCCACAACCTAGGAGCGGGAAAAGAGTCTCCATTGATTGGTTACAGTTCAAAGGCTTTCTCTATAAAAGGGTTGCAACATTTGACAGTTGACAGTTGACTTTGTGTATTCAATAAACTCGTTCATTGTTAAACCACTCTGAGTCCTCGTCAATTAGAACCAAACACCAAGGTAGATGTCCTTGTTCCTTTTTGATTTTATCTTAGCATCCCCTTGCCAAACTGTAGAAACTGAAGTTCTGAAAACCACACTAGATTTCCAGTAGGGAGAAAGAGGAACAGATTCTCCTGCAATCCTTTGTAGCCCTCATTATACATCAAATTAGATCTTGTTTTACTTGTGTGGCTTGCATGACTGAGGAATTCTGGAAGTTGAGGTTCATTGCCAAGCTTGTCTGCTATCTTGATGTCTGCTATCTTGCTAAAAACAGGAGTGATTCCACTGTATTGTAAAAGGGGACAGACAGACAGACAGAACAGCTTGCATTATGTCTTTTTATTACAAGCATTAAGGACTGAAAGTACATAATTTATAATCCCATATTCCCCCATGAGATGGCACTAGTGCAGTTCTACAATAGTCAGCAGTTAATTATTTTAATTTGGTTGAATATATGTTCTAAAAAGTTTCCCTTTATTTTGTGACCATTTAGATCAGGGGGGCAGAGATCGATCTTGAGACCTCGCATTTGTGGAGTTCCTCAGGGATCGGTTCTCTCGCCTCTCCTGTTCAACATCTATATGAAGCCGCTGGGTGAGATCATTCGTGGTTTTGGAGTTGGGTATCATCAATATGCTGATGATACCCAGCTTTTTATTTTGACCCCAAACCACCCCAGTGATGCCCTCGACGTGATGTCCCGCTGCCTGGAGGTGGTCCGGCTCTGGATGGGGAGGAACAGGCTTCGACTCAACCCTGACAAGACTGAGTGGCTGTTTGTGCCGGCATCCCGGGAAATTCCGATTATTCCGTAGATAGAGCGCGCAACTTGGGGGTCCTTCTAGATTCACAGCTCTCTTTAGAAGAGCATATCGGAGCTGTGACTAGGGGGGCCTTTGCCCAGGTTCGCCTGGTGTGCCAGTTGCGAACCTATCTAGACCGGGATGCCTTGCGTACAGTCACTCATGCGCTCGTGACTTCTCGTCTAGACTACTGTAATGCTCTCTACATGGGGCTGCCCTTGAAGTCCACTCGGAGGCTCCAACTGGTGCAAAATGCAGCCGCGCGAGTTGTGCTGGGGGTTTCCCGATACTCCCATGCTACACCTTTGCTCCGTGAGCTGCATTGGCTGCCGGTTGCCCTCCGGGTGAGATTCAAGGTGTTAGTAATGACTTACAAAGCCCTACATGGCATGGGTCCGGATTACCTACGGCAACACCTGCGGCCGGAGTCAACTTCCCTCCGTCCAGTGCACTCCCACAGAGAGGGCCTCCTCAGGGTGCCTCCGATCAAAGAATGCCGATTGGTGGCCCCCAGGGGGAGAGCGTTCTCTGTGGGCGCGCCAGACCTATGGAACTGCTTGCCGGTTGAGCTCCGGACGGCCCCCGACCTTCGCTCCTTCTGGCACGACTTAAAAACATATCTATTCGAGCAGTCTGACCTGGTCTGATGGGTTAGGGTAGGGGTTTTAATATGTTTTAATACTGTTTTAAACTGGGCTGTTTTAACTTTTGTATTCCGCTTTTTTATATTTATTGCCCTGTACACCGCCCTGAGTCCTTCGGGAGAAGGGCGGTATAAAAATATAATAAACTAATTAAATTAAATTAAAAAACATTTGTAAGGCAATCCATTTCTTAATGCAAATGATCCCTTTGCGATAAATGAGTAAAGTGAGAGAAAAATCAGGAGTCAGCAATTTTTCTGATTAACAATTTTTTATTTAAAAACATAAGCTAATTTGTGAATTATCAAAAGAACTACCAGACCCCTTGTGACTTTTTGTTGTCATAGACATCTCCTCCTACAGTAGATAATAAAAGATAGGCTAAATAGAGTAAGTTAAGTCCCACATCAATTTCAGTGCTGACAATGGAGAAACTTTCTCCTCTTAATTTTAGTTAATGAGAAATTATTGTAATATTCTTCCAGTTTTATTAGTTATTTTATTGCTTATAAAAACATCTGGAGAAGATGGTAGAATGTGCACAAGTTACGCTGACAATAGCTGCCTTCCTAAATATTTCTAATAATTTCAAAGAAACTTTCATCAAAATTTTGTAACAAATTTACAAAGTTTAATAAGGGTTGTTGTGAATGTGTTCATAGTGCACTGATAATTGTACAATGTTTTTTACCTTCCTAGTACTATAATTACTATTATTCTGAATTAAGCAATGATTAGCTTAGTTTTATAAGTTGTACATTTTTGTAAGAGAATATATTCACAGTTTAGGGAATTGTGTAGGTTTTATTTATTTATTTATTTATTTATTTATTTGTTTGTTTGTTTTTATAAACCGCCCTTCTCCAGAGGGACTCGGGGCGGTGTACAGAATAAGGTAGGTATACAGATTGAACAATAGTGAAAAAACAATAGTAAAAACAAACTGGGACCCCAATTAGAGCTATCAGGCCAGGCCGGACTGCTGGAACAGGTAAGTTTTTAAGTCGCGCCGGAAGGTGCGGAGGTCGGGGGCCATCCGGATTTCGGTTGGCAAGCTGTTCCAGAGGGCTGGCGCACCCACTGAGAATGCCCTCCCCCTGGGGGCCACCAGCCGACATTCCTTGAGCGGTGGCACCCTGAGGAGGCCCTCTCTGTGGGAGCGCACAGGACGGTGGGGTGCTGACATTGGCAGAAGGTGCTCTCGTAGGTAGTCCGGACCCATGCCATGTAGGGCTTTGTATGTCATTGTTAGCACCTTGAACTTCACACGGAAGGCAACTGGAAGCCAGTGCAGCGCACGGAGGACAGGTGTGATATGGGAATATCGGGAGGCTCCCAAGAGTGTCCGTGCCGCTGCACTTTGCACCAGTTGAAGCTTCCAAGTGGATCTCAAGGGCAGCCCCATGTAGAGAGCGTTACAGTAGTCTAGGCGAGAGGTCACAAGGGCATGGGTGACTGTACGTAAGGCATCCAGGTCCAGATAAGGCCGTAGTTGGCGAACTAGTCGAACCCGGGAGAAGACCCCCTTGGTCACAGCTCCTATGTGATCTTCCAGGGAGAGCTGCGAGTCTAGAAGGACACCCAGGTTGCGGGCCCTATCAACAGGGGGTAGTAACTTGTCCCCGATGTTAAGGGATGGGATGTTCTGAGTATTCTGGCTTGCCGGTAAGTACAGCCATTCAGTCTTGTCTGGGTTCAGTTGAAGCCTGTTCCTCCCCATCCATTCCCGGACCGCTTTCAGGCAGCGGGACATCACGTTGAGGGCATCACTGATGTTGTTTGGAGTTGAGATGAAAAGCTGGGTGTCATCAGCATACTGATGGTACCCTACTCCAAAGCTGCGAATGATCTCGCCCAGCGGTTTCATGTAGATGTTGAACAGGAGAGGCGAGAGGACCGACCCCTGAGGGACTCCGCAAGCGAGAGCCCTCGGAGTCGACCTCTGTCCCCCTGCCAGCACCGACTGCGAGCGACCCTGGAGAAAGGAGGAGAACCAATGCAGAACCGTGCCTCCCACTCCCAGTCCCCTGAGGCGTCGCAGCAAGATACCATGGTCGATGGTATCGAAAGCCGCCGAGAGGTCTAATAAGACTAGGACAGAGGAATGGCCCCTGTCCCGGGCTCTCCAGAGATCATTTATCAGAGCGACCAATGCCGTCTCCGTGCTGTAGCCCGGCCTGAAGCCCGATTGGTACGGGTCTAGATAAACCGCTTCATCCAGGATCTGAGGAAGTTGGTGCGCCACCACGCTCTCAACAACCTTCGCAAGGAAGCGAAGATTGGAGACTGGACGAAAGTTATTCAATGAGGATGGGTCCAAGGTGGGCTTCTTGAGGAGAGGTCTCACCACCGCCTCCTTCAAGGTGGTGGGGAAGTGACCCTCACTCAGAGAAGCAGAGATGACCGCCAGGAACCAGCCTCGTGTCCCCTCTCGAGCTGCATAAGCCAGCCAGGAAGGGCACGGGTCCAGTAAGCATGTGGAGGAGCTCAACCTCCTCATAATCCTGTCCACTTCCTTAGGAGTCACAGGATCAAATTCCTCCCAGATGACGTCGACAAGACTGACCATGTCTTGTTCTTCCAGCTCAGCCCAGTTGGAGTCCAGGCCGGTTCATTTTTTTCAGAAGACAAGATATTTTTCTTTTTGCGAATAGTAAATTTTAAATATTCTATATTTAGAATATTTAAATACATAAATAACTAATTTAATACAGAATAAATTTAGATATTTTCACCTAAGTTTGCTTTTTAATTCTTAATTCTTTCTGCATTGATGATATTTCAGTCAGAATCAAGTAAATAAAACTAGGGTTTTAATTTACTACTGTATCTATAAAGTCTACTTTGCTAGGAACCGGAGTTTATATTTCAAAGGCACACTTCTGCTTTTCTATAAATAAATAATCAAAGGCTTACATGAGTGCCTTTCAAAAATTCTGAAAGTAAAACTTTATGCAGTGAAATAATCTCAGATTATAATATATCTGGCTACTTCACCAACCTTGCTCTCAGCACTGTGCAATTTCATGGTTAATTGAACTCTCCAGGCATATACTTTCCCAATTTATACTATTAGCTAGAATAGTATAGAATAGCCCCAGAAAATAAGACATTCTCTTTTTTTCACTTCTCTGTCCATTTTTCTGCCTGCTAACTGCTTTATCTAATGAAGTTTCTTTTGTTGCTGTAGCCATATCAATATGTTGATTCATATTTGATTTGCAATTAACTATTACTCCAGCTGTCTTATTTGTGAATGTTGCTCTATCAGTGTTCCCAATTTATACTTGAGCAAATTTGATTTCTGAGTCCTAACTGAAAATATATTCAATTATATTCAAAATTGTTATTGCTGTTCTCTTGTGTGTTGTGCAATTATCTCACAGGGTGTAACAAGATGGTTTGTTGTCACTGTGAGTTGTGGGGACGGGCACGAAGGAAGGCTCAGCCAATCTCAATGTATACATGGTTGTACTTTGACAATAAAGGTTCATTCATTCATTCATTCATATCACTGGTTTCCCTTATTTTCCTCATCTACAAATTTGATTAGCATTTACTCCATCTGCATATATAATTCATTAATAGGCAATACTGGACCCTGGGTGAGCTCTGGCAGACCCTACCTATATCACGTTATGGTGTGATGAGACAAGTGTTCATGAAAATTCTGAGTATGATCTTTAAAAATAATATATACTCATTTACTAGATCACTAATTGCATCATAATGCAGCATTTTGTTAAATGTTTTATTAAAGATATATCAGGAATATTTCCATAATCTACTACAAAAATTACCTAATCAAAAATATGTGATTAGTTTACCAAGACTTGCTTTTCACAATTTATCTTTAAATCCGATTAGCACCACATGTTTCAGTGGTTGCAAAGCAACTGATTTATGAATTCCTCTAGATATTGGCATGGACTGTAGTTCAACATAGGCCATTCTTACATTCCTCTAATCATTTGCTATTCATCACCTCATGGAACACTTTTCAGAGAAGACACGAGATAAAATAGGTGCCAACACTTCTATTTGGAAGAGTTTGCAATTATACTATTGGTTTTTCCTATTTTTAGAAATTCCAACCTAATTCTGAGCTCCTTTTCCTTTTAGATTCTCTTACCGTATGCTCCAAGATATGAGTTATGAAAATCTGCTTTCTTGAAGTCCAGAATATATGTTCAATTGCACTCAGCTTTGGTTTCTCTTAAAATCATGAATTCCAGCACTACAGTACTAATCTTTCCCCAGTGTTCCTATTACCGTATTTCCATTCCTATTCCTTTAGTCAATTTTTCTTTTTTGGTTAATGTTAAGTCAAGAATACCTGATGTTCTTATAATTCCATCTTCTAAAGGAGAAAATGGTAAGCAACACAAGAAAAATTCTGGAATAAATCCTTGGCAGAGTTTGTTATCTAACAGATTTTGAGATGAAATTTCCCAATACTACTTACCTTATATCTTTTTGAAGGAACTAGAGTTTGCTTTTGCAATATATTAACATTTTCTCTTTGGTGAAGTGGTTGCCCACAAACATCAACACAGTAATATTATTTTTAAAATTCATGATTTTTCTTCAGTTTATTGGAGACTTGCCTGATCATTAGGCAGCTACTTCAAGTGATGGATGAAGTGCAGAGCCACATCCTCTTTTTGAGCTAGGAAGTACTGTTTATCATAGATTGAACAATTGCTAATGTGTAAAGAGACAGGCAACAAGCATAGTACATACTTCTTAATAAAGCATTGTGTAAATTATTACACTGGTGTACTCTGATTCATATTGATGCCATTAATGCTTTATTTGAGCATCCAGTTCAATGGGGCAAGAAATAGTCACCAGACCTGGTTATTTGCAAGCAAGCATGATATCCTCAACTACAATGAAGGACAGCATCCAGTTTAAAGAATCAGATGCTAATGATTGAGATACAGATTTTGTTCCCACAAATTTGCTACTCAAAATTAAATAATGGTTTACTCAATATTCCCAATGGACAATAGTCTTTCCTACTGTTATATAGGTTTAATTTGCAAAATGTGCTTATTATTTATTTATTTATTTATTTATTTAATACTATTTCTATACCGCCCTTCTCCCGAAGGACTCAGGGCGGTGAACAGGGCAAGAATAAAAAATACAAATTACAAAAGTTAAAACAAGATTAAATAAATGCCCACTTACTAAAATACATCTTTAAAACCAAATAAAATAACAATAGCAACCCCCCCCAATCCCCTCATCAGGCCAGGCCAGCTTGTTCAAAAAAGCATGTTTTTAGCTCACGGCGAAAGGAGCGAAGGTCAGGCGCCGTCCGGAGCTCAACCGGTAGCTGATTCCATAGCTCCGGGGCGCCCACAGAGAAGGATCTCCCCCTGGGGGCCACCAGTCGACATTCTCTGACCGGTGGCACCCTGAGGAGGCCCTCTCTGTGGGAACGCACAGGGCGGAGGGAAGTCGATGCCGGCAGCAGGTGTTCCCTCAGGTACTCTGGACCCCTGCCATGTAGGGCTTTGAATACCATTACTAGTACCTTGAATCTCACCTGGAAGGCAACTGGTAACCAATGCAGCTCACGGAGCAGAGGTGTAACGTGGGAGTATCGGGAGACTCCCAACACAACTCTCGCGGCTGCATTCTGTACCAGTTGGAGCTTCTGGGTGCTCCTCAAGGGCAGCCCCATGTAGAGAGCGTTGCAGTAGTCTAGTCGAGAGGTTATGAGCGCATGAGTGACCGTGCATAGATCATCCCGGCTTAGATAGGGCCGCAACTGGCGCACCAGGCGAACCTGGGCGAAAGCCCCCCTAGTCACAGCTCCTATGTGGTCTTCCAGGGTGAGCCGTGAATCTAGGACAGATATGTCAAACACAAGGCCCGGGGGCCAGATCCGGCCCGTGAAGTGGTTTCATGTGGCCCGTGAAGCCATCTTGGAAACAGTGAGGGAACGGCCCCCACTGCCTTGGCCCTGGCCCAGAGACCCTCCTTCTGCCAGAGACCCTCAGATCTGTCCCACTCCTGCCCGGGCCCCCATAGGCACCCTTGATGTGAACCATGTAGAGCTGGCCACGCCCACCCAGTAGGCCATACGCACTCTAGCCACGCCCACCCAGTAGGCCACACCCATCCTGGCCATACCCACCCGGCCCCCTGAGGGCAACCGCAATGCTGATGCGGCCCTCAATGAAATTGAGTTTGACACCCCTGATCTAGGAGGACTCCCAAGTTGCGAGCCCTATCTACGGGGGGTAATAGTTCACCCCCCATAGCGAGAGGTGGAATGTCCGAATAAACCCGGGATGAAGGTATGCAAAGCCACTCGGTCTTGTCGGGGTTGAGTTGAAGTCTGTTCCTCCCCATCCAGACCCGAACCGCCTCCAGGCAACGGGACATCACGTTGAGGGCATCACTGGGGTGGTTTGGGGTCAAAAGGAAAAGCTGGGTATCATCAGCATACTGATGATACCCAACTCCAAAACCACGAATGATCTCACCCAGCGGTTTCATATAGATGTTGAAGAGGAGAGGTGAGAGGACCGACCCCTGAGGAACTCCACAAATGAGAGACCTCGCGGTCGACCTCTGCCCTCCTGCCAACACCGACTGCGAACGTCCCTGGAGATAGGAGAACCACTGTAAAACCGTGCCTCCCACTCCCAATCCCCTGAGACGCCGCAGCAAGATACCATGGTCGATGGTATCGAAAGCCGCCGAGAGGTCTAATAGGACTAGGACAGAGGAATGCCCCCTGTCCCGAGCCAGATTAGCTTTATGGCTTAGTGAGTCACAGATATTATCTTGGCCTGTTTCAAGTAGCAAATAATCTTGGCATAGTGCTGCATAAGGTTTTGGATCTGACTCACCTATTTATGCCTAAACTATGGACCACACTTTCATCATTGCCATTAGACATGCTGTGTGAGAATGAGTGTTATTAAACTTGACTTCACAATTCAAAAGAATGTAATAAAACTTTATCAGACTTTTAAAATATTTAAATTTTACAAATAATTTTTCAAAATAGTAAAACTATATTTTTCAAGTAACCATTTTTCAACATATTCTTCAGATCTCAATACTCAATGAACGCATCCTTACCATTGCCTCTCTTGTTCCTACCTACCTACTACTACTGGATTAGTTCCCAAGATTACTGTGTGTCCTGTAATGTCCATTTACATTTTTAATTGTATCTTTAAAGCATGTGTTTAAAGCCATTATTTCCAACTCCCAATCCAAAAGGAAAAAAGCCGAACCATTGTTTTTCCAGATCCTTTGCAAGTTTATAAATAAAATTTATTCTACTGCACATTAAAACTTTTTCACAGTTTTTAAAAAATTGTATTTACAAATTAACATTCAGTTTGCAGCTTTTGGAGGTCTTTCCCCCATTGTTTTCAATTGGCACAGAAAAAATTAAAATCCATAACATTTTTTGTTACCTGGTTAGTACCACCAAATGATTCATTATGGAGAACATAGGTGATTGATACAAGCCTCAATAACATCATTTGTCATGAGATATTACACAAATGACATGAATTATGAAGTCATGGTATCTAGCAACCATTGATTCTTTTAGTACATATTTAATTAAAAAAGAATCTGAAAATTAAGTCTGCATTCAAAAACTTCCCTTGTGTTATATCATATTCCATGTATGAGTATTTTATACATTTATAGAGAGAAAAATATGGATTTTGCTCTAAAAATCATGACAGTATTTTTTCAGTATTGTGATGTTCATGAAACTATTAGTTTTTTAAAGAGACATACACTTAGCCATCTATACATTCCAACTGCTTTTAGCAAATCATTTTTCCAAATTTTCCTATGAAGGCAAAGACTAAGAAATACAGTAGTGTCAAAAATCAAATAAATTTGGTTTATTTTAGGCCAAAGTTGCAGAACCTGTAGCCTTCCAGATGTTATTGAATTAAAATTCCCAACATCCCTCACTGATTTCATGCCAGGTCCAACAATAAAACTCACTTCTCCAAATAGTTAACTCCATTCTCAGGAACTCGTTTACAACTGAAACTCACAGGGAGCGTGTGTAGTATTAAACCAATATTCAAAAACCCACAACATACATTTTCAGGGCATAAAGTTACTAGCTTTGCAATTAGGTTTGGCAGCCTCAGGCAGTATCTCTTGAATCATAAATCTGTGAACTAACAGTGGCTTAGTCTGCAGTCCAAAAAATATACCATGTTGAATATAGTGCTTAGTCAAAATAGACAACATTGCACTAGTTGCGTTCTGAATCGAATAATAGAGTACTATAATTAGAATTTCAGTGTTAAGCACAAGTCTTAGGGCAGCACAGTGATTTCATTCCCTTTTACCAATTTCTATTCTTTTGCAATTCAAATGGTTGCACAATTTATATGTTGCAACTCAAGTTTTCTGATTTATATATATTTTATAAAGTAACTCCTACTGCATATTAGATTTTGCCTTTCAGCTTTCTCTTCTAGTACCTTAGTGACTTTGACATGGAAATATTATCTTAATACAGAACTGTGTAATCATTTTCATGTAAATCAATCAGGAAAATTCTGTAAAATAGCCAAATACAGATTTATTGGAAAATAGCTACATTTTTCCATCTCTTTGTTACAAGCAAATTTCATTTTGTTAGATTAAGTGATGGAATACATCGGATGTTTCCAAGGTATCTAAAATATCAAATTGGTTTTTTCCTATGGCTTCATAGAATTTCAGGGCTCCATGCCATTACTTATTTTGAGGAATATATTTCAAAGTTCTTCATGTAAACTCAGATTTTTTTCAGTTCAAAAGATATTTAGGGATTCTTCTTTAATTGAAACAATTGCCATGTCATTGAGGAACGAATGATAATGCCACACTAAAATTAAAAGGCAGTATTATGCACTTACTAACATTGCTTTTTTTCCAAATCACATGGAAAATACAATAATGAAAGTTATTCAAATTAAGATGGAACTAAATGCTTTCAAAAGCTACAGAGAGGATTTACTAAAGGGAAGTTGCATGCCACAAAAGAGAAGCTGCCCATTTTCAATATGATTATAATGAACATTCATTCTTGTAAATCATATTTAATGCAAATGCTAGATTGTTATCAGCAAACAGAAACTTATAAACAACTGTAAGCAACATGTGGCTTTGATCTGTGATCCTTTAATAGACTGTTATTTGTCCAGAAATAACATCTAAACCAATTGCAGAAATAGAAGCCTTCAGATCCTCTTTCTACCAATCAATATTAATTGGAATTAGTTTGGTGGAAAAAGAATTGTGACATGTCTTGTGAAGTACAGTAATGCAAAATAAGAACAGTAAACTATCTGAAGTGGAATCAAGATATTAACTGTTGTCCATCAACCCTGGAAGGCAATAGTAGTGCTGATTTTTGGAAAGGTGTTACTTTGCATATACCCTTGACCTAGAATGGACCTGTGTTCTTACAGCAGGTTAGGCAGCTTCCTATGTATGCAATCTAAATAACTGCATTCCAGACACTTAACATTTTGTTTGCAAAAATGTAAAATATGGAGTGAGTGTACAGTTAAAAAATGAACAAAGCAAACAATTTACAGGATGTATACAAGAAAATCACTTTTGCTAGTCATTCCAGCATTGGCCTCAAAGTACACACCTTGACATTGCTGATTATGGGGCAATATGAAGTCTTAGCAACAATTAGCTACAAGTGCCCAGCTTCAGTTCACTTTAAATCATGATTTCATGATTCTAATTTTCTGATTTCATCCAAATCAGGTAGCCTAAATAGTAATAAACAAGTGAAATAACCTGACTTCATGCAGATGTAGATTTTTCTCCATAATTCTGGATTGTGGTCCTGGACCCAAAAAAGTTAAGTAAAAGAGAAAGATTGTGTTTCACTCTGAAGTTTTGTAGCACTGTACCTCCTTGGGAATAGGAAAGACTATCTTTCTATTATGAAAGAATGCAAGAAGGTATTGTACACATATTCACAGGCCTGGAGAAAAGCAATAATAAACGCAATACAGAAGTAGTCAATAAGGAGATGAAGACCTCAACAAGCTTGTCAATTCTTTTCTCCAAAATGAGAGGGATGCACTGAAAACCACTCAATCAGCAAAGTCAGTAGAAAGAATATTGGTTTTCAACTGCTCTGGTTCTGTTGCGTGAACCTTCGCTTTCATGGTAATCTTCTGTGCCAACAGCAGCCGAGTCAAACAACCGCTCTGTGCTGTTACTTCGGCTTCGGGCATTCAGAGTTCCTTCCATCCTATGGTAAAGTGAATGGCTGGCTGAGGAAGAAGAGGAAGAAGTCGTGCCCTCTGATGGAGATGCTGGCTGGAAAGTGACTGGAACAAAGCTGGAAAAGTAATGTTGAGACTGGAGATCATTTCTGCAAGCAGGCTGCTGGGAAGCCACTGCTGGAGATGGGGTGAGCTCTGAATGGAAGAAGAAAAAGGCTAATGAGTCTAGTCAAAACACCAGCTTTTCTGTTATATGAATTTTCCAACTACTACATACTTTCCCAACATTTACAAGCTGCTACATTTTCATATGAATTGTTTCATTTATGCGAGATCAAATTTGGGTCGGTCACCGGGACACATATATTTGCCTTCATTCGTGTTTCATTTATTTCTATTAGTTTTGATACCGGTATTATGGTTCCTTTTCTAATGTCACCTTGAATTAATTTATTTACACAGGACTCAATAAATTCCCTACTTCTTAAACTCAATAATCTAATATCAAGTTTAATATAAATTCAACTTAAATTTAAGTGCACTAGCATTCTTTAAACAAGAACACAATTACTTGCTGGCAAAAATTCAAGTAAATAAAGGATGCTATATTAAAAATGAATGCTACTGTTTCTTTGCATCTACAGTCGGATTTCATTATAATATTAAAACTACAAATGAAATAATACATTTGAATTAGATGCTAATAAAAAGTAAAATAGAATTAAATACCAATGAAATACAAAACAATAATCAAGTTCATTAAATTTGGGATAAATTGCCATTGTGTTTTGAGTTTCAGTAGTTTATTATGCTGTAGTATGCAAAATTACTTATCAAGGCTTTTAATGCCTATCAACTTCCCTTTTGCCACTATTTGTAGTAAAACAAATTAAAATTAGTTTTTAAATTGGCTAAAGTTGGAAAAATGAGGGGAGGAGGGACTTATTAAAAGTGGATGGAATTTGTTTATTTATACCATTATAAAGAGCACGGTGGCCTAGCAGTTAAGATGTTGGGCTGTCAACTGGAAATCTGGCAATTCAAGACCTAAGTACTACAACAGAGTGAGTTCCTGTTCCTGCCCCAGCTCCTGCCAACCTAGCAGTTCAAAAGCATGCAAATGTGAATAGTGAATAGCATGGGAAGGTAGTCATGCCAGCCACATACAAAACACAAAGAAAATAATCAACAATACAATAAATAGATGGCCTTAGGTGCCCATAATGTAATGCACACTGTGGAGCAGTAGAGCTATAAGAGCCTTGCAAAATTCAGACAAGGAAGCTGCCAAAGGATGTCAAGTGATGAAGCTGCCAAACATGCCTGCTGCCTATCCATCCACACTGTACTTCATGCCTTAGCTGGCTGCAGATGTTGGACGGGCAGAATTAATCCTGGCAAACTGGTGCCTGATATAAAGGTAAAGGTTTCCTCTGTCCAATCGTATCCGACTCTAAGGAGGCGGTGTTGATCTCCATTTCTTTGCTGACGGAGCCAGCATCGTCTGAAGACACTTCCTTGATCATGTGGCTAACATAACTATACACTGAGGTGCACAGAACACTGTTACCTACCCACCGAAGTGGTACCTATTTACCTACTTGCATTTGCATGCTTTTGAATTACTAGGGGGGCAGGAGGTTGGGCAAGTAATGGGAGCTCACCCCATCATGCATTGCTTGGATCTCGAATCTGGGCTGTCAACTTTCCATCTGACAAGCTCAGTGTCTTTAACTGCTGAGCCATCATGCCCTGATATACTCTGATACTATACTGTAATGTACAGGGTTTTATAGGTGGTAATCAGTAGTTTGAACCAGGCCTAGAAAATAACTAACAACCAATGCAATGACCTTCAAGTTAGCATATTCTGCAATGGAAGAGTTGTTTCACCAGGAGTCAGAAAGCCCCATTCTCTATCAGCTGCAGTTTCCACATTATCTCCAAAGGCAATCCCACAGAGAGTATGTTACAGTAAACCAACCAAGGAGTTATCACAGCGTGTTGATCTTAACTATAAAAATGTTAAAATATGGATGTAGTCTGCTTACAAAGTAATTACATGACTCGTTTAATACATATGTGAAAACTGCATCTGTCCCTGATGATTGAAAGAAGGCAATTATGGTTTTCATTACAAAGGAGAAATGACAAGAGAAATTGCACGTAATTGCAATATGGCATTTGGCAATCAGCTCACATTTATGATCAGTTTCAGCTTCCTGCAGTCATGTAGTTGTGGCTTGTGACCCTTCTGGTCCCAAATCTGGTTATTTTCATCAAGCAATTTCAATTGGGGAAGCCAGATTTGCTTAACCACCATGTGATTCACTTAATAAAAATGATTGCAAAAATGAGTCTGGGCTTTTGATGACGTGCTTAATGACTGCATCATTCAGCAACCAAGATTCCAGTTCCAACTGTGGTCCTAAGTCAAGGACTACATGTATATAAATTGTGTATGAGCATAGAAGATGCAACAATGGTATGCAAGGACTAAAAGAGTAAAGAGTGAATGATATAGGTTTAGTTTCTTTGTCTCTTATGTTCTGCATTAACTTTTTTTGCCAGTTACTTTTCAAGTTTTTTTCTGAATTTTGCATAATGTTTTTTATCCTGAAAGTGAATACTATACTGAATATAAATAGGTGTGTGTATGCATGCATGCTGTGAAATAATTTCAAATAATGGGTAACTCCTTTTGAATATTTCTTAATTCAGTAAAACCTTTATTTCCATCCACTGATCAAGTTTTTATTTTTTACACAAGAATATAAATAAGCCTCAAGTATTTGAGAAGTTTTTATTCTTTCTTTTGCCCAATTACAAGATAAAACTGCAAGTATGAGAACTTGACTCACCCGGCAAAGTGCTCTGGGCCATTACATAGCTGCGGAGGGTTATGTCAGCAGAACCACCTGACTCCAGTGGGATGGGATGCATATGAAAATGCCGCAGCATATCAAAAATACTCTGGAACCAAAGATGTTGGACATGGCACTGACCATTTTCATTTAAGGACAAACGCAGGTGCTGAAAAGAGAATTAATTGTTTTTATTGACTGGTTACCACTGTCCCTGTTTTAAGCATTTGAGAACTATTTTAACACATGAAATACCAGAGATGGATGCCCCCAAATAATCTTTGCAGCAGTTTGATCTGTTTTTTGCCTTACCATTTCCTTTATAATCCTATTTGTATAATAATCATAAAGTTGGACTATTTAGGCAATCAAATTCAACTCCTACTCAGTGCAGGAGTAAAACACTCCACACAGATGGCTATGCAGCCTCTGCTTGAATGTATCCTGAAAAAGGGATACTTCCTCTGTCTCAATAAATAATTTACTCTTACTTATATGCCCCCCATGGGCAGGGGGGTGCCCAAGCACAGCTCTCTTTCCTTTCTTGCATTTATTTAGAAATGCAGCATGGCCACACCATAAGCAGAACCCCAAATGCAGTTTAAGTTTTGTTTGGTGATGGTGTTACTGGTAAAACAACATTTGTGAAATGCCACTTGACTGGTGAATTTGAGGAAAAGTATTTAGCTGCTTTGAGAACTGAAGTTCATCCTCTGTGTTCCACACTAATAGAGGCCCAATTACATTTAACGTATGGGACACCGCTGGAGAAAAAAGGTTTGGGGGTCTACTGGATGGTTACTACATTCAAGCTCAATGTAACATCATAACGTTCAGTGTAACATCAAGGGTTACATACAAGAACGTACTCCTCTTCTTATTGTTAAAAAAATTTAAATGTTAAATAGGAATCTGCCTGCCTATACATTAATGCTTATATTCCATGTTTTGCACTTGGAATGTTAGAGAAGAGATCATGGACTATTCAAGCTATCATATCCCTTTTAACCCTATTTTCTCAAAGCTAGAAATAAACTGAATAGGCTCAATCTCTTACTGTACAATTTAGTTTCCAGTCCTCTGATCACTAGTTTGAATTATTATTAGTACTATGGACACAAATGAGCATAATACAGAAGGTTGCATACGGCTAATGGAGCATAAAATGGAATTATTTATTTGCATGATTAGGAAACTATATCTCTGTTGGTGCAATTTAACTTGCCTTTGTCTTTTTAGTAATCATATCATACTACCAGGGTGGATAATAATCAATTATCTTTTTAAAAAAAAATAAAAAAGATTTTATTTAAATTGGATTTTTTATTTAAATCAGACTTTTTATATTTTTATCAAATTTATTTTAATAAAATGCTTTTGGAGTAAAAAAATCTATCTAAAGACAGTTTTCTATTTAAGATACATTAATAATTTAGTTTATTCATCGTGAAATGCTTAGTTATGTAGCATGAGACTGTGTATTCTGCAATATATACATTTCTGGTAAACTCATTCAATGAATCCAAGCTCTGCAAGCTGAGATAACATGCACTGTTCAGGAATATTCCTTTATCCCATTGTTTTGCAAATCTATGCACACTACAGACTGTATGATTGTTTGAAGAGAAATGCAATGTACCAGGCTGTGTTTTAATTAAATAATTTGAGTAGTTCTCCAACTATGTGTGATTAACCTATTAACGTAAAATCGGTTCTGATATCGCTGTTTTATTAACCTGACAGTTTATTATTCTAAATAGGAAACCTTCATTTTGTTTGCAAATAATATTAAAGATTCTAACTACCAGCCAGAATGAGTCCTTACATTTAAAGAGCACCTGTCATTTCAGATCCATCATGGCAGCACCTGTTAGTGGGCATCCATTCACCTGCTGCCCCGCCATGTCCCTCACCTTGTTGTGTCACTGCCGCATCACCAGCCGTCCCATTAAAGTGAATGGGACTGTCGGTAAGTCAACGGCGGGTCAGAGATGGCAGTTGCTCTTTAAAAATTATGATTAAAATCGAGTTGATTTAAATCAAGTCTTTTTACGAGTGATTTAAATCGACTTGATTTAAATCAAATCCACCCTGCATACTATTGACTTGTATTCAGTTTATCATCATCTACTAGTCCAGTATCTTTTTTACAAGTATTGCTAAGGCAGATATTCTTTATTCTATACTTGGATTTTGATGGGCATTAGAGGAGGATCTGGAGGCACTACTGTTTGTATAATGTATGTATCTGCACCAACTGCAGATAAGAAGTAATACTGTTTACTTTCTTCCAATTAGCTCCTATAGGCAAGTGCAACAGGTAAAGATAATGTCTTTTGCTTCTTTGTATTGTACCCGGTTGTGTCAGCGCCTTCCAGTCCAGAGATGTGAACAGAATAATGTGGCTATCTGTTGCATCTCTCTGTGCGGTGCACTCAGAGTTGTGACTCAGGTAGTTACAGAGGGGGCAATGATAATTATAAGCTGAAAGTAATTTTTTATAGCATGACAACAGCTTGTTTCCAGTTTTAGCTGGGAGAAATAAAAGGTTTCACAGGAAGCATAAGATTGGCAGATATATATCCAATATGCTGGATTAGAAGAATGAATCTGTTTACAAGCACCAATCAAAGAAGAGACACCAAATGTATAAAGGGCTGCTATTTTAAAACATTTTTAAAAATTCCAGATGGCAGCAAAAGAAAAGAACAAGAGAACGCTCTGTCTGTGTTGATCTACTTATCTCATATTTCTGGCATATGGATACAAAAATCCAGCACTATATGTTTTGTGCACGCACAAATATACAATCACAAAGAGTTGTTGCCAGAGCACAAACACAAACTCCACTGTGCTTTAAGCCAAATTCTGTCTTTCCTAACATCCCCCCCTTTCCTGTAGAAATGAATAAACCACACATACCTGGTTCCCAGATTAAACTTTTGGCTGGGTTTATAGAGTATCTTAAGCTAAAATCAAACAAACCGTGATATGTGAGCTTAGTATCTTGCCAATTTTCTTTCAATTGGCAATCAGGGAACATTGCACCCAGGTCAAAGTAGTTGGTAGTGTCTAAGGTTTTTTTCCTTCTTATTTTATAACTGTATTCAAGCTTGCTGCCATGTTCCACTAAAGCCCTTTGAACAGATGGTTTAATTTTCAAGGTAGTTTAAAAACTAAGGGAAACATGCCCCCATATTTCTTGTGGTTTCACTTTAATTACTAGAAGAAAATATGAATTATCCATTCATAAATAAAGATCACTTGCCTTGGCTTTTCCCTGGAAGTTAAAGGTCAGCACATATTCACCAGGCCGTGTTTCACTCTGCCGAATGACAAATAAGCCATGGCTTTTGACTCCACCAAAGAGTACTAGCTGGGCTGCTTTAACCCGCGATAATGTCCCATGGAACCAAGGAAACTCCAAGAGATTGATTTCTGCTTCCAGCTCATTTTCATCTCCTGTCACAGTAAGGAAACAGGAATGATAAAATACAAAACCTGAATGCCTGACATTCAACACAGCATTACATCCATTGCAGTGCTGTCTGGAGGGAGTACGAGTAGAGGATGCAGGAGAAATTATTGTAGATTTTCCCACTTACGAAGACCAATATATGTTTATACCTGAATGCTCTTTCAGCAAAGAGAGTGCATACTTTACTACTTTGCAGATCAAATTATTTAGGGGTACACATAACAACTCTGGAGTATAAATCAGTGCACTATATATCTGGAAGAGCTTGGTTGTGGAATTCAGCAGGAGGAAAGGGGGAAAGAGATAAAAAAGAACTGCTTTCTTAGGGTATGTGTGTTCCACTGTGTGGAATGAAAAGATTATCTCCTGCATAATTGGTAATGGCAAAGGTATGTTCAGAGAACTGTTGATACTCATGGTGGATGACTGTGTGAATGCTTCCCGCAAGTCACTCAACAAGTGGAGGCTGCTGCTGCTGCTGCAAGAATATAAGGCAGCTCATTTTTAAATAATGAACAAACAGAAAGCTAGCAGGAATTTGGCCGGGGAGCTTAATAGGGATTTTCCTAACATATTTTTCTTCTAAGTGCTCAGTAGGTATTCAACTAACCTGGGCCTGGAGCAAGAGGAAATAAAGGTCTTTTGTCAAGCACAAGAAAATCAGGAACTCCAGGCCATTTAAAATGCACATAAAAGTTTATTGCAAGCTCATGCTCACTGCAAGAATCTGAACTACTAACAGTCAAAGTAAATTGGTAATAGATAAGAGTCAAAGGAATTGCAAGGTGGGCTGGACTTAGATCTCTTGTGGACACGAAGGGACTCGACACTGATGACGTGTTTGACCCCTCCCTCGGGCTCAGCCTGGTCATCTCCTACATCTTTCTACCTGTAGACTTTTAAAAAACAGAAATGAAGAGAATGGACACACTTCACAATTATGACCTTCATGCCTGAAATGTGTGCCTAAAAACAATGTGTTATACATATGCAGCAAGTATAAACTTGCAGCTGTGCAGAAATAAAAAGGGCAGGGATTGCAGCAGGTAATGGCAACACTTCAGCTCATAAGAAAGGATAAAAATTTATTACAATAAGAATTGACAGAGGAAACATCCCTTTATAAAGCAAAACTGAACAAAGCAGCAAAATGGGAGTAATAATTCAAAATACATAGAAGATATTATGCACCATAAATAACTTGGGAGGTCTTTGCAGAAAACAAACAGGTTTGGAGTCTTCAATACAGAAAAGGTGATGCTATTGATGTTCAGTGTATCTGTGTAACTAGCTTGCAAGAAGACACTGAGAAAAGTCTTTGTACTTGGTAACTTACAACTACATGGAACAAATATGCTGACTGATTTTATAACTCAAAGAAGGAACTGTCTGTCAGAACCAGAGATTAACTATTATAGAATTATCTTTTAAGTCTTATCAATTCCACTGACAATTATCTTCTCCTGTAACTTGACTCGTGAGTTTTCTGAACAAAAAACTACTGGCAGGAGATGGTTATGCCTCATGACGGCTGGGCAGATGGTGTTGGCCAAAGCACATTAAACTTGATTAGGAGGGATTTAAACTGATTCTTGTGGGGATTGAAGATAAAACTCCTGAAATAAGGAACTTGGATAATGATTCTGGCACTGTAAAAAGAAGTGAGAATATTCCCTATTAGCCCATTTAGTGAAAAATCTCAAGAAGCATTGCATTGGCTTATAAATGTAATCACTTTCAGGGTCTACATACACTGTTACCATATGGGAAATAAACAAGATGAGACTAAACTCATAGCACAGGAAGTCAAAATGATTTAACGTAGATCATTTGTTGCAATGGAATGTGTGGATGACCTTGGGGAATGAGCGGAAGAGATGCTGCCTAGAAAACCATCAGACAATTGATGCAGGAGCCCCCAGTGGCTTAACAATCAAAGAATGAAATTTAGGAAGGGCCTGTCCTGATGGATCAAGCAGTTAAAAGTAGCAGTGATTTGCAAGATTCTGATAACGTAGATTTACAATAAAGCAGAATTAGATCATCTAATCCTGTTTCCTTTCTAGTGTACCTGGGAGGGCTAATTTTTGTTGATGCAGCAATTGAAGAACAGAGTTATTTAAAAGCAAACAGTATTCTAATTCCCAGTGCTAAAAAAAACTGCAAATAGATTAGAAAGATGAAACTACTAAACTTGTATTGGAGCTCAGCTTTCTACAGCCTACGGTTATGAAAAATTGTGAGGAGCAGGATCAAAAACTGAGACGGATAAACCTTTGCACATTCTCTCTGAAAAATTATGGAGAATGAGTGAAATGCCAAATGAATAGAGAAGGGCAAATTTTCTATAATTAAAAAGAGAGGGGGAAAAAAAGAATCCAGGAAACTACAGAGCCCTCAGAAACCTAGGGAAGCACTAGACCAGGGGTCGGCAACCTCGGCTCTTTTATGACTCGTGGACTTCAACTCCCAGAATTCCTGAGCCAGCATAGCTGGCTCAGGAATTCTGGGAGTTGAAGTCCACGAGTCATAAAAGAGCCGAGGTTGCCGACCCCTGCACTAGACCAAATACAGGTAGTCCTTGACTTACAACAGTTCATTTAGTGATCAAAGTTATAACATCACTGAAAAAAGTGACATGACCATTTTTCACACGACTGTTGCAGCATCCCTATCGTGATCAAAATACAGATACCTGGCAATTGACTCATGTTTATGATGACTGTAGTGTCCCACGGTCATCTGATCACCTTTTGCAACCTTTTGACAAGTCAAGAGGGAAGCCAGATTCACTTAACAACCGTGGTACTAATTTAATTGCACTGATTCACTTAACAACTGTGACAAGAAATGTCATAAAATGGGGCAAAACTTGCTTAACAAATGTCTCACTTAGCAACAGAAATTTTGGGCTCAATTGTGGTCGTAGGTTGAGGACTACCTATAATAAAGAATTAAATTCTGAGCACCTGTAGAAACAAAGAGGTGCTTAAAGAAGACAGCATGGACTTATGAAAAACAAGTTATTAAGTTATCTGTATCTTATATTTGCTTAATATACTTGCTTAATATCTCCTACAGGAATGCTATGGACAAAACCTTGATTTCAGGAAGGCACCTGACAATGATATTCAGTTCAATATGGAATGGATTGTATGTCTATAAGATATTTTTGCAGCCAGTTCAAAAACTACAAAGTTTCATCAAACTGACCCAATAGAGTGCCACAAAATTCACTTCTGCAGTTTGTACTCTTCAACATTTTTATTAATGACTAGAATGAAAAGATGGAGAGAATGCTTATCAAATTTGAAAATGACAAAATTGGGTAAGATAAATAATATAACAGAAGACAAAAATAATATTCAAATAAACTTTCTAGCAAATATGAGAAGTTCAACTGTGCCTGAGATGATGATGAAATTCTCTTCGCAGGTTATCATCATATGGACGCTACACAGTTGTCAGGCTTCATGCTGGTATGAAGTTAAATTCCAGGTATTTAACTATATAAGCTACATAAGGATTTACACTCCACGATTTACACACTTGACTTTTTTCCTCCTAACTTCTTGGCTGTTCTCTTGATAGCCTCGATAGGCACCTAGTCTATGTTGCAAAGTTTCTCTCTAGCCTGAGAATCGTAGTCTACATTACCAACTTTACTCATTACAAAAGCCAATTTGTCAATATGTTTTTATTTCATTTTATATTTCTTTAGGCGTGAGCTTAAATGCACTCCAGAAGATGGTAGAGGACAGGAAGGCCTGGAGGAACATTGTCCATAGGGTCACGATGGGTCGGACACGACTTCGCAACTAACAACAACAATATTTCTTTACTACAAAGCTGAGGTTGGACTTGAAGGTTTAAATAAGCCTGTCCTACTCTTATGGATATGCCATTCTAGACTATTTGCCTATCTAGGTCATTATTACAACCTACTGTCACTTAGCAGCCACTTCAGGATTTCAAGCTGCTCCTAATCTATTTGTCATACATAATTGGAACAACATTGAAATTGCTAAGAATTTGAGAAAATAATGGGCATTAATAACAAAACATAACTTTAGCAAAATTGTTAATTGATGACATGCATGATTCAGTACTGTGTAACGTACACATTGTTATCAATATATCTACAAAGAAGCAGAAACATACTTTTTGGATGGGAGAATGTACAGCTGATCTTTTCTAAACTATGAAAAACATAAGCTCCAGATCATCTGAGGAACAGAACTACTATACCTGCTGCGTGACTCCTGTTGGCTGGAGACTCCAGTGTCTGCAGGAAATTCTCTAATGGCACATGTGCTCTATATTCCCCTGAAGAGATCCTACCATGTGGTGCTGTTACAATTGTGGTAGCATTTGATATGCTATCTGAGGCAGCTGAGCCAGCACACCTATCCTGGCACCGGGTCACATCTGGAAGATAATTTTATTTTCTTTTTTAAAAAACGGACGCTATTTTTCCAAACCACATTTTCCTATGACAGTGGACTTATAGACTCAAGGCTGCCAATTGCTTCAAATCATCATTTCCTTCACTACATTTTTTTCAAGGTATTCTTTCAGATCCTTGAGATACCTGTTGAACCAGGGATCATAAGACAAAAGAAAAGTTCGTGAATGCCCCAGGCTCTTTCATATCACTTGTGTTCTGCTACAATAAAAATTAATGCCTCCAGTTGGAGACTGGCAAAATTCAGGTATATGAATTTAGGTATCTGAAAATTAAACTTTAAACAAAAGCAGTGTTTAAACAGAATAACAGAGGTCTGAACCAATTTTTAAGACCACCCTTTAAAAAAAATCTTATTACCATCAGCCAGGAACTCACAGCTACAAGATGACACTCTGCTCGGCAGGCAAGCTCCTTGAGTACAGGACGAAAGTTCAATGTCATCCCCACTGTCCCTGGAAAGAAGAGAAGAGTGGGCGTTTGGACAGTGGATGGTGCTGCACCAGTGAGTTTCTGCAGCTGTGTGCTGAACACTGGAAGGAAGGGTAAAGCAGAGGAGGGGGTGCAAAGTTATCATTCACCAACTGGAGAGGATTCCCATAAAACATGTATTTTGTAATCTTACTAAAGGGCCAGAACCTTTTGAGTGCTGCTACATGTGTTCAGAGCTGCATATGGGAAAACTCTCCACTCTCTACTTAGTCGTTCACTAACTCACTTTCACCCCATAAATCAGGACTGTGAGAGGGAAGGCTAACCCTTCCCAAATCTGGAGGAATATTATCTTGGTTCATATATATGGTGATGGTTATAATGGCAGGAGGAGTTATAGCTTAACCCGTCTGTGGGGAGACCTGAGCACATAAAAAAGAAGGCAGCAGAGCAATTAAAAAGGTGTTTGTCACTTTTTTACTTCCCTTGCTGACTCTTACAAAAAGTTAAAATATCGAAGCACTCTTCTCCCCTTTGGGAGAGTTGGGAGAAATAGGTCACACGTAGTCATAAGTACAGAGGTTTTATCCTATACTCTGACCCTAACAGTTGGCAACCCAGGACACTGAACTTCTAATCCTTACTATGATGGCTAATAACACTCCTGCCAAATTGGAATAAGTTTGTCATTCTCTCAGAATATTCAATCACATGGCTCCAGGAAAAAAAAAAGCTTTTACGTCAAGGATGGCCCCCTGAAATTTACTGCATTTTAACTTTTCCTGCAGTCTCCTCTGACAATAACTACTGAAAACCAGTGCCACAATTCCCCACTAACTCTGAGAGAGCAAACTAAGGAATACTATAGCATGCAGGTACATTTTAAAAGATAGCGTAACTGTGACAAAGAAAACTCCCAATGGGTGCAGACAGAAGGAAAAATATACTATCAGTGTGTTTCCTTTTCCGGTATTTGTTGTTAGCTGTGAAGTCGTGTCCGACCCATCGCGGCCCTATGGACAACGTTCCTCCAGGGCTTCCTGTCCTCTACCATCTTCTGGAGTGCATTTAAGCTCACGCCTACTGCTTCAGTGACTCCATCCAGCCACCTCATTGTCTGTCATCCCCTTCTTCTATTGCCCTCAATCTTTCCCAGCATTAGGCTCTTCTCCAGTCAGTCCTTCCTTCTCATTAGGTGGCCAAAGTATTTGAGTTTTAGCTTCAGGATCTGGCCTTCTAAAGAGCAGTCGGTGTCGATCTCCTCTAGGACTCACTGGTTTGATCGCCTTGCAGTCCAAGGGACTCGCAGGAGTCTTCTCCAGCACCAGAGTTCAAAGGCCTCAATTCTTTGGCGCTCAGCCTTTCTTATGGTCCAACTTTCACTGCCATACATTGCAACTGGGAAGACCACAGCCTTGACTATACGCACTTTTGTTGACAGGGTGATGTCTCTGCTTCTTAGTGTACTGTCTAGATTTGCCATGGCTTTCCTCCCCAGGAGCAAGCGTCTTTTAATTTCTTGGCTACAGTCCCCATCTGCAGTAATCTTGGAGCCCAGGAAAATAAAATCTGTCACTACCTCCATTTCTTCCCCATCTATTTGCCAGGAATTGAGAGGGCCGGATGCCATGATCTTGGTTTGCTTAATGTTAAGTTTCAACCCAAGTTTTGCACTCTCCTTCACTCACAACAAGAAGCTCTTTAGTTCCTCTTCACTTTCTGCCATTAGAGTGGTATCATCTGCATATCTTAGGTTGTTGATGTTTCTTTCGGCAATCTTAATTCCAACTTTTGATTCATCTAGCCCTGCCTTTCTCATGATGTGCTTTGCATATAAGTTAAATAGGCAGGGCGACAGTATACAGCCTTGCCGGACTCCTTTCCCAATTTTGAAGCAATCAGTGGTTCCGTGTCCAGTTCTCACTGTTGCTTCTTGGCTCACATATAGGTTTCTCAAGAGAGAAATAAGATTTATTTATTTATTTATTATTATATTTGTATACCGCCCTTCTCCTGAAGGACTCAGGGCGGTGAACAGGGCACATAAAAATACAGAATACAAAAATTAAAAAAGAATTAAATAAGAGCCCGAGCTAAAAACAGTAGAATAATATAAAAATCCCCAATAAAAACCCCAGCACATCCCCCATCAGGCCAGGCCGGCTTCCACCGCGTCGGAAGGAGCGAAGGTCAGGTGCCATCCGGAGCTCAACCGGCAGCTGATTCCATAAAGCCGGGGCGCCCACAGAGGAGGCCCTCCCCCTGGGGGCCACCAGCCGACATTCTCTGACCGGTGGCACCCTGAGGAGGCCCTCTCTGTGGGCGCCCCTGGTACGCCCATCTCTTTAAGAACTTGCCACAGTTTGTTATGATCCACACAATCAAAGGCTTTAGCATAGTCAATGAAGCAGAAGTAGATGTTTTTCTGGAATTCTAGCTTTCTCCATGATCCAGCATATGTTGGCAATTTGATCTCTAGTTCCTCTGCCTCTTTGAAATCCTGCCTGTACTTCTGGTAGTTCTCGATCCACATACTGCTGGAGTCTAGCTTGTAGGATTTTAAGCATAACTTTACTAGCATGAGAAATGAGTGAAATGGTGCGATAGTTTGAACATTATTTGGCACTGCCTTTCTTTGGAATTGGAATGTAAACTGATCTTTTCCAATCCTGTGGCCACTGTTGAGTTTTCCAAATTTGCTGGCAAATTGAGTGTAGCACTTTTACTGCGTCGTCTTTTAAGATTTTGAATAGCTCAGCTGGAATACTGTCACCTCCACTAGCTTTGTTGTTGCTCAGCTTTTCTAAGGCCCACTTCACTTCACATTCTAGGATGTCTGGCTCGAGGTCAGTGACCACCTCATTGTGATTGTCAGGGACGTTAAGCTCATTCTTGTATAGTTCTTCTGTGTAATTTTGCCACCTCTTCTTAATCTCTTCTGCCTCTGTTAGGTCCCTGCCATTTTGGTCCTTTATCATGCCCATTTTTGCATTAAACGTTCCCTTCATCTCTCCAATTTTTTTGAAAAGATCTCTGGCCCTCCCTATTCTATTGTTTTCTCCTATTTCTTTGCACTTTTCATTTAAGAAGGCATTCTTATCTCTTCTAGCTATTCTCCGGAATTCTGCATTCAATTGGGCATATTTTTTTTTCTCCCTTGCCTTTCGTTTCCCTCCTTTCCTCAGCTATTGGCAAAGCTTCCTCAGACAGCCATTTTGCTTTCTTGCATTTCTTTTTCTTTGGGATGATTTTGGTTGCTACCTGTTGTACAATGTTGCAAACCTCTGTCCATAGTTCTTCAGGCACTCTGTCTATCAGATCTAATTCCTTAAATCTATTTGTCACCTCTACTGTATATTCAACAGGGATATGATTTAATTCATACCTGACTGGCCTAGTGCTTTTCCCTACTTTCTTCAGTTTAAGCCTAAACTTTGCAATGAGAAGCTCCTGGTCTAAGCCACAGTCAACTCCTGGTGTTGTTTTTACTGACTGTATAGAGCTGCTTCATCTTTGGCTGCAGAGTATATAGTCAATCTGATTTCTGTGTTGACCGTCTGGGGATGTCCATGTGTAGAGCCGTCTCTTGGGTTGTTGGAGTGTTTGCTATGACCATCGTATTCTCTTGACAAAATTCTATCAGCCTGTGCCCTGCTTCATTTTGTACTCCAAGGCCAAACTTGCCTGTTATTCCAGTTATCTTTTGGCTTCCTTCTTTAGCATTCTAATCCCCCATGATGATAAGGGCATCATTTTTTGGTGTTAGTTCTATAAGGTGTTGTAGGGCTTCATAGAACCGGTCAATTTCATCCTCTTCAGCACCAGTGGTTGGGGCATACACTTGGACTACTGTGATATTGAATGGTTTGCCTTGGATTCGAACTGAGATCATTCTGTCATTTTGAGGATTGTATCCCAGTATTGCTTTTCCTACTCTTTTATTGACTATGAAGGCTACTCCATTTCTTCTGAGGGATTCTTGCCCGCAGTAGTATACCTGATGGTCATCTGAATTAAATTCACCCATTGCTGTCCATTTTAGTTCGCTGATACCTAAGATGTCGATGTTCAGTCTTGTCATCTCTTGTTTGACCATGTCCAGCTTTCCTTGATTCATGCATCTTACATTCCAGGTTCCTATGGAGAAAAAATCTTTACAGCATCGGACTTTCCTTTCACCACCAGACATATCCACAGCTGAGCGTCCTTTCGGCTTTGGCCCAGTCGCTTCATTCTTTCTGGCACTACTAGTACTAGCCCTCTGCTCTTCCCCAGCAGCATATTGGACGCCTTCCGACCTGAGTGCCTGTTACTCGTCCCAGCTTCTGCCAACCTAGCAGTTCGAAAGCACGTAAAAATGCAAGTAGAAAAATAGGGACCACTACGGTGGGAAGGTAACAGCGTTTCATGCGCCTTTGGCGTCTAGTCATGCCGGCCACATGACCACGGAGATGTCCTCGAAGCGCTGGCTCTTCGGCTTTGAAATGGAGATGATAGAGATACAGTAGCCCTAGTATACCTAACTAGTCCAGAACTGTAGAATTTGCAAAAGGCAGGAGCTTACCAAAAGCCAATCACCCCAACTTTACATAGTTGAAGGAAGCAATAAGTAGTATTCTACTTGCAAAATACAAATTTTGCTGCGGTAATCCTTGTATTTTTGGATTCAATTTTTTTTTAAATAAATGGGTCTATTTAATTTTTTCAAAGTTAAATGGGTAGCTGGCCAAGTGGCCAAGCCAAGTGTCATTGTTTATATAATAATAATAATAATAATAATAATAATAATAATAATAATAATAATAATAATAATGGTGATGATGATGATGGTGATGATGATGATGATGATGTTGGAAGGGACCTTGGAGGTCATCTAGTCCAACCCCCTGTTCAGGCAGGAAACCCTATAGAATTTCAGACAAATTTATTTTTATTTTATTGAATTTATATACCGCCCTTTCCCTGAGGCTGTCCATATTTCAAGGAAGTTTCTGAACCTCATAAAAATCTGACAAATCAAAAATTCTAGCTAGCCTTAGCCTAGAGCAGACATGTCAAACACAAGGCCCGGGGGCCGGATCCGGCCCGTGAAGTGGTTTTATGCGGCCCGCGAAGCCATCCTGGAAACATTGAGGGAACGGGCCCCACTACCTTGGCCCTGGCCCAGAGACCCTCCTTCTGCCAGAGACCCTCAGATATGTCCCACTCCTGCCCAGGCCCCCATAGGCACCCTTGATGCGAACGATGTAGAGCTGGCCACGCCCACCCAGTAGGCCATACGCACTCTAGCCATGCCCACCCAGTAGGCCACGCCCACCCTGGCCATACCCACCCGGCCCCCTGAGGGCAACCACAATGCTGATGCGGCCCTCAGTGAAATTGAGTTTGACACCCCTGGCCCTAGAGCTTTGTTTCAAAAGCTATCCACCTGCCCGGAGAAAAAGTCAAAAATAATATGGCAATGGCAAAAAGCATAATGGGAGCTAATAAGAGTCCTGAGAAGATACCTCAATAAGTTTGCTTTCTCATAAATGAGCATTTTGTGATTGCTACACCCACCAGTGTTCCTTCTTCAAATAAGTAGGTCCTTTCTGAAAGCCATTTTTGATCATACCCATTGCACTCTCAATATTTTAAAATGTGCCTAAATAGCCAAAAAAAAAGGTTTCTACTCTGGTTCTGCACATTTACCTTTCCAAAAAGAGCTTTACAAAAGAGAATAAATATTTAAATATTCCCAGCATAATGCAAAATAACACCCATTTAAAACAGTTATCAAAGGGATTGTTTCCTAAATATTCAACCATCACCAAAAGTAAGGGGTTTTTTCAATCTGGGAGAAAAGTTTACAAAGAAGGAGTTAGAAAAGTCTATTGAACTGAATAAATCCATCAACAGTGACAGCAATGCACAAACAAGACTCAGTCTTTTTTTTGATGAATTGGCACTCACTTGCCAGATCTTCCAAGGTAATAAACTAAGAGCAATGGCTCTGACGTAGTTCTTAAAATCCAGATAAATGTTAGTAATACAGAAGATAACTTGATAAGTCCTTGGAAAGCAGGCTATTGCTGATCGCTGTAATATTCTCTTTTCCACACAGAGCTATTCTAGCAACACTTGTTAAGTTTGCTCAATATCAGGTCACCATGACGTCTTACCCAGGATCTATGCAGTCTTGTATATCCGCCACCCAGGAATGTTTCTGCAACGAATCTATCGTTTCAAGGATATATTCAGCGCCATTTTCTACCTAGATGGAAAATGTAAATATTTATGAACATGCTGACCTTATAGAAAGCGAATGTTTTAGATAACTTTTAATGCAAAACGCACCATTTCCCCACAATACAACAGCCCAGCTGCAGAAAGATTTGGAGCAGGTCACTGAATTCACACCTATTCCTAAACTAGAAATAAGCAAACCACATTATGTCTAATTATGAAGTGTGAGCCTTTCATAGAAAAAATTGACCTTAAGGAGGTGCAAACAGGAAATTCTGCTACAGAAAGAGTATTTGACAGCTGCTTGGGTGAGGGGAATTTCTGCTGGATTGTGCAGACATCTTGATGGAAAGTAAGAGCACTATTTGTGTGTATTAAAGACAGCAACAGAGTTGGAGTAGATAAGCAAGCAGCAGAAAGGTAGCATAAAACCAGAATCCTAGCTCCAACTTTTGATCCTGTATCAAAAGTGATTTTTAATATAGTACCTCCTTTCCATCTAGTCAGGTATAAAATCTATTACCAACTCAACGCTGATAAGAGAACAGGTATAAAATCTGTGCTGAATGGTTCCTGACAATCCTTGGATAACAATAAAGAAGTATTCCAGTATTTCAGGGGCTGCCACAAGAGGGGGTCAAACTATTTTCCAAAGCACCAGAGGGCAGGACAAGAAATAATGGTTGGAAACTGATCAAAGAGAGAAGCAAATTGGAATTAAGGAGAAACTTCCTAACAGGGGACAATTAACTGGTGGAACAACCTGCCTCCGCAAGCTGTGAATGCTCCATCACTGGAGGTTTTTAAGAAGAGACTGGAATGGTCTGAAATGGTATAGTTCTCCTGCTTGAGCAGGGGACTGGACTAGAAGACCTCCAAGGTTCTGTTCTGTTCTATTCTATTCTATTCTATTCTATTCTATTCTATTCTATTCTATTCTATTCTATTCTATTCTATTCTATTCTATTCTATTCTATAATGAAATGAAATGAAATGAAATGCAGAAAACAGGTAGAAAATTGTCTACTTATTTCCAAAACTTTGTTTTTCACTTCAGAAGCTCTCACTCTCTTTTCAAGAGCACAACAATTGTTTTGCTGGTTGGCCCAATCTTAGCTCAAATACAGAGTCATAGAGGAGATGTGTGGCATAAAATGTAATAAACAAACAAATATAATAAAATAATCACATTTCTATTCAGATTTTATTCAAAGTAACATATAACTATCCATGTTCATTGCAAAATGACACTGTGAGGGGGCTGAATTATGAGGTAGGTTACTTATCCTGGATTATTCAATGAGCTTTATTAGATTTGAATCTGGGCTGTCTTTAACAACCACTGTATCTGCCACCTTTTATCCATAGAACAGTATTTCTCAACCTCAGCAACTCAGATGAAGTCTACACATCTTAAAATGGCTGAGATTGAGAAACACTGAGCCATAAGAGATGATAAAATAGCATGTACCATTTTGGATTGCAAATGGAAGAGCACTTGTGAAATCTCCCTGATGCTAGAAATTCTTTGCAAACAGAAAGACAATTAGCAGGCAAAGAAGTATGTTAAATACATGTAGTGCTAACTTTCTTTTTACAAGGTGCTTTTCTACAGACACTTAGAGGATTTACAACTGTACCTGGAAATTTCAGCATAAATAATGTATGGCTAATAGATACAGGCTGCAAAAATACAATCACCAGATGGCAAGAATGGTTATAATTTTAGATACCACTTTGCTTTCTTGCAATGGTCAGATTTTTGCAGCCAGATATGGTAGCCAAAGCTAAGAAAAACTAGGAACTATCTATTAACATGTCCATTCAGCATTCTTCTCTTACAGACTTAATCCATTGCTTTCTATTTTATAAACTTGCTGTATAAGTGGACAAAACAAAAGATATGAAAAATATTCAGTAGCAATGATGTCCTCAAGTTAATTAATGCATCAGCTCCAGAAGAACTGTTTGCTTGGATCAGTGTCAATGTTAATTAACACTGAGGGCTGAATTAACTGATACTGTTGTCCTTTACAACTCTGCAGAATTAAAAACAAATAAATTGCCAGCACGGGAACTGGATGTGCAGTGAAATCAATGCCTCTTTTCCTACAGTTTGGTTTCCACTCGACTATTTTATGATAAAAATACAAACAATTATTTAAACTATGTTATGTTTTACTTTGAATTTTAGCAGGCTCAAATTAATCGATAAAAGGAGCACAGGAGGAAAGACTGACTTTTCAGACACCAAAGACTAGTTAGGCTGGTAGGAATTAGGATGGATAGATGTGAAAGATGAAATAAAAATATAATAATAATTTCATTTTCTGCTAGATTAGCCTTTTCTAACCTAATGCACGCTATGTTGCACAACTGTTCCTAAAATTCCTGGCCAGCAAGAAACATGGATTGGGAATTATGGAAAATAAAATTCCAACATATTTGGAGGGCACCAGCTTGGGGAAGGGCTCTGCTTTTTATTCTATGTATTCCAGACAATTCAGACAGACAGCATAACATGTTTTTTTCAGAAGCTCCCAAAACAGAAAATGAAATTAAATCCAGTGCCCAGAGATTTCTAAAGACAAAGCAAACACCAAGGATCTTACTCCTCACAAAAGCCCCTTTTATTCTCCCTGAATTGGGAACTGGAGCTCGGATGGAAGTTTGTTGATTTGTCAGAAAACTGCTCAGGCAGCAGCTAGGCCAGTTGCTATGGCAACAGCCAAGGCCACAGGGCATCCTTTCAGTCCTGTTAGTTCGGGGCTTATAAGGCAATGCTGCAATTTTAATGAAAAGAGAAAAGGAAAGCTCATTAAAATGCATAAACTAGAAGGGCGAGAGCTGGGCAAATGATTGAAAACAGCTCTGCATTTCCTGTTTTTAAAGTTAAGTAGTATTGTGATCTAGGCATAGAGGCTCACAGCCTGAACACATCTCTCTCTCTTACACATGCACACATTCACAGAGTGAGGGAGAGAGACTTTAGTAATAAAAGCCAAGAGTCTTCTGGCAAGTTACGATTGACAAATTTATCACAGCCTATATGCTTTTTGGGGGATACAGTCCACTTCATTCTAAGCATTGTGGATTGGGACACATGGGAAAATTTCCTTTTGTTTTCATAGGCAACCAATAGCACTTCCCCTTCCCAAAGCCATAGCCTTGGAAACTGTTGCAAAGATAAGATGCTCTGAGTTCCTTTGAGTAGAGTAGCAGAAAACAAAACAAAATAAAGTAAAAAATAAATAAAATAAAATAAAATAAATGTCCAGAAAAAAGGAAAAATCATCAGACTACATTACACTTGGGAGCCATCTATAGTTTTTCCATATAGAAGCTTATGAACTCTGTGATGTATTCAGTAATTCCATGCAAGTGCAAAAAAGTAGACAATACAAGTGACAAAGACAATCCAGAAACCTCAGAATTCTTTCTAATCCTGTGGTTGAGAAGCATAGGCAATTTTTTCTTTAGGGAGGGGGCTGAAGAGAAGTTCTTATAAGAAGGACATTCCTAAATTAGATTTTTATGCTGAAAGTGGACTACAGTGCCTATTATATATCCATCTTCTGATACACACAGAGCATCCACTCTGAAGAAAACTACTTTTTTCCCCTCCTTCCATGGGAAAGAAACCTCTTCACAAAAGAAAGATTGGGGATATTCAAATGTACTTAAATATTCAACCTGAAATGCCAATTGCCAAGATCCATCCAGGGATCTGGGTTTAGGTTCTGCTGAATCATGGCTGATATGAAACAGTTGGGCAGAACTTCCAGAAACCAATGATGTCTTATAGACTCTACATTCTCACATTTCTTCCTCTTTCTTGCAGCCCTTTGGTTTGCTGGAATTGCATATTCAGAATGTCTTTAATTTATAGCCACAATTGGAACCAGAATTTCCTTGGCTAAGGAAATCTGTTGTTAAATGAGTTTTACCCAATCTTACAACTATTTTTGCTATGGCTGTTAAGCGAATCACTGCAGTTGTTAAATGAATCATGTGGTCGTTAAGGAAATCCAGATCCCCCATTGACTTTGCTTATTGGAAGCTGTTTGGGAAGGTCACAAATAGTGATCATGTGACCCTAGGATGTGCAAATGTAATAAATACATATCGGTTGCTAAGTACCCAAATTTTGATCATGTGACCACAGGGATACTGTGACAGTTGTAAATGCAAGTTATAAGTCACTAGTCACATTTTTCAGTGCTATTGTAATTTTTAATGGTCACTAAATGAATGATTGTAAGTCAGGGGTTACCTATATTCAGACTCTGTCCAAATCTTGGTGGTTATCAATCCACTCTGCAGGAAGTTGAAAAGCCCATAACTGAAAATCAGCCACCGCACTTCCTACATGAATCACCGGATCTACAGCAACATTATTGTAGTTTATGAAGCTTTTGCAGCTTTTGCACAATACGTTTTAATCCCAACACACCCAAGTCAAACAGGATCTGCATGATGCTCTTAGTATTAGTTTGTAGAATGTGTCATTTATAATACATGGAACACACTCATCCGGGATGTTTTTCAGGCCATGCTGCCTTACCTTCAGCACAAAGGTGTTATCCTTGTCTGGCATCTCCAATGGCATAGTTGTGCGCACTTCAATAATAGCTGAGAGAGGGATGCTGACCTTTGCTTTGGAAGCCTGAAAGGCCAAATGGATAGAAAGAGATTTAAAGAAAACCTAATGACAAAAACTAACATTTTGCTCTGAAGCATACCAAAGCAGTTAAAAAGAATGCAAATGTTATACTAGCCTGTGCCATTATTCAAACACATCACTTCCCTTCTGCTTTTCAGTAATTCCAAGTGCTTTTAATTAAAAACATGGTATTCAGTGGGAAATAGAAGTTAATAAATTTAATTTTCATATCTCTGCACTGTGTTGTATTATCAACTTCTTTCTTTCAAAAATAAAAAGAATTTTGATGTGGATAAACCGAATGCAATAACTTTCCATTTCTATTTTAATAATTAAAGCCAGGCAAGCTAAGTAAGAGTCAAAGAAAGCTAAAGTAAAAGGGTTTGATAAAAACAAAAAAGCCCGTTATAAATAAAGTGAACCTGACTGCTCAGATGGTATACTTCCTGTTAGAGTATAAGCACAAATGAATTCCACGTCAAGCTCTTCGAATAATATGCTTTTTAAAACAAAAGAAATGTAAACTGCAAGTCCGAGGCACAAAAGGTTGAAGAGATTGGAGCCAAAGAGCCTCAGAAGACACAACCAATTCTTTTATTCTGGCAGAGATTTTCTTAATGGGAAGTCTCCAAAGAGGTACAAATAAAGGCAAAATATTTATCCGGTGTAAAAAGGAAGCAATATTGCCATATTATTCAATATCATAGCGGTAAATTGTAGCCATTGATAATTGTTTATAACAGTTACAATTGCTCACTTAATTGTTTTTCTGTTCTCATGCCCCAAATAATTATGTTTCTTAATGCTGGAAATTGCCAGTTAAGTCAAATCAGCATATCAGTTAACTAGGCCAGAGGTTAAGGCCTAAGGAAAAGGGGACAGCATTCACTAAATGTTATTCTAGTTCAATAATTTCCACCCTTTTGTGCTTTTTAGCTTGAATGAGAAATTCCATAATCCATTATGGCAGAACTGGTACAAGAACTCTGCAAGAACATGAAACTCTAAAATATACCAACACTTCTAAAATGTTGAATTTTTCTCTGTTGTTCCTATTGAAATATGGGGTCTACTACATCATACCTCATGCTATTTCCCCACAGGAAGAATACAACACATCCCATTTCCCAGAAACAAGTGCAGGATCAGATCTTAATCCAGAAACGAGTATGAAGGTAGGTGGCAGCTGCTAGGAAAACAAATTTAACCCAGGAAAACAGTGTGAAGAGAAACTCAAGATTGTCCCTCCTTGATACTCTTTTGTATGAGACAGAGGGAGGGGAAACATGAATAGATTTCAAGATTCTGTTGTTTTTGCCTACATCAGTGTTTCTCAACCTCGGTGACTTGAAGATGTGCTGTCTTCAACTCCCAGAATTCCCCAGCCAGCATTAATATCAATAAATAATCAATAAAACAGATTTCTAGTACTCCTTGTGATGTTGATTTCTTATCACGGTCTACCTCAAAGGACTGATATAATCTGTGCTAAGTCTTAAATCTTTGAGAGCTAGTGTACTTTTTCGTTAAATATATTCAATCAGTACAATTTGACCATGTATTTTAAACAGGGTCATGCTGCCTTCTTACTAGAGTTACTAGAGAAAAAGTCCCCACATCTTACAAGGGAGAGGTGAGAACTTTTTTGTGGGCAGGAATGATTTTATATTTGACATTGTGTTCAGGACCACAGTGTCCAGCTGTAATGTAATGATATCCCTTTAGTAGGCAAAGACAGGAACTGTTGCCTCCCAACTATTTTCGGCGAATTAAGTCTAATGGAAGCTTAGTATACCTACTGTATTGATTTCCTAGCCAAAAGTGGCAGGAAATTGTGCGCCTTGAATAATAAAATGTAGAGATCAGTTGGCAAGGGTAAGGACAGTGCATCAGAAGAAAAGATTATATGTAATGACAGTTGCTTGTTAGGGAAGAATTTTTGATGGAGTAACTCCTCTGTGATGGTGCCTGTCAGGCACAAGAAATCAGGAGCCAAGATAGAGCTCAAAAACACTACGAGTTTATTCCATGGTGCCTCTATCCAAGAATCTGATCTACTAATGGTCAAGTCAAATTGGAGCCAGTAAAGTCAATGGACTTCAGGAAGGGGCTTGACTTACAGTAGCTTTGTTTGGGGGGGGGGGCTATAGGGACTCCGGTTGAGGGACGTGGTGGCTCAGTGGGTTAGGACGCTGAGCTTGTCGATCAGATGGTCGGCAGTTTGGCAGGTCAAATCCCGAGTGCCACGTAACAGAGTGAGCGCCTGTTACTCGTCCCAGCTTCTGCCAACCTAGCAGTTCGAAAGCACGTAAAAATGCAAGTAGAAAAATAGGGACCACTACAGTGGGAAGGTAACAGCATTCCGTGCGCCTTTGGCATCTAGTCATGCCAGCCACATGACCACGGAGTCATCCTCGGACAAGCACTGGCTCTTCGGCTTTGAAACGGAGATGAGCACTGGCCCCTAGAGTTGGAAACAACTAGCACGTATGTGTGGGGGAACCTTTACCTTTACTTATAGGGACTCCAGATTATTGATGCATTTGACCCTGCCCTCGGGTTCTGCTTGGTCATCTACAGTGCCCCAGCTTTCGGATTCTCTCCTGAGAGAGAATAGAAATGGCATTGACCTCCTAATCTTTGTGGGATCACTGTTACTTATATATTCACGCATGAAAGCTTGGTTGCTTTCTTGTAGACGTATCATTACTCAAACTAGGTAAAACCCTCAGTGCTAATAGCCTGCACTAGCACTGATGATGTTTACCTAGTTTAGGTAATGAAATGTCTGCAAGAAAACAACCAAGCTCAGAGAGGAGCTACAAATATTCTCCTTTATTGATTTTCAAAGCAATTTCTTCCTCTTGTTCTGCTGGTTTTAAATTGTCAACTGATCATTGACTTTATTCATGTTTACTATATAATTCTCTAGTATCCATGAAAATGCAGGGCAATGTAAGAACATATTTAAACAGACTTATTTTCTAGGCCAAATTAAAAATTATCCTAAATCTGCCTGAAGAAAACAATCTTTCCAACTACAACTTGGCTTTCCTTGGGGAGTAAGGAAAGACTCAGAAGGGGAGGAATGGAAACAAGATCTCTCGCTTGTTTGGCGCCATAAAAGGAGTTCACCTGAATGGGATTTTCCATGCACTCTTGTCCGGTATGCTCACACTAGCAAATTCCCCTTGGCTCAATTTTCAGAGATCACCACAGCATGATGAAGGCGCTCATGTAAGATTGTTGAGCACAGCATTTCTATCCACTCACCCAGGCTGCAACCCTCAAACTGCTTACGGCCAAGGGTATGTTTTACACTCAGCTGCTCGGACAGCTGGCCTAGCAAGAGTCTTGCAAATCCAAAAAGGAAGCACACTTCACAGCTCAGTGGCATCAAAGCCCTCCAGTTGTAGGGTTGGTTCTTCCTCTACACCCACAGTTGACAAGCACAGGGCAGAAAAGGAACAGAAACAACTCTGGGACATAGGAAATTCTTTCGATCTAGTCATGCTAGCAAGTCAACATTTACTGTCTCCTTTTAACAGCTGCCCTTATAACACTTACGTAACTCAACGTTCATTCTAAACCAACTGGCAATATGAGCCTTTCTTGACCTTCCAAGGGCCTTGACCTTGGAAACTGCTTGCATGCAACATTCTGGGTTTCACACTTGTTCATTTGCTTCTAAACAAGAAACACAATCTGATGTGAGACAGTGGTTTATTTGCAGTAAAATTCATGTAGATTTCCAAAAACTCTAGATCAGTGATGGCGAACCTATGGCACGTGTGCCAGAGGTGGCACTCAGAGCCCTCTCTGTGGGCATGTGTGCTGTTGCCCCAGCCCCGCCTCCCCCCGCGCCTCCCTCCTCACCAGCAGTCCCCCTGGAGAGTCACCACTGGGCACGGCCCAAGGAAGGTCCTAGATTCCTGTAAGGCCGATTGAATCCAAGGCTTTTTAAAAATAATGCGATTCCTAATTGTTTAAAGCTCTACATACTAGACCCACATCATTAAGCTATTCTAGTAGTTCAGGGCTTTGCAACCTTTTCACCCATTGTACCACTTTTAGGATAAGGCAATGTCCGAGTACCACCAGTCGCCCAGCAAGGTGTCAAAAACTTGACACCCCCACCCCCAAAAAAGGAAAAAAATGATGAAGTACAGGTAGTCCTCGACTTACAATTCGTTTAGTGACTGTTCAAAGTTACGACGGCACTGAAAAAAGTGACTTATGACCATTTTCACACTTATGACCGTTGCAGCATTCCCTGGGTCATGTGATTTACATTCAGATGCTTGGCAACTGATTCATATTTATGATGGTCACATTGTTCCAGGGTCATGTGATCGCTTTTTGCAACCTTCTGACAAGCAAAGTTAGTGGGGAAACCAGATTCACTTAACAACCATGTTACTAATTTAATTTCTCTCTCCCTCTCTTTCTCTCCCTCTCTCTCTCTCTTTCTTTCTCTCTCCCCCTCCCTCTCTCCTTCTCTTTCCCTCTTTCCCTTTCTCTCCCTCTCTATTTCTCTCTTTCCCTCTATTTCTCCCTTTCTCTCTCTCTCTTTCTCCCTTTCTCTCTCCCTCTCTCTATTTACCTCCATTTCTTTCTCCTTCTCTCTTCCTTTCTCTCCCTCTGTATTTTTTCTCTCCCTCCCTATTTCTTTCTCCTTCTCTCTCTCCCTCTATTTCTCTTTTCCTCTATTTCTCCCTCTCTCTCCCTCTCTATTACCCTCCCTTTTTCTCCTTCTTTTTCTCTCCCTCTCTCTATTTCTCTCTCCCTCTGTATTTTTTTCTCTCTCCCTCCATTTCTTTCTCCTTCTCTCTCTCCCTCTCTCTATTTCTCTCTCTCCCTCCCTCTCTCCCATTGTCCCTTCCTTCCTTCTTTCCTTCCTTCCTTCCTTCCTTCCTTCCCTCTTTGTCCTTTCCTCCTTCCCTCCCATTGTCATTTCCTTCCTTCCTTCCTTCCAAATCCATTTTTACCAAGCAACCTGATGCCCACTTAACTCTTTATGAAGCACCAGAGGAAAGTTGGGGAAGATCTATCAATGATACTCGGAGGTTGCCAGGTCATTTAATAAGCTTTATTCCAGCAACAGAAACACGTCGGAGCAGTTGACCATCCCAGATCACAGCTGCGCTTCCACCTTTCCCAGGGCAGTTCCTGCAGACGGAGCGCAGCGCAGGGCACCAGCATGCCCCACTGTCACAGAAGCAGCCTGCCGGAGCAGCTCCAACTCCTTCCTCCAGACAAGGAACGATTTGGGCAAGTCAACATCACTCCCAAGGCAACAAGGCTCATGCGCCTCGAGTTCTAGCAATTTAAAAGGTGGTAGAACACGAGCCGGTTTGCAATTGTGTCCACATATAATTCACTGCTCATCGGGCAGAAGGGGAGATGCAGCTTCTCTTTGAGAAGGCGAATGAGCTGCTGAGTCTCCAGGCACTTCAGCAACACGTGCACTAGTGTTTACGAGCCCCACCCCTTTCCGGAGACAAAAGCCTAAGATTTTCCAAGAGCCGAGATCAAGCAAAATAACTTTATGTTAGTGCGCTTGTGGTATCTCAAATGGAGTGAGCGCTGCTAACAATGTCCCATTCTAAAATACTGAGCCGGCTCTTCCCACTTGTCCCTGACACAACCACCCACGCTCCTCCACAGCAGCCACCGGAGGAGGAGGGAGAAGGCACTGGGGACACTGGCCTCCCCAGATCCTCCACGCAGACCTGCCTGAGCCAAGAAGAGGTGCCGGCCTCTCAGGGAAAGCCATCAGAGCGCTGGGATTCTTTTAACGATTCACCTTCCGAGGCGCCAACCGACTGCAAAGCCGGATGAAGCCAAAGGAGGAGAGGCTCTTTCCAGTAAGGGAAAGCGGCCCCAACTCTCCAGGAGATGCCCAGGTTTCTGCTTGCTTACCGTCTCTTTCAAAGGCCTGTTGCTTGCTTGCTCACTTACTTACTGCCCCGTCGCTTCCAAACACTTCCAAACACCACTTGCTCGCGACCAAGAGGCATTTGGAAGCAACAGGGCAGTAAGCGAGAGAGCGAGCAAAAGGGGGCTAGCCCCAGAGATAGGGGGAAAAATGCAGGCAGAGGCGCTAAACTGGGCAAAAGCAGAGCGGGCGGGAGGAAAGTTCACCCTATCCTGCTCGGGACGAGGGGATGGGGGAAGGAACTGGCTGCAACACCCCCCAAAAAAACACCCACGATCCTCCCCCCAGATGCGACAGGGGCAGTGGGAAATTGCAGAGCCCAGATTGCACACGCATGTGGCAAACCCCCCTTGGTTGCCTCCTTTGCGTTGTTTTTGACCCTTTTGGGGGGGGTCAAGAGAGCCCGCTCCGGCTGTGGGCTCTGCGTGGCATCCTGGCTCTGCGCTGCGTAGCCCGCCGAGGCCCTGCTGACTGGGCGCCTCCGGCCGCGACCACTCATCCATTGCAAGAATTTGATGAAGCCAATCAGCTCCTTGGCGGGCCACAGATCCAAACTAAACATTTTCAGCAGGGAGCGAGCAGAGTGCAAAGGGAGGTGTCTCTTTCTGTTTCTCGGGGCAGGGCAGGGGGAAGGGGCGGTTATGGCCGAAGGGGCTGCCTGCCTCCTACCTGATTCACTCGCTCCGGGCTGGTGTGGCCTCGTGGCTGCTGGCGCTCCACCCCACAGCAGGATTGGTGGCTGCAAGGCATCACCCCCGCAGCTGGTGGCAGTCATCCTTGGAAGCGTGGGGGGGAGCGCCCTGGCTCGGTTGGAAGCCTCCATCCGGCCAGGCCCTCTCTAGTAGTGGGCAGTGCTGGAAGTCAATCCAGTTGCTGCACAGTGACTCCCTGGGGAGGGCGGGGCCTCACTCTGCACCTGCGCTCTTCGTGCAGCCTCGGTAGGGTTCCTGCAGGCCGCCGCCAAGCAGCATGTTTTCCGCAAGCGATTTGGGAAGGAGCGAGGTGGGGGGGAGGCGAGGGAGAAGGCAATGCCACGTACCACCAGCCACGTGCTCGCGTACCACCAGTGGTACACGTACCACCGGTTGAAAAGCCCTGATCTAGTTAATAGACTGGCAACCAGGGCAGAAATTTTTTTCACACAAATGCAAGAGATGTAGAGTAAGGTGCTCCAGAAAACAACTTAGCCACAACATTCTGC